>NC_080171.1:55134944-55471819 GCF_950295315.1 Erinaceus europaeus
TGACTTATTTTCAATTTAAAAGCAGTGAAAACAAAATAGATTATAAAGGCAATCAAGAAAATAAGAGAGGCATTTTCATTCTGCACTAGGCAATTCCTAAAGTAAAATCTCTGAGTTGTCACTGAGTTCAAAAGTACTAGCCCCCTGTAATATCACAATCTACATAACTCAAATATCTCTACTTTTGGAGTGGGCTATATCTTTGGAAGCTAGTAGAACAAGAAATCTGAATAGGCAAAATGTTCAATGTATTTTATTTATTTATTTTTTTCTCAGAAGCATAGCTTTAGCTCAAATACACATTTTAATCCTTTTTGAAGTATTAGAAATTTATTGTGGTGAATGAACATGGGGATGAACATCAGAATGTTCAAACACAAATCATTCTTTGAAATGCTCACTTTTCATGTAAAAGAGAGCCCATATTTGAAGATTTATTTTTCATACACAAAAAGTAGCTAGCATAATGCTATTTAAATATATTTGAATTTGAGCGTTAAGATATCAAATTAATACTCTCTACAGAAAAATATTTATCTGTAGAAAATAAATAAAATGAAAAATGTCCAGAAGGGAGAGTAAAGACTCATTTATGCCAAAACCTCTTCAAGTCTAGCTTTTGCTATTGTATTTCCTCTGGGAACTCCTTGAAATGGGCTGTGTCTATAATCCTTTTGTAAAATGGGACTCTGATGGCAAGGACAGGAGAAAGGGAGATGTCTAGAGCCAGACCCCATATATCAGAACAATACTCAAGTGCATTCCTAAGGGAAATAAACACAACTGCATAAAAGCCAAGTTATCATTCAAATAATAAAACAGTAGAAAATAGGTCATAATTCAAATCATTAAGATGTTTTATGAGGAAGCGTCTCATAGTTTGCCTGGGAAATGTTAATACCTTGTTGCCTGGTCTGGGAGGGTGTGAAGCTGGAGCTGGAGCTAGAGCTGGAACTTGCAGGACTGGGTTGTTCAGACTTGAAAAAAAAAAGAAGCACTCATAAATTTCCAGATCACTAAAAATCTAAAACTGAGAACAATATTGTTGCTCAAAGACATTTCACTCAGCAGAAACAGTCCGATACTATTTAAGAAAAATGACAGCAACACTGCATTGTATTAAGAATATGTCTTTTTTGTTTTGTCCACCAAATTTCCAATAGGTGCAGAAATGAATATATAAAATCAAGGATGAATCGACAATGTCTTGGGTTTTATATGAGGAAAGAATCTGGTCTTGATTTGATTTTATGTTTACTGCTACCTAGATTGCTTTCTAAAAGATACCTTGATTACCCTTTCTTCAGTATTTGATTGACTCAGCTGGTTAAAACACAGTGGTAATGAGGCCAAGGTCATCAGTTCAATCACATTATGAACCAGTTAATTTCACTTTGGTCCAAGGCCATGACCCAACCCTAACCCCATTCATGTGCAGTTCACAAAGAGACCTGGCCAAGTCCCACATTTGAGTCAAGAGGAAATGTCACTATTTGAGAAAAACAAAACAGCCTTTTAATTCTATGGCCTATTAATAGCAGAGAGACAGCACTCCTCATACTTTAATACCCAGGACAGGTTCCATTCCTCCATTAACTGCCCTATACTATGTTCTCTTTAAAGAAAAATTATTATGGGGGCAGGGCAGTGGGTGGTGCACCCAGTTAAGTGCACATAGTACTAAGTGCCAGGGCCTGTGCAAGGACCTGGGTTAGATCCTCACTCCCCACCTGCAGGGGAGATGCTTCACAAGCGGTACAACAGGTCTGCAGGTGTCTTCCTTCTCAATTTCTCTCTATCCTATTGAATAAAATGGAAAAAAAGAAAGAGAAAAATGGCCACAGGGGTTGGTGGATTCATAGTGCTAGCAATGAACCCCCACGATAATGCTGGAGGCAAAAAAAGTACTATTGATTTCACATTGGTTAATAAAATTGCACAGTTTTAGGAATAGTTTCACACATATACTTGTGTGTATATATAAATCCTGTGCCTGTTCATCTTATGCCTCTCTCCAACTTCCCTTGTTCCAATTCCCTCTGATAACCAGCAATGTCTTCAGAGTCTAAGAGACAGTCTGGTTAGTATTTTTTTAAAAGTCTGATTTACTTATATATTCCATACATGATGAGAACTATGATGGTTATCCTTAGGGAGGTGGGAGGCACAGAACTTCGGTGGTGTGTGCTGTCTGGAACCATATCCTGTAACTTTACAATCTTGTAAAACACTATTGATCACAAATTTTTAAAAATGGCTTGAAAAATATATATATATATATTCCATATACAAATGAAACCATTTGGCTGTCTTTCACCTCTTTATTCCCACTCCCTATTCTGTTCCCTCTCCAAACCCACCAAAAACATGGGTCATCTCTTCACTAATCAGATATGCTGCATGTTATTGTCTCTGATGATGTGTCTTTTCTGTCTGGTAGACTGCCAGCAATTGCAGAAGTAGTGGTGGGAGAGGCTCTCCTTGCTTCTTGTTACCACCCTCAGCCCCAGCATAATACATGGCATACAGACAGACACTCTATACCTGTGACTGATGACACACTGTCTGTCACATTTTTTATGAGACTTTATAGCAGGTAAAAATGGAAGACAAATACAAGGGCAGAACTGTGTACAGAAATTAATCAGACCATCAGCATATTAGTTGGTGTTGGTGTACATCTTTGAGTCCAGATTTACTTAAAAGTAACAATGTTGATGAATTTCACGTAAGAGTAAACTATTCTTATTCTGTCTCTAATGCACTCATAGTTTCAATGACACTCATGTTATCTGAGAACTATTTGCAGTCTTCTCAAGTACAGGGCTCATCTTCTGATTCCACTTAATGGGTCACCAAATTTATCAGGGTCACAATAAAACCAAATTAAATGCACAATCAGAGAAGCCACTAGATGAAGATGAGAAGCTTAGTTCAGTATATACTGCAGTTTCTCATTACTGACATTTTCATTTTCCACCCCCACTCCCCAGCACTGACTGAGTCCCCACCCCCTTCTCCAAGCAGCACCAAGATCCTGAGACTCAGACACAAGGAAGCACTTTTAGGCATTCCTGATGTATACTTCACATCCCCGAGTTGGATGGGAAAACAGGTGTCAGCAATCTACCACTCATTCTGCAGGAAAAGAGCCAGACAGGCTCTCTAATGAGCAGCAGGCAGCCCACCAACCCTTCACCACTGCAAGACTGACTTGAGATTTGCAATACAATGTCCTACACATTACTGTTTTCAGCCCACAAAGAGTTGGTTTACAAGTACAAATGCTTGTGTACAGTACTCTTGATCTGTTGAGTGGCTCTTCCACTGTTGAATCACAACGGTGAGTTACACAGCTGAAAGGGCGTTCAGTTAGCATTTATGTGCAGTGCCCAGCTGCAAAACATTTCTCCTGGGGCCTGCAGAATACTCCTTTTCCTCTCCAAGTTGCTCTTCTCAGCTATGAAAAGTGTCTGCAAATGGTATTATTTTGATGGCTCTGGAAACCATTTGGAAGCCAAAAAAGAAGTTTCCTTGCAGTTAGTGAAGAAAGTTCCTGTCCGCCTAAGCCATACACATAGCACTGAACTTAAAAGAGTCAGTCTGCCAGAATTATTTGCAGAGAGTGACACTAATTAGGACAACATGAAAGGATGGTGACCAAGTCTCCAGCTACTCTCTATGTGAAATTTGACTCACCTGTCTCAAGTATTATACCCAAACTAGGACTAAACATGGAGGCAGTTGTCTTTTAGTTTCTTAATCATAAACAAGGACAACAACTTCACTGTTGCTATCAAGAACTTAAGAAAGTACTATACCCTCTATATAGGAAACAGTTTTTTTTTTTGTTGTTGTTGTTTTGTTTTTGTAGAGAGGAAGAACCACAGCATCACCCTGTCTGTCATATGTGCTGTTGGGGACTGAATTCAAGACTTCATGCTTAAGAATCTAATAATTTATCCACTGAGTCTCTTCTTGGGCTGCAGAAAAAAGATTTTCTGTTCAATATTTATTAGCTTGCCTTGCCTCTTTCACAAAGCATCTGAAGCGTATAGCAGAAGACATGTGAATTAAATGAGAATATTAAAAGAGAACATTTAAAGCAACAGAGAAAGGCGGTGAAGAATAAAACATCCAAGGGAAGAATAAAACATTCAAGGATTAGCAACAACGTCCCAGAAGCTTTTTGCAATTAAGAGAAGGATTTTTGGGATTTTTAGAACCTTTGGGATGATTGAAGGTTTGAGATGACTGGAGGCAGTGATTCTCACTTTGGTGGGCATGGGAATCACAAAAAGTATTATGTTAAAGAATGTGTTGATGTGCTCCCATTTCATCATTTCTGATTTAATAAGTCTGGAACAAGGATAATAATCTGATTTTGAGAGAGAGAGAGAGAGAGAGAGAGAGAGAGAGTTCAGAGACTGACCATAGGAGGTACATGTCTGAGGTCACTGAGTCCCCAGGTACAATCACTGGCACCGTCATATGCCAACTAGAGCTGTGCAGTGTTCAGGCATCTCTCTCTCTCTCTCTCTCTCTCTCTCTCTCTCTCTCTCCCTCTCTCTCCCTGGTTTCTTACAAGTTGCCAAGTGATACTATTGTTCTGGGGACCAACCATTTTTTGGAAAACAACGAATTATTCTCATGAATAGCCATGGCTATTCATCTGAATCAGTTTGTATATGTGTGTGTTGTGGGGGTGGGGGTGGGGGGAAAACCAAGTGGGGCAGGAGGTTCTATGCAGGAGGAGATATTGATTCAAATTCTTTTAAGTGGAAGTGTAAGACCTAAGCATATTTGATTTTTAAGTTTAACAAGTGATACAAGAGAAAATTCTAAGCACTACTGATAATAATATCTATCTCAAACTGCAAAGCAGTCCAAATTTCTGAGGGCATCTTAAACTTAAGAATGCATTACATAGGCTGTGTATTTGATAGGCAGACTCTCTCAAAAGCCTAGACCAAGTAGATCAGAAGCAACCAATAGCATAGCTACATACAAGATATTGGGTACTGTACAGCAAACCCTAACAAAAGGACTTTTCAAAGTTAACCCAATTACCAAATAATGTGATGATAACATTAACTATCGATTGTCTTTTTGAACCCTAAGACAGCAGGAACCTCATATCTCCACTATAGAGCCTCTACTTCCCCCAGTCCTGGAACCCTTGGATAGGGCCCACTTTCCCGTATGCCTCTCCCAATCCATATAAAATAACATTGCATCTGCCGATCACAACCTAATCAATGCAACGATGGCCATCTCAACATGCTTCACTTCAGACTGTGTCCAGAGACTTCACGTGTGGAATGACAACCCTTCAGCTTCATTACTCGGGTGAGACCTTTCCTTTCATAGTATACTCTAATTCCATCTCAGGTGGTTCACTTTCTAACAAAGTCCCAAAACCTAGATATACACCAGTTTCTGTGAGAGAGAACATATGTTCACACATATCCATAAACTACTGCAAAATATATACCTGAAAGCAGAAGTACACTAGAGTTTGCAGTGAGTATCCCCCTAACACTTCCTCTCCACTATTCCAAGCTTTGGGTCCATGATTGCTCAACAATTTGTTTGGCTTTGTATGTTAACTCTCTTTTCAGTCACCAGGTTCCAGATGACATCAGGATGCCGGCCAGGCTTCCCTGGACTGAAGACCCCATCAATGTATCCTGGAGCTCTACTTCCCCAGAGCCCCACTCTACTAGGGAAAGAGAGAGGCAGACTGGGAGTATGGACCAACCAGTCAACGTACATGTTCAGCGGGGAAACAATTACAGAAGCCAGACCTTCCACCTTCTACAACCCACAATGACCCTGGGTCCATGCTCCCAGAGGGATAGAGAGTGGGAAAGCTATCAGGGGAGGGGGTGGGATATGGAGATTGGGTGGTGGGAATTGTGTGGAGTTGTACCCCTCCTACCCTATGGTTTTGTTAATTTATCCTTTCTTAAATAAAAAAGAATGCATTACAAATATGCATCATGAAAGAAATTAAAAACATATTGCTCTATCTATAGGCAGTATCCCTGGATAGTCCGTAAAGTGTTTTTTTTTTTTTTTTTGCAAGAAAACACCCTAACACAATATGGTTATCTCTTAACAAAATCATTTTTGAAACAAGTACAATTGTGATTTTGTAGATGGACTTTAAACTAACCTAAGAACAGAATCTAACTATATGTAAATTGTTCAAAAAGCCATTTTGCTACTAGATAAGACTAACATAGCCTAACATTTTTGTGCAGTTCCATAAAACAGAGCTCATTTTTGTATTTCACTTTTTAAAAAATCAGAATTTTCCCTCTAAAACACAAATATTAATTAGAAAGAGTCATTTGTTTTACAAAAAAAATTCACAGTTAATGAGGCCTGATTAAGATCTTTACAGATCCAAAAGACTAAAAAGGTTATAGTATTCACCACCACCCTTCCTCCACACATACTTTCTAAAAGAAAAAATAGAGAGAAGTCGAACAAGTCTCTGATTTTTTCTTGCATCTGCTAATTTGATACTTATTTTTGAAAAAAGCAAAATTCTCCCCATTGAAAAATATTTTTGTTTTTTCAGGCCAGCAGGATAGCTCCCCATGGAGTGTACCTGCCTTATCATGCTATAAATGGCCCAGGTTATATCCTAGTCCCCACAGCACTGGAGCATACTGCAGTGCTATGATCTCTCTCTGTCTCTGTCTCTCTCTCTGTCTCTCTCTCCCATTATAAATGGCCCAGGTTATATCCTAGTCCCCACAGCACTGGAGCACACTGCAGTGCTATGGTGTCTCTCTCTCTCTCTCTCTCTCTCTCCTTCCCTCCCTCCTCCCTCCCTCTCTCTCCCTCCTCCCTCCCTTTCTCTCCCTCTCCCTCTCACTCTCCCTCTCCCTCTCTCTCTACTAAAAAAGTTAGCCTAATCAGGAAGCCATGTTGATGGCCAAATATATATATTACTGCTTCTTGCTGGCGCCGATGTACATAATTAGTTGACCTGTGGAGTAATCAAACAGTAGATAGGGTTTCTTTAAATAGTGTAGCCTATGGTGACAAAAGTATAGGTTTAATACTTCAGTTCTATTGCTTCTTTAGACATGTTTTTGGGATGATAACTTAATTTTCTCAGAGTAAGGATATTGAACATGATGTAGATGTGCTAAAATCAAGTAAAAGCTCTTAGCACACTGCTTTTATAATGATAATGAATCAACAACTGGTTGTGACTCTTATTTATAATTGACCACAGGCTCCTCTATGGGCCTAAAATATAACCTTACTACCAAAACAACAGGCTACCAAGATTTGCAATGCAATCTTCAACATTAAATAACTATGCAAAATCATTTTGTGATGGATTTTCTATGGAGGATTATTTTTGCCCGAGACAAGTAAGAGAAACCACATGTTTATAACTCCTAAAAGTTAAATGCTTTAAAAGAGAACACCTATCAAGGTAGGTCACATGAGAGGACTAGTAAAATTTGGCATTATAACTTCAGTTGGGAGCAGATGTCCTTCTTAGACCGTCAGAAAACTTGTTTCATCTTTTCTAGGTGACACAGTATTTCAATTTGATATTCAAAAAAAAAATCAAAACAAAGGAGGAAGAACAACAAATATTTGTCTTCTGAGGAAAGGAAGAGACTATAGTGTAACTAATTAGATTATTTAAGATATGATTCTACATTTTTTCCACAAAATTTCTTTCTTTTTTTTATTTTAGGGAGAGAAAGCCTATAGCTTACAATGAAAACTATCTTTTCTTTGCACAAATATCAAGAAACTGTGTCAAGGACAGATACTAATAAAATAAGACACAAATGTAATGTATTACTTCCCTATTCAAGTTCCGTGGTTAACAGAAGTACTAGGTTCATGTTAACCCTCCCTTCATTAAAATTTTGCTTAGCATAACATTCATTGAAGAGACCACCTCATTTATGATAGATGTTAACTAAACTTCTTGTAATTTTACAATATATACACATGTCAATCACTGTTAAACATCTTAAACTAATACAGTTTTAAATGACAAAGGTAGCTCAATAACTGAAGTAAAGGACTACCTTAGTTTTTTATAAATTGAAGATAATCAAATTCACTATTCAAATATAAATTCAGTTACAAAATACTTATAACCCTGCCTGCAAAGGGGGTGGCTTCACAAGTGGTGAAGCAGGTCTGCAGGTGTCTTTCTCTTCCACTCTATCTCCCTCTCCTCTCTCAATTTCTCTCTGTCCTACCCAATAAAATGGGGGTAAAAATGAACCTGCACTGGAGCTAGTGTATTGCACCAAAGTAAACGACTCTGGGGGGTGGGGGGAGGGTTCGGGTCCTGGATCATGATGACAGAGGAGGACCTGGTAGGGGTTGTATTGTTATGTGGAAAACTGGGAAATATTATGCATGTATAAACTATTATATTTTACTGTCAACTATAAACCATTAATCCTCCAATAAAAAAATAAAAAAAAAACAGCAAAAATATCTTACACACACACACGCACACACACACACACACACACACACACACACACACACACACACACACACACACACACACCTGCCAAGAGCAGTGGATTGGTAGTGCAGGCACCGAGCCCTAGCAATAACCCTGGAGGCAATGAATGAATGAATGAATGAATGAACAAACAAATAAAACAACCATTCAAAACAACTAAAGAATTTTTTAAAATCATTTATGAGGGAGTTGGGGACTAGCGCAGCAGGTTAAGCACAGGTCGCACAAAGGGCAAGGACCAGCATAAGGATACTGGTTCAAGCCCCTGGCTCCCCACCTGCAGGGGAGTCACTTCACAAGTGGTGAAGCAGGTCTGCAGGTATCTTTCTTTCTCTCCCCTTCTCTGTCTTCCCTTTCTCTCTCCATTTCTCTCTGTCCTATCCAACAATGACAACATCATCAACAACAACAACTACAATAATAAAACAAGGACAACAAAAGGGAATAAATATTTAAAAAATCATATATGAAGGGGTTCTTCTTCCAATTCCCACTAATAGGTTGTACTGTGTGAAAGATGTCAATAAAAGGCAGGATCAAAGTTAAGCAAAGAATTAAGTTTTAAAAGTTATAAATAACACTCAGGTTAAATTAAATTAACAAAATTAATGCAAAAGTAAATTTTCAAAAAGTTGGGAACAACTTTTATTTGCATTTGACTTTACACTAACAGTTGCTTCAAAATAAATATGGTAAAAAAAACTTACTATATTGAAAGGTATATGAAAATAAATTGGGTCAGATATTAGCCATTAACTTGATTTAAGAAAATTGATCACATTCTCTACTTTACTTCCCCTATCATGACAAAGGGAACTGTTATGGACTAAACTGAATCCCAACCACCACCTCCAATCCATATATTCAAGTCCTAACTATTCTGTGAACATTTGAGATAGGACATTTTGGAGTTAACTGGGTTTAGATGGGGTTGTCAGGAAGGGATTATGTAGATATCATGGGATTATGCTTTTATTTAAAAGAAACATTAGAGAACTTTTTATTTAAAAGAAACACTAGAGAACACCTCTCCCATGTGAGAACCCAATGAAAAGGTGATCGGGAACAAGTTCAGAAGAACCAAATCAGTAAGCACTTTGCTCTTTGACTTTCTAGCCTAAAAAACTATAAAAACTAAAATCCTGTGCTTGGGGTTTTGTTTTGGCAACCCAAGCTGATAAAAAGATTGAGCACACACATTACCATGTGCAAGGACCCTGCTTCAAGCCCTAGGTCCCTACCTGCAGAGAGGTCACTTTATTTGAGATGAAGAAGGTGTGTAGTTACCTGTCTTTCTCTCTCCCTCTCTATCTCCCCCTCCCCTATGAATTTTTCTCTGTCCTAACAAATAAAATAGGAAGAAAAAAAAAGAGGCCACTGGTAGGGGTGGATTCATTGTGCCAGCACCAAGAGACAAGCTAGTGACAAAAACAAACAACTGTTAATGTCTTTACTCTTTAAAATCAAGATAATATTGGCTCACATCATTGTATATATTTTAGGAGAACAGGTTCACATCTCTTCAAATGTCTTTTATTACACTGCACCCACTACAAAAGTACCAATATCCCTCCAACAATGTCCACTAGACTATTTTATCCTTTGCTTTGCTACCTCCCTCTGATCAGCTCAGTTTCACAAATCTAAGGGTTTGTTTTAGTTTTGTCTATTCATTTGCCTTGCTTCTTTGTATTCCACATAACAGTAATGGCATCTAAAATCATCTGGCATTTGCTTTTCTTTTGACTTATTTCATTTAGCATACCCCTCCCTCTGATCTAGCCATGTTTTTACAAACAGTATTTCATTTTAAAAGGCTTAATAGTATTCCACAGAAGACAACTAAAATTTCTTTTTTTCCTTTGGCACTGATCAAAAAGACTGACAACATATCCTAAGGAACCCAACACACCTATCCAAAAAGATTTGTGTATACCTGTGTTCATAGCAGCACAATTTGTAATAGCCAAAACCTGGAAGCAACCCAAGTGTTCAACAACAGATGAGTGGCTGAACAAGTGGTGGTATATATATATACACAATGGAACACTACTCAGCTATTAAAAACAGTGACTTCACCATTTTCAGCCCATCTTGGATGGATCTTGAAGAAATGTTAAGTGAAATAAGTCAGAAACAGAAGGATGAAGATGGGATGATCTCATTCACAGGCATAAGTTGAAAAACAAGATCAGAAGAGAATACAAAAAATAGAACCTGAACTGGAGTTGGTGTATTGCATCAAAGTAAAAGACTCTGGGGTGGGGGGGGGGGAGAGCACAGGTCCTGGAAAAGGATGACAGAGGACCTATTGAGGGTTGTATTGTTACGTGGAAAACTGAGAAATCTTATGCATGTACAAACTACTGTACTTACTGTTGACTATGAAACATTAATCCCCAATAAAGAAATTAAACAAAGAAAAGGATAAAGTCAAAATGAAAAAAAAAAAGATTGACAAGCACAACAGGCACCATATTGTAGTAATTATTTACTTTTGAAAGTGATCTCTTTCCTTTCCTCATCTCTTTTTTTTCACAAATTTATTTGCTAATGAGAGAGAGAGAGAGAGACACCAAGGCATCACTCTGGCACATGTGATGCCAGATGTTGATCTTGAGACCACATGGTTGAGAGTTTAACACTACTACTGCTCCATCTCCTGGGTCCCCTCTCTTTTGTGGGTCTGATGTGTGCTTGAGCAAGGAGGGCTGACCCCCTGGAAGCTCGTCTATCAGCCTCCCCTCAGCATGCCAGTCCTGTGGTCCAGCGAGATGTTGCTGGCAAGAGTACAAAGGGGAATTCCAGCCGTCCTATCAGCCTAGCTGCATCACCAACCCTCTCCCCTTTTCTGGTGGGCTTCGCCTTCCTTATAATTCTATTTCCCTGTTCCTGCATCACCAACCATATTCTCTCACTGCCTCTCTTTTCCCTTATAAGGAAATATTGACCTCATTGGCCAGCTGGCTACTTCCCCTGCACAGCCATCCCTTTATAAATTTGTAACTGCATCAATAAAGTTGTTCCGTTCCCCGTAATGGGACTCTAAAGAGGTTTGTGTATCATCTGCTGCAACGGTATTCTGGAAGACCCTCACTCCTGCCTCGTTCCCCCCCTATGAACCCCAACACTCTTTTATTTAACTTTCATAATCTCCAGATAAAAAATAGATTTAGTGGTTTAAATAACCTTTCAATAGCTCTTGAGAACAAGATGAAACTGGGAGAAAAGACAATGCAACAGAAAGATGCAACCTGAGACTGGTGAAATAGCTTGTCTGGATAGTTTGTTACTTGGCTACATGCATGACCCAGGTTCGAGCTCTACCCTCACTGCACTGAAGGGAGCTTCCATGTTGTGGTCTCCTACCACCCCCTTGACTCTCTGTAGCTATCTAAATAAACAAATACAAATATTTTTTTAAAATAAAGATACATCCTTTACTGTTGGGCAGTCATTCAAGTCTGTGACCAGAAGGAAAATATTTGCATCTGTTTCTGACAAAATGCATGCCATTTGGATTATGCTGACCTGAATAAATTTGATGTTAATTATAATAGTATTTAGTCTCATGTGTCTATATTATCACAAGCTTATACTTGTAATTTTTCAGTAATAGAGTAAACTTCTAAGAATCTTTCTCTCCCCTTTAAACTAAACAGGAAAGGTGCTTATTTCTGTTACAGTTCCAATATACAGACAAAAATTATCCTGGATGCCAAAATAACTGGCTTTATCTTGAGGTGCCTCTCTTTAAACAACTGAACTTGCTTTCTTCATTATTATCACCATCATCCCTATCATCATTAAATGCCGTCATCATCTGTAGCCGTTGCTCCTTGTCTGGGAACACAAAATCCTATTAGGAAATGAAATGGCCTTGGGGAACAGGGTCTATAAATCTTCCCATAAGACCCTTTTCCACACTTAGGGGATGGCTATAATTTTCTTTTAGTTTTCTCTCTTTTAAACAGAAGAGCCTCAAGTTTTTTATCTCTCATCACCAGTTGTACTTTGAAGGCTGCTACTGACTATTGTAGACAGATCATGTGATCTAAAAAAAAAAAAAAGTTCAGATAGTGCAAGATGAAGCATGTGCCAGATGTGTTCTTAGAGATCACTGGCTCAGTAAAAAGTTGAGGTATGAGAAATTATCTGGAAACAAACCACTTATAGCTGCACTACCTATATGCATGTAACTATTCTTTGGGAAAAGACTGTGTACATAGAACCTAAGTTTCACAACTGGTCATTAAATTCAGCACTTACTTATAATGCCAGAAACTTATATAACACAATACAAATAAATTATACTGTACTGTTTAAAAGTTGGAAGAATATATCTCTGTCCCCCTTCTAAAATTCTTAGATTTAGCTAGGATACGAAATTATCCTGGGATTGAAGTTTCCATATATTTATACATAAGAAAAATGAAGGAAATATTTCCTTTTTGAAAAAAGCATGTCACATGATTATATTTTAATGTTTTATTTATTTACTTATTTATTTATTGCATTGAGACAGAGAGAAATTGAGAGGGAAGGGAAAGACGGAGAGTGAGAGAGAAAGAGGTATCTGCAGCACTGCTTCACTACTTGTAAAGCTTCTGTCTGCAAGTGGGAGCCAGGAACTTGAACCCTGGCCCCTAAACATGGTAACATGGGTGCTCAATCAAGTGTGCCACTACCCAACCTCATATGTTTATTTATTACTATTATTTTAGCAAATTCTCTAAGAAAAGAGAGAAGGAGATATCTCTTTCTCTTTGTAAATCATTTTATGGGGTTGGAGTACTGGTTTACAGTTCAGTTGTTGGTTATCTCTCAACTGATCTTTTGCTTCTTTGAAAGATTTAGAGGCTTGTGGGTAGAGAAAATAAATTAATAAGTGAGTGAGTATAAGAAATGTTTCTTGATAGAATTGCCCCATAATTAACTTACTGAATCTTATTAATGAACATGAAAACACCAGTGATTATTAGTTAATAGTAAGATCTTGAAATTACTGTCAGAAAAACTATTGAGTTACTTGTTAAATAAAACATCTGTGGAGGGCAAAGAAATGTAAAATAATGGAAAAGTATCACTGTAATACATATATATGTGAGTGCATAGTAATATATAAATATATAAATATAGATAGAGATAGGTAGCACTTAACACAAGTCTATGTTGTTATAGCTGTTGGTATGGATTATAAAATATTAAAGTACATTAAACAGAAGGAATTCAGGATGTTGTAAAGGTGGCAATTTATAGGATATTGTAAAATATAGATTCACCTGAAGAGATCATCTTGAAAGGTGGAAGCTAACTGAATTAGCATACTAATATTAGACCTTTTATAAAATGGTCACAAAATAGTTTTTAATAGTTTATTTTGTGAGACAAGGAGAAAGAACAAGAGGGAGAGAAAGAGAGGTTAGGGCGACATTTTGGCAGATGTGGTATGAGGGATTAAACTCCAGACTTGGTACTTGCAAGCCCATGATGAGAGATGAGAGATAAAAGACTTGAGGCTCTTCTGTTTAAACAAAATAATTATCTTTACTTATTTATTGGATAGAGACAGCCAGAAATTGAGAGGGAAGTGGGTGGCAGAGAGACATCTGCAACTCTACTTCACCATTTGAAAAGCTTTCCTCATGCAAGTAGGGACCAGGGGCTTGAACCTGGGTCCTTGCGCATTGTAACACGTGCAGTCAACCAGGTGCACCACCACCTGCTTCCCCTACCCCCAGGTTGATTTTTCTACACCACCTCCTCCTGGGTCATGGTCACAAAATATTTGATTGACATCAACAGAACGAATATGTACATGTTTGTATATACAAATTTCATTAATTTTAAATACTGTACTATCTTAAAGAATTTTTCATATTAAATTTAAGCTTAGATTCACTATCATAAAGAACCAGTAGATTAGATGTCTTACCATGTTTGAGGCCACAGGTTTGAGCCCTGGCACCAAAAAACACTATGATTGGCAGAGGGGGGATTTCTGAGTGCTGTGGTATCTCTCCTCTCTTTCTGTTTATTTCTCTTTAAAACAAAATAAAAAGAATATTGCAAGAGGTCATTTTATTTGCTAAGACCTCATTTCCATAGTACACAAGAGTTAATAATAATAATCCACTGGGGGAGATGTGTTGATTTAAAACTATTTAGTCATCTACTTCCGTGTGGAGCTACAGCGGTCTAATCTCAGGAAATTGGTTCTACTCCAAAAAACAAACAAGAAAAAAGAAACAAAGAACGTCTGACTCTAACTCAAATGATAACAATAAAACAGACCCAGAAACACAAGCAATAGAAATACCGAGACAACTTTACAAAAGACTCCTTAGATATATTTATATAATAGGTTTATATAAAGATTATATGCAATTTGTTGATGTATAACACATTTATATGCATATAGTCTCCTATGTAATTTTAAATATGATTTTTCTCTTTAGTAATTTTTACTCTTCTACAATTTTTCTGCTTGTTTTTCCTCATCCTTCTTATCATACATGATACTTTTGAGTTTACTTAATTTGGAGTTTGTTTCTGAAATTATTCTGTCCTTTTTTTGGATTCTTTGACAGTGTTCCACTAATATGAGGTCTTATTTACGCCTTCCTTTTAACTAACTGCCACCTCCAAATATCTGCTTATCTCTTCCTTTAGCATGCATATTTTATTTGCATGCTTTTTTAATACGAGCTAAAATTCATTTTGCAGTATTGTGTGTATTTCACTCACTTTGAAACATTTTTTTTTCTAGTTGATTTTCTTCACATATTGGAGATTGCTACTTTTCCCTATAATACATTATACATATACATTATCTCCCTCTGATTGTTATGTATTCAACTTCTACATTTTTTACATTTGAGTGAAATGTTTTTCTGGAACAAGGTATACTAAGAATGACCTAAGGATGGGAATGAGTGGGGAAGAGACAATTTACTCAGTAGAGCATTTGCTTTACTATGTGTGCAGAAATGAGTTGAAGCCCTGGCATTACAAGGGAAACCATGGAAGGCACCAAGGGACCTCTATGGATGGTGGAGCTGTACTGTGGTATCTCTGTCCCTTCCTTCTCTTATTAAAGAAGAGAGGAAGGAAGGGAGGATAGAAAGAAGGGAATACATGAGACAGCTCAGTGGTATCCTGTATGTAGGAGGCCTAGTTCATCCCAATTCTGTTTTATTTTTCTTTCTTTACTTTTTTTCTTCTTCTTTTCACAGAAGCATTTTTCAGCTCTGATTTATGGCGGTGCCTGGAGATTGGATGTGAAACACTGGAGCCTCAGGCCTAAAGGACTTTTGCATGATGACTGTATTACTTCTCATCTCCCTGGCTCTATAAATACATACATACATACATACATACAGTGGGAGAGGGAGGCAAAGAAAAATCAAAGGGTTTTATCCTTTTGCTCTTTGTGTTCAAGGACTCTGACTGCTATAGTTTATATCTGTTACCAAAAAACCTGCATTTCTCTAAAAGACAACTACAGAATGGTTTTGCTCATATGTAAATGTAAGATTTGAAACACATCAACTTTTTTTTTTTAAAGTAGCCAAATTGTCCTTAAGATATTTTGAAAACTACACTCGTTAAACTGGTGGTGGTATGGGGGAGATAAGGGGGAAAATGGGACAGAAATACAGTATAGAACTATAACCCTATAATCTTTTTTTTTAATTTTAAAATTATTTTTTATATTTATTTATTTATTTTCCCTTTTGTTGCCCTTGTTGTTTTTCATTGTTGTTGTAGTTATTATTGTTGTTATTGATGTCGTCATTGTTGGATAGGACAGAGAGAAATGGAGAGAGGATGGGAAGACAGAGAGGGGGAGAGAAAGACAGACACCCGCAGACCTGCTTCACCGCCTGTGAAGTGACTCCCCTGCAGGTGGGGAGCCGGGGACTCGAACCGGGGTCCTTACACTGGTCCTTGCTCTTTGCACCACATGTGCTTAACCCGCTGGGCTACTGCCCGACTCCCATAACCCTATAATCTTATAAACCACTGTTAAATCACTAATAAAAATAAATTTAAATAAACTACCCTGTTATCATTAGGGGAAAAAACTCACTTCTAATTATCAGTCTATACAACATAGTTTTTTTTTTTTATAGTTGCAAGGATCATTCCTTTAAAATTATTATTCTTCATAATTAGAATAATTGTTTTTTAGGTAGTATGCTGGAGACCTTTTTTCTAAATCAGGAGCTCTTTGGGCCTGGTTGTACACATAGACTTAAGATAATTCACAGGGGTGAAAGAAAAATAATAAAAACCTTCATTTGAATTTCTGTTCTATCTTTTTCTGTTATATTTTCAAAATACTATGTGTGCTTTCTTCTACATACATTAATACAACGACTACTATTATTTGGAAATACACAATTATTGGGAATACATATTCACTAAGAGAGATGAATTTTAATACCAACTCTACATATTAGCTTTAAATTTGTACTTTACCTACTTGAAACTTAACTTGACCATATAGTTTTCAAACTCTGGAATGAAATATGCTACATAATAGAACATTATCATTGTAACATACTCAGTGATACTATCTTGACTTTTGTATTTTATAGAGCTTTATATTCAAAATTGACTTAGAGTTCCTTATAAAAGAAGTAACGCAATCTTATTTAAATAATTTCAAAGCACAGATAGATCATCTTAAGACAAAAACCAACCCAAAATACTTCACATGACCTCACCTACGAAATGTGAAATTGTATTTACTGAGGCTATATTTGAGATTCCAACTTTACACTGTTTGCTGAAGATGACAACATTGTTAAGTAGAACTGAAAATTTTATAGTCACATAGTATCTATGCACATATTCACGTTTATTTAAAATGTTAGATAAAGACAAAGAGTTGATAAAAATAAAAGTATGTTTTAGATTCCATCAATGAAAGTGAATTAAAAACAGGAACAATACAGAACCGTTAAGAAACTGTTTTCATGTGAAAAGTAACTGGGTGGATATTGTGTTTTCTCTGTGTTCCCTTAAGAATGTGGTATTTAGAATCAATGCAATCCCTATTAGTAATATTAGATTCCTGACAAGAACAAGAAGAGTACGGCTGTTTGTAAGATTCTAAAGGGACTACATTTCCATGCACACATCTTATATATGCCCAACAGTTGCTTTTCTTCATAAATCAATCTATTGTTGCACTTCATAATGAGAAGGCAGATTTACTGCCTTTTACCGTCTTTTCTCACCATCAGAAAAATGCCTAGTTGAGTAATAGAACATTTCTCTTCTTCAAGGGTGTTTGGGATTAGGGAGGAAGGGGCAAGAACCTTTAACATCTACTCCCTTCAAGTGAATGACACTTCTAATTCTCACAGCTGGGATGTTGAAAAGCAAATACCTGTAAGTTGGTAAAATTCTCTAAGATGAATAAGCACAACACTTTAAATATGCCAAAGGCACACCTCAAAAACACACATTTGGGATTGGCATGTTATAGTGTAAAACAGCAACTGGATTGCTAACAGTGTGATCCAAGTGCTATAAAAACATTATAGTTAGAACAATGAGTTTAGAATAAAGATCATTTAGTCCATCATTGTAAATTTTCTCTAACCTGGTAAATAAGTCTAAAATACTGGCTTCATAGGCTTTAGTAATTTGTTGTATCAATACTGCACACTAATATCAAAAGTTTATAACATATCTGTAATCTGTTTTTATTTACTTATTTTCTTCCCTTATGAAAAATATTTCAGAATTGTGAACTTTAGACTTTAACATAAAAACAAGAGAAAGACACTTACCAGTATTTAATTCCTAGCCATCTGCCTTCAAACACACACACACACACACACACACACACACACACACACACACACACACACACACACCATTCACTTCAGTCAGGTTAAACATTCTTAGCAAGTAAGTAGATCTAGATGGAGCTAAACAAAAATTTCAGTAGTCATAGTTCCACTTTTAGAAACAGTTATAAATAGGCATTTATGAGTTCTACTAGTAAATGCAATCAACCATAAATTAAAATCAAACAGACACCACCAAAAACAAATAAATAAAGTGGGGCAGGTAGCGGATTCAAAAAGAACCCCTATTTTGGAAGAAAACTAAATTACATCTTCTGTTTATGAATATGGAGCATTGCCTAGTGAGCTAACACCTCTGGTTACTTCAGGCTATCTTTTGTCACTTAAGCAATGCTCTCTGACAGTTTTACAGGCTGTTATCTCAAGGACTTCAGTATTTATTGCTTTTATTCACTTGGGCTTTCTGCTCTTATCCACTGGTTACTAATCACTAAATAGATTTTTTTTTGCCATGAAACTGAAATTAGCTCAGAGGATGTTCTTCAACAATGGCAGCTCAGGAGAGCATTGGCTAAAGGTCTTCTCAGCCTCTCCCTTGCTCTCCTCAATTTTATTTTTCCTACAGACAATTTGATGAGGATTCAGATCCAGGATGTTCAATTAGAGTACCACCACAAATGATTTACAGCACTCCTAGAGGACGGTTTGGAATTGTTTCTGAACAGATTCTCAGAGACTCATTCAATTTCAATATAAAGAAGGACAACCTAAACTTGGTTTTAGTCTTCATGAAATGAGAGTGTTTCTTATGCTAGGAATCATCATTCAGAAGAAAGATCAATTCTACGAACCTTACTTCACATATACACACAAGCTTGGCTCAAATATATATATTACATTGTAAAACTTCAGCATTTTTAGTTTATAATGTAGAATTCCAATTTCTTTCTGTGTGGCAAAAGCTAATTACTAACTATTTACCCACTATCCTTAAAAGACTAAGGAGAAAATAGCAACTTCTTTCCATTTAAAATGTGCCTTAGACATTTCCTAAAAGATTGTTTTTTTTATCTTGTGAAATGTGTAGACCTCAACCACTTTACCAGTCATCTGCTAAAAACCTGAATGCCAAATTTGTCTGGAAAGGGGTTTTAATACTCTCATGCACTAAAATGTTACAGAAAACTAGAAAACTGACATTATGCTTCACATAATTTTCCTGATGCCCTGAGCAAACTGTATAATTTCCTGTCTTGAGTGTAGTGAAGGGGAATTATAGGAGCAGGGAGAGTAGACTGCTAAGCTTTGAAAGTACAGTAAACCTCACTTATGCTCTAGGGTAGAATTCACTATTTATACATATTACTCTCCAGGAATGAAAGAAATTTATTATCCACAGCTTCCACTTTGTCTAAAATAATGAGACAAAAGATTTAAAAAGGAAATGTTCAAAAAAAAGTTTATTAAATCTTTAGATATCTTTGAGTCTACATAAAAACAGCATATTCTACTTACTCATAAAACAGTTTGAATTTATTAAAATCAGTATTTAGTCAAAATCAGTATTTTCATTAATTTCTTCTGTCCATTTGTAGGAAACATTAATAAATTGGACATGGGATGTTTGCATTTAGTTTATAGATGTCCACATAGCAAGTTTTCCATGAGTTGAATTCCCCCCAAATTTATTTCTGCCAATGAATTTACAGGCCTTTCTAAATATAAAATTATGTAGCTCTCATAGTTCTCTAGAAAAGTGGGATAACTTAACACATATGCACAAAATTTACCACTTTTTTTGCTACTTACCTTGGCTTATATTTGTCATATATATTAACCAGTAAGACAAGTTCTGTTCAATAAGGTATGCAATGTAACCACTGAATAAAAAATAAATATAGGCACTTGCATAAAAATATACACAAGAATAATTTTTAAACAAGATAGTCTTACTAAGATTATCAAAAATATATTAAGGAAATAATAACTTAATGCCCTATTAAATGATAACTAATTTCTATCAAATAATCTAGTGTTATATGACATAAGGTGGCCTGATACTTATTAGCAACTTGAATTTCATAGTTTGCTTTTTTAATCTGAAAATATTTGAAATAGGAAATGAAAACATTTTGGAAAGAGGCCAGGCTTAACCTAGTTAAGCACATATATTATTACAGTGCCCAAGGACTCAGTTTCCAGTCCCTGGCCTCTTCCTACAAGGGGAAAGCTTCACAAGTGGTGAAGCAGTGCTGGAGGTGTTTCACTGTCTCTCTCTTTCTGTCTCCTCTCAATTTTTCTCTGTTTCTATCCAATACTAAATAAACAAAAATATTTTTTCAAAATTTCAGATATATATATTTCAAATAAGATAAATAGCTAAGAAAAATGGAATAACAGCATTCTGATTCACCTAAGATTAACAAAATATTTAGAAGTCTAATCCTTAGCTTATTAAAGGGACATCTATAATACAATCATAGGTAAAAATATCAAATTATTTAATGTGTATTTTAACAATTCTTAGACAAAACATAGGAATATGTTTTTATGTCAGAGGAAAAGGGTTCCTATCAGTTCACTCTGGGGAAAAAAAAAATCACATCAGAACTTCATAATGAGGTATAAAATATAGCTATTTTATAAAAACTATCTTTTTACCTTAAAAATTAAATTAATATACGAATCAATGATATAGATTTCTTGAATTCTATAAATCCAAATTCTCTTTGTGTTTTAATCATCACACTCACCTTTTTCATTACCTTGTATAACAGCACAGAAACTATCTTTCCTGTGAAGTTACTACTCATGGAAAATAAACTTTTCATATAGCTGACCTCTAAAAATACAGACATAGAGCAAGCAAAACATCCTCACCTCTTTTATAAGAAAACAAAGTAGCTCTCTGGGAAACAAAAGTGCTCCAAAGTTCACTTGTGTAGGCAAGGACTTGAGAGATGTTAAGAATGATCCTCTTGATAAGAGAGAAGTCTTTTTTAGGCAGCCGCATGTATATTTAGACTAGATTGGCAGTTTAAATGACAGCAAACACATGGTCATGTCTTCCCAATTGCTCACTCATCCAGCCCATGTGTACACACACACACATACACACACACACACACACACACACACACACACACACACACACACAGAATCATTCATTCATCAAAAGCAAACATCAACCCTAAACTATATTAAAAATAAGCTTCTATCTGTTACGGTATCTGTGGTAAGCACACATTCTACTAAAAAGATCGTATATCCAAGGACTGACCTTTCTCTTCTACAAAAAGGGATTCTGAAGCACACTGCTTTAGTATGTATTCAACATTTAATCTCAAATCTGATTTATCAACTTGAATAAATTCTTTTGGAGCCTATAGAGTTATATTTAATAAGCATACAATAAAGAAATTATTATATGAAAGTCCCAGGATCTATTTGTCTTATAACTATTTTAACTGTAGAATCTTCCCTTCCTACCAAAAACAGCATATACTCCTATCTATTGATAGTAAACAAGCAAAGTCTCTACAGAAGGTTACATTATCTTGTGCAAATAAATATCTAGAGCTAAAAGCTACAGATACTGAACGTGAACTTTAAGAATCTACTAATAACTAGGGCTTTAGCAATAAGGAAAAACAGAAAACAGACTATTTGCAGGTGTACTTATGCACTATGCTTCCAACACCATTATTTTATATATATATATATGTGTTTACATGCACATCTGTGTTGCACTGGGATTTCTCTGTATATATCAACATGAGTTAATGAGATACATAAAATCAAACAGGCAATTTTAAAATACTGGGGCCAGGCGGTGGCATAAAAGTTGAGCACATGTCACCATGAGCAAGGATCCAAGTTTGAATCTCTGCACCCCCACCTTCGGGGTGGGAGGGGGGAGAAGCTTTATAAGCAGTGAGGCAAGTCTGCCGGTGTCTTTCTCTTTTCGTCTCTATCTCCCCTCTGTCTTCTCAATTTCTCTGTTAGGGGTGGAGTAGGAGGAAGATATTGAATGGGCACTGGGACTCTGTGGTTGAGAACCTAAGTTGGTGGTGGGTTTGGGGTATAGACACCTATCAGAAGAATGAGAAGTCATACTTATGTGACATTGTTGTCTTGTAAATCACTATTTCCCTAATAGATGATTTCAAAAAAGAAAAAGGAGGTGAAACTTACATAAGGCATTTCACTGACTGAGACCCAGACTTTTTCCTGAAGAAAAACATGGACCCAAATATCTCAAGAAAAATTCATTTAAAGCAAATATTACAGTACTGTTTCTGTCATTCCATCTCAATTTTACACCCACAACACTTCTGTCATATGTTAACTTGACTTTGTGGTAAAAAACAAACAAACAAACAAACACCACGCAGATGGATGGCGGTGTATAATGGCAGAAATATTTGTCCTGTGGTTTTTATTATTATTATTATCTTTATTTATTTATTGGATAGAGACAGCCAAAAGTTGAGAGAATAGGGGAGACAGAGGCAAAGAGACAGAAAGACACTTGCAGCACTGCTTCACCACTTACAAAGATTTCCCCCTACAGGTGGGGACCGGAGACTCAAACACAGATTCTTGAGCATTGTAACATTCATGCTCAACCAGGTGCGCTACCACCCAGCCCCCTGTCCTGTGGTTTTTAATACTTTGTGAAAGTAGTACAAAGGAATTCCTAAAGCGTAAAATGTCAAACTTCATTGAAACACCTTTATGTTGTCTGACAAATTAAGACTGTAAGTGGCCTTTCTTAGATAACTTGTACATGGGGCACCATCAATATCAACATATTTCCTCTTTTTCTCTAAAAACTACTCTTACTGGGGCTGGGCAGCAGCACACATAGTATGAAGCCAAGAACCCACTCAAGGATTCTGGTTCGCTTCCCAGCTCCCCACCTGTAGGGGAGTCTTTTCGCAAGCTGTGTTCAAAAGTGGTAAAGCGGGTCTGAAGTTATCTTTCTCCTCCCCCCTCTCTCTTTTTTTTTTTTTTTAACAGTTTTTAATATTTATTTATTTATTCCCTTTTGTTTCCTTTGTTGTTTTATTGCTGTAGTTATTATTGCTGTTGTTATTGATATCGTTGTCGTTGGATAGGTTGTTGGATAGGTCAGAGAGAAATGGAGAGAGGAGGGGAAGACAGAGAGGGAGAGAGAAAGACACCTCCAGACCGGCTTCACTGCTTGTGAAGTGACTCCCCTGTAGGTGGGGGAGCCAGGGGCTCGAACTGGGATCCTTATGCAGATGCTTTCGCTTTGTGCCACGTGTGCTTAACCCACTGTGCTACCGCCTGATGACTCCTTCTCTTCCCCTCCACTCTCAATTTTTCTCGGTCCTATCCAATTAAAAAAAAAAAAAAAGGAAAAAAACTGCCTTCAGGAGTCGTGGATTCATAATGTAGGCACTGAACTTCAGTGATAACCCTGGGGGCAAAATAAAAATAAACAAACAACAAAAAAAAAAACACTATTACTATAGTTTCTGCACTCCCAATATGAGGTTTTATGATGTACTGAATATGAATAAACAAGTTTAGTGTACTTGAAAAATAAAATTGTTTGTAATGTTAGTGTTATCCAGAATAAAAACCTTGTTTTAAATGTTCATCTGTACTTATTATTAAAATTTAACAATACCTAACACAATTATCATCAATGGGATGCAGGTTTGGAAAATTATATTAGCATCAACACTATAGGCAAATAAGATTTCTTCCCATGTGATGGAATTCTGATAAATATCAATTCATCGGTTTACTGAATTGTGAAGATCAAAAGGCCCTGCATATGGCACTAATAAATCAAATAGCATCATCAAATCTAAAGTCTGTTTTCTTTGGCTAGAGCTGCAAAGTTTTACTTAGAGTCTTGTCTACTCCTAAAAATTCTCTGCCAAACCAAATTTAACTCATCAAGAATACAAAAAATATAGTATTTCCCAGCTACATCTTCCCAGGGCTTTTGAAGTTCAGAGACACTACTGTGTGGAAGTCAAGAATATCTGGCCTTTTCTTCTCCTTTGCTTTTTTGGACTTCAAAATCAATTAGAGATTTATCTTGAACAGCAAAAAGTTATTTCCAGACTTATCTTGAAAGTTAGGAAATATTTTTTATTTATTAATGAGAACTGAAATAAATAAGTACATCAAATAAAAATGCTAAATTATTAACATATACAAACTAAAAATAACAATAAAATGTTCCACAAACATATGTCTCACTCAACATAAATAACAGCAAGAATTCCTCATGTTTGGAATTTTGCTCAGGATTCAGTCTAATTAATCATTTTCTGATAAACAGACCCTAAGTTCAATATATTGGAAGAAAAGGAGCTAGGCTACAAATCTTAGGAAACTTGCATTATCTTTCTACTGATACCTGTAAAGAAGATAATTTGATGACTAAACTACTCTGTTCCATGCTATTTCCAATCTTGAAAGAATGTATAAATGAGTGGTGAGGCTATGTGGTATTTTATTGTCTTCTTTATAAAACTGCTCTTTCTTTTTAAATATCTAAAATGAATATACATGAAATATATTTAAAACAGCAAAAGAAAAACAACTCTAAAATATATTTTCTTGATGCAATTGAGGCCATCTAAAATTCATAAAAATATTTTCTTTCCACATCCAAAAAAATTTTCAGATTTATTAAGTTGTCCTAATAAACTGAAATTTCAACTAGTAAATTTTAGTAAGTGTCAAGAGTTTCTCAACCATAGTATGAATGATATATTGCACTGGAAAAATTGTTTGTTGTGGGGGCTTATTATGAGCATTGTAAGATAGGTATATGCATCTCTGGCTCCCACTGATTAGATAACAACAAGCCCCGCCCTTAGTCCTGACCATAACAAAGAACATCTCTAAGTAGTACCAAATATCCTGCAGGTGGGGTAGGGGTAGGGATATGGTAAAAAATCACCCTACATTGAAATTTACTACTTTAGGTTAATGTTCCCTTGCAAAAATGTTTGTAGGAATTTTATATAATCATGCACCACCAATTGGCATAGTATTCCATTTAAATGAAGATCTAAATCTAACACTAGCATGAAATGAAACCTTTGGTCTGACAAGTTTTTCATTTCAGTGTCCTCTCTCTGAAACTGATGTAAAGACACATTTTAGAGGAAACTATAATCTCTGCCTTCTGAGATAACCCTATTACTCCCTAGTAATTCGGCCTGTCATTCCACTTTATTCCTAGCAGAATACCACTGTAGTCTCTTGGACTGAAATCAAATATTCATTTCCAGTTGGTAGTGTTATTTCTGTATTCCATATACAGGATAAGTACATTGCGTGCTACTTAGTGAACAGGGTCCAAAAAAAGCACCATGTAAAAACACATACCTTCCATAATATTATCTGAAATGAGAGTCTGTGATTACAATCTGTGAATACAAGATAAGAATTTTGAGTTTACATTTAGGAGATGTCTTCTCTATGCCTGAAATGACATAAAACAATGTTTGTAGAAGAGTTTCTGGGCCACAATATGTTAAAAGAATAGGGGAAAGGACCATTTAAATACTTCTCTGTTCAGTTGTCCTCAGCTTACTCCCTTATAAACCAGTATGCCTCTGAATTTTGCATAGTTTTCTTTCAGGCTATAATTCTGCTAACGACAGACCTAAAAGGAGATGGCCTGGTTCCGATAATCGAGATTTATTTGGAAGCCCATTTGCTGAAGTAATGAACCTTGCAGGAGTGGACAAAGCCTATAAATAGAAGCCTTCAGCTGCCACAGACATCACTGGAAGTGACACACTCCATTCCATGGATGCCCACACTTCTATTCTAAAGATGTGCTGGAATGATACAATCAAAAGAATATATGACAACATCAAATATTCCAGAAGCTAGAGAACCAAGAAGTGATGACTGTCTTTCATGGCTATTACTGAAGAAGTGATGACTGTCTTTCATGGCTATTACTGTTAATTACTCTACTTCTATGATGATAGGCATACTATTTTCTGGAAATACAAAAAAAAAAAAAAAAGTCTAAACTGTACTGCTCTGAACCTAAATAATGACTTATATGCCAACTAGTGCTATTTTATCCTTAAATCTACTATGTCTCCAACTCTTAACAAATTCTGCTTTTTCTGTTTGTAAGGTTAAGTCTTTTATATCCTTTTCATATTAAACACTACATCCCACAATATCACTCTGCAAAAATGAGAGTAAGGAGAGAAATATTACTTTGCAATCTCAATAAAAGGGGTTGGCAACCTTTTTTGTAAAGGGTCCAATAGTAAATGCTTGAGAACTCACAAGTTATACAGTTAGAATCACTTAATTTTGACCTTGTAGTGTCTGTCAGTAACAGGTAACATGTGAACAAATGGATATGACTGTGTTCCAGTAAAACTTTATTTATAAAAACAAGTACTATGCCAGATTTGTTTCAAGGGTTACAGTTTGTTACTTTCAACCCTATAGATGCTTCCTAGCACAATTTCATGCTTATACTATGTCATATCAATTTTCTCTAATTTAATTTACCATGTTGTTTTTCTTGGTCTATTTCTGTTTATACACACAACATAACTTTCTTGTAAAAAAAAAAAAAAAAGGTGTCAACAAGTATAGTCCATTAACCCCCTTCTTCTAATAAAGAAAAAGAGCAATTTAATGACCTCACTTACTAGCTATAGTTTTCAGTTTTCAATTCCTTTAAGACAATCTGTTCTATGGCAACTAAATCATTTTATCCATGAAAGAGCAATCTTGTAAGTCTGCCCAAGTCTCGCAAGTCATAATTATGATACATTATCATGAAGAGTGAGTTTTCATGTCAACTGTTTACAAATAAAAGTCTCATCAATAAAATTAATTACTTCTTACCATATTAAAAGCTACTTCATTTGACACAGCAGCATCTTGGAAAAGGCAGTTTGGGTGGGGTGGGGGTAGGGAGAACTACAAGTTTAGAATTCCAGAGTCATTACAAACCCTAACAAGAAGGCTGTCCAAAGGTCACTTAACTTAGCAAACACAATTAATGGAACAGAAAGTTCAAGTTCTATAAACAGAAATACAGGATGGGTTCACTGGGAGTAGAGGGGGTTTGTATGTCACAATTACCTCAAATAATATTCAAACAAATAAACATGTACACCTTAAGTTCAAATTGTCATTTCTGAAGATAAGTGTTTTGATTCTCACCTAACAGAAATGCCTTATGCTAGAACTGTTCACTAAACTGATTTTTGTGTAAACTTCAAAACAAAAAGCTAAATAAAGTACTGCATGAATGAGGAAATCTACAATCTATATGTGACAGCTTCTGAATATTTACTTGAATAAACAACACTTAACAGTTAGTTAAAGTGAAAAATCAGATTAAGGAAGAAGATGGCAAAATCTGCTTTTTTTTTTTTTTCCTGTCTAAAGAAAGCATTTTGCTCACAAAGAATCTCCCACTAAAGGGAATGGATAATATACCTTACCACAGTAAGAATCCAGACATTTGAGCCCACTGGCCATCAAATGGGAGCACTGCATGGGGAAGTTTCACTAGGGGTGGGGCAATGTTGTGATGTCTCTCCACTCTTTTTCTTTTTTGCCTCCTATTTGCCTGTCTTCCTCTTTTTAGAAACAAACTAACAAAAAAAAATTCCACTTGGAGCTGTAGAATTCTGAAAAATGTGGAGCATTTGTGGCAAAATAAATAAGTAAATAGAATTGTAACAGACAATTGTTGGGGGGAAAACCCTACAATTTTTAAAATGTCTACATGTTTCTAAAAAGATGCGTAATAACTCAAGAGTAATCACCACCACGAGACAGATGCAGGATGGAGAATATTTTTTGTACTGAGGATTTCAGAAGTGATGTAAAAATTGAGATATTGATATCAGGGTAGGCTCAGATAAATACCTAAAAAAAGGAAATAAGGTTTTCTCCAAGGCGGTAAACACAGACAAACTGAATGTAAAATTTAAAACCTTTTCATAAAGACCAAGAGCTAAGTGAAAAATAAAAAATACACTTTTTTAGCCAGTACAAATCCATCTACCTCAAAAATCATTTGATTTTTTTTTTTAATCTCCTCTCTTTTATCCTAAAATCACTTATTGAAAAAAAGATGAACTTCTAGCACTGGTAAGAATATGGATGAGACTTGAAAGGATTATGCTAAGTGAAATAGGTCAGAAAGAGATAAACAAATATCATGTTATTTTTGACCATCTGTGGAAAGAAGGAAAGCAAACAGTCAAATCAAATCTGACAAAAACAAACATGTTGATTTTTACAATAGAATACTGGCAGACAGGAATGTGGGTGGGAAAATGGGGAGTGGAACAGGTACCATGGGTTGCTTGGACGGCACTGAATGGTAATTCGACCTTTGATGATGGGTATGATATGGTTTATACATTTGTTGACATGTTAAGTTACAGTTCTGAAACTTGTAAACCAGTGCTACTACTACTGAATGAAGACCCTGGAAGCTGGGGGTGCCAGGTGGTGGTGCACCTACTTAAGTGCACACAGGACAAAGCACAAGGACGCATGAAGGATCCCTGGCTCTGCAGGGGTGTCGGGTCGCTTCACAAATGATGAAACAAGTCTGCAGGTGTCTGTCTATCTCTCTTCCTTTCTGTTTCTACCTCCTTTCTCAATTTCTCTCTATCCTGTCCAATAAAATGGAAAAAATAATGGCCGCCAGAAGCAGTGGGTTTGTACCGGCACCAAGCCCCAGCAATAACCCTGGAAGCAAAAAAAAAAAAAAAAAAAAAAAGAAAGAAACTATAACTGAACAGTTACTGCATTCTCTTGTTAACTTTACAATGAGAATATTAGATCAGTTAGGCATAATAACCCATTAAGAGCACAATAAGCGCTACAATCATTTTTAAATGCTCCTTAACTGCACACTTCAAATTCAACTCTAGAAACAATACAGGGTTTACCAATATACAGAAGATATCATAGAAGATTGTGTTCACTTTATTATTGTATTGGATTGTGGCTAATATATTAAGTCACTGCAACAATGTATTTGATGGTAGCATTAACTTATCTTCTAATTCCAATCAATTTCAAAATTATTCAATGATATGACTAAACAAAGGTCTGAAAGGTTTAGCTTATTAGTTGTGAAAAAGTACTGACTAAAAACTGTAATATATCCAATGCTTCCTTTCTTTATTCTAGTGGCCATGCCTGATATAGCTACTTTTAGTTGTTTGGCAAAGGGGGATGGGGTGATAGCACACCTGGTTGAGTGGATATGTTACAATGTGCAATGACCCGGGTTCAAGCCCACAACCCACACCTGTAAGGAGAAAGCTTTGCAAGTGGTGAAGCAGTGCTACAGATGTCTCTCTGTCTCTCGATCTCTCCCTTCCTCTCAATTTCTAGCTCTCTACCCAATAAATGAAGATAATAAATGTTTGGCAAACACAATGCTATTGAGATTTGAAAAAAAACTTTGTTGGTTCTTTAAAGTAACCACTCATGCTTTTTATCCTTTTAACGAACCAACTACTTAACAGGAACTGGTAAAAAAATACTTTCAGGCCACATAAAATTAAAATAATAAGAGAAAGATATAATTATAACTGACATTATTGTTTTTAAAACATGCATAATAAATTGGTTCTGATTACTTGGTACTTTCTGATACTTTTATTTTAATAAGATTAAGTTATCATTCTTACAAAGCTTTCTGTCTAAAAATTTATAGTCATTTTAATTATCCTTCACAATAAGTCTATCAAATCATTTTAGTGTCAACATGCTCCTCTCTTTCCAGATGAGTTAAGTAACTCAGACAGTTTACAGAATTTCACCAGCACAGCATGAAGCTGGCTGGGTTCCTACAAAGGCGGCTGGCTGCTGGCTGAGAGACCAAACACAGGGTATCTTTTCTCCTTACACATAGGGGGAGAGTTGAGGGCAGGCCTCTCTTCCAGATTACGAATCAGTTTCAGGCATTTGCCACCTATGAGGGCTGGGAGTCAGAGAAGGTCTCCCTAGTCTGGATACAAGACAAAAGAACACTTATAACTATGATTCCACTAACTTAGACTTGAGTCAACTGGTGACATGGCCCTGAGTTAAAGAATGAAAAGATCGAGACTACCACAAAGCCTTAACCCAGGGTAAGTAAGAAGAGGGATTTATTGTGATAATTCAACAGAATAGTTCACTAATTTGGGTCCACAAAGAAGATGCCAGTTCCCTGTATAGGTGTATATCTTTACCACTGGAAGGAAACAACTGCTTTACTCATATTGTGGAACTACACAGTTGTAATTTTCTTCAACTGTGTAGAGATATCGCCTGCAATAGAGGTTATCTAGTCATGAAGCGATAGAGATTGCTGTAAACTACACTGGTAACAAACATGGAATGTATTATTAATTTCTTCCTCAGAGAAGACAAGAAAACAAACAGAATGTCAGGGAAAGGGTTTGTAAAAATAAGGCCCACAGAGAAAAATAGATACAAAGTCTTGACCTATTTTGACATTTTAAAAACAGGCCTATTAAAGAACTGTGTCCTGATTTTTCTCTAGGGCAGAGGGTTTTCAATTCAAGGTGACCTATGTGACAGAAGGCAGGTGAGAGAAAAGTCTCACAAGAAAAATGAAAGGCCATAATCTCCCCAAGATCACTGTATACCACCTGTGAAGCTAATAGTTGGAAAACCAACTCATGGTGTCCCAAGGCAACAGATGGATCTTATGAATTAGCCACTGTCCTTCCCAGGATGCTGGGCATAAAACACATTGGAGGGAAGATGGTTAAGCGGTGCATCCTGCTGAAACAAACCTGACATCTGCTTAATCTTCTCTCTCGGACTCCAACTCCACATTGGGTATTTCAAATGGATAACAACTTGAAAGTTCCATGTGGACTTCTCTTTCATTATTATTATTTCAAATGCTAAATGTTATCTACTTAAGGATCTTGCCTTGGCTCCATGCCCTGGCAGAAGGCAGGATTTCTCTGTTAATAAGGGCCTGGAGGTTTTAAAAGACCATGGGCATTTTCAAAAATATCCCTACATCTTCATAATAGTTCAAGTAATAGATCCGATGCCAGATGGAAAGTAATATTTTATGGGTATCTTTAAAAGATACTAATTGAATAACTTTTAAAGCTACATTAAAACACACAGTTGTGAATCTAATGCAAAACTGTGTTGCTTTTTTTTTTTTTTTAATCTTGGCTATGAATTCACTATTCTGTAATGAACTAATCAAAAAAGATTTGGCATCTTTCTTCCTTAGAATGGTATTTGGCGTTCAGATAAGAAATTTAGGCTAAATATCTTTTAACCATTCTTTCTGCAACAATTAAAGCTTTCCTTTTTGTTTTATGACCACACACAATGAAAGCAAAACCTTTCCTTTATGGTATATCACATGCCTTTAAATAGATTAAAACATTACCCACTACGTGTCAGGTAAATGAGTATTTACTCCTCATTTGATTGACACTGTAATTTCCGAAGATCGTACTCATATTTCAGAGATTATGAAATTAAAATGCAAGGTAGTTATGTAGTTAGCCTAGATTATAAAAGTAGTACAACTGTCAGCCCAGGAGTTTTTCCCCCAGTCTCAAGATTCCTTCAAGAACACCTTTTAAACTTGGTTTCTACAGGCTGAGGATATGGACTGACCTGCTAATGCCCACATCCAGTAGAGAAGCAATAAGAGAAGTTAGAACTCTCATCTTCAGCATCCCCAAAAGAATTTTTGTTCATGGTCCCAGAGGGATAAATTATAGGGGAAGTAAACTATAGGTTTTTAAGACCCCATTCCACCAGGACCTGAAAAATTTCTCACCTGGAGTCTTGTTTTTATACCATCAATGAAAAGAAAGCAAATCTAGAAAACACCAGAGGAAGCCAGGCACTGTTTCTCTTATCCGAGAGAGAAGAGGAAAAAAGGGAAGACATTCAGAAGTAGTAACAGGTATAAGGGTGACTCAGAAAGGAAGTGAAGGCAGAACCATTAAAAAAAATGGGGGGAAATATGTTTATATCTAAATATATAGTTATAGAATCAGTTCATGTTGGTGACCTTGGGAGAACTACTGCAATTTCCAATGGAGGGGATGGGGACACAGAACTGTGGTGATGGGAACTATATGGAATTATACCTCTTTTATCTTAAAATTTTATAAATCAATAATAAATCAGTAGTACAGACAAATTAAAAGTTAGTTTCTAGAAATACATGGATTAGTGCTGTATGTCAACGTATGATGAATTTGCTTTCCTAGGCCCAACATACTATGGTTACAACAGATTCTTGTGTTCAAAGAACATAACATTGAAAGGAACTGCTGTTGGTCTTAGAAGTTATCAAAACTGAACTTTTAAAACTCACCTGGAAAATAATGCAAGAGGCAAGACAGGAATAATAATAATAAAAAAGAGAGATTCAGTAGTTTGTTCTTGGAATAAGTCTCATTCTAACTCAAGGATTTAGGAAAACCAGAATCATGGATGAGAATCAGTAAAGATTTCTGACTAGTGGACACCTGTCAGGTGGAAGATTCTAGAACTAGTAAAAAGAAAAACTGTACATACTATATACTATATATTCTTATTATTTTGTAAACAAGGATTAAATAACTGATAAAATTTAAAATAAAATAATAAATGGAATGAAAATAAAAATATTATTTGTTTATAAATACTGATCAAGCAGTATTTTTGATGAAGTACCTCAGTCTTTCCTCTGACTGAGTCCAAAAGACTTTCTGATATAAATCACCATTCAGTGTATGACTATGAAGCAAGAAGTTAGAGATTTGTATATATGATAGAATCCAGAGTCTATGGCAGAGGACCTAGTGGGGGTTGCATTATTATGTGGAAAACTGGGAAATGCTATGCATGTACAAACTATTGCATTTACTGTCAACTGTAAAACATTAATCCCTCCACCCCGCAAAAAAAAAAAAAAAAGAATGCAGAGTCTGTCCAGATTTTTGTGATTTTTTTTCTCTACTTGAAAAATTTGAGAGTAGATTTGTTTAAGGGACTTTTCAGGGATTGTCTTATTTGCCTCAGAAACAAATACCTTTCTGTGTACCTAACTGATTTATATAACATTTGATTAATGTATGCCTAGGAACTACTACATTGATGTTTTGGTGAGTGATACCACTCAATGTGGGTAAAGAGAAGTACAAGAAGAAGGTAGCCAGCAGAGATAGGTAATAAATAGTAAGTGTGTTCCATAGGAGAATTGAGAGTCCTGTTGTCAGCACAGGTAGTTAGTTGAGTTTCTTTTAACTGAAAAACAAGCCATATTGAACAAGGACTGTGAAGAAAGGTAGCTTCTTCTTACCAGCAGGCAAACTCCAACATAAGTGATCCGCAGAAACAAAGATAGGAAGGCACCCATCAATTTGTATGTTTTAGGATACCTTAATTGGATTTCAAATAACATATGCTGATTTTCCATAAGATAGGAGAAAAGGGGTGTGATAATATATTCCTTTCCAAAATGATGACTACTGTTTCCAGTCTCCACTTTCTTAATAGATTCAACTTTTCAAGGTGATGAGCTATATACTTGCTTGTAATTTCAGTTTGGTAGTGTAATTATGACTCTAGGATCATTTTATGTCAGAGAAGCCAGAAGGTAAAGGACAAATACCAGGTGAGTTGAGTGGGCACCGGGAACCCAGTACATGATGGTGGAAGAGGATTTAAGATTTTGGTAGGAGTGTACACAGAAACCTATCATGGGAAGATAAGAATTTGTACTCATGGGGCTGAGCAGTGGCATCCAGTAGCTACCTTGATAGGGTATCCATGTTACCACGCACAAGGACCCAAGTTCAAGCTCCATGGAGGAAGGAAACTTCACAAGTAGTGGAATAGTGCTACAGGTGCCTCTTCTCTTTGTTTCTATCTCTCACCCTTTATGAAACAGAAAGAAAAAGAGAAAAAAAATGCCATCCAGGAATGGTGAAGCTATGTAGATACCAAGTCTCAGGAATAAATCTGGCAGCACAGAGAAGAAAAAAATGTATTCATATGGCAATAACTATCTTATAGCTTATTATTTTCCCCAATAAAGTGATTTGGAAAGGAAAAAAAAAAAACAACGGTTAATAGTGGCCAAGAAGATAGCTAATCCAGATAATATATTTGCTAATGTCATGCCTATGACCCAGATTTGAGCATGGCCCACATCACATTGGAGGAATTTTCTGTGGTGTCTTTCCCTCTGTCTCTCTGTCTAAAAAGGTTGGTCCAGAGCAATATAATCCAGCAATGATAAAAGCAACAAACAAGCAAACAAAATGCTAATGAATATAGGAGACATGTTAATTCCTTAAGGGAACTAAATGCATTCCTCATATTCCAAACATATCTTTCTCATATGTTTCCCTCTGCATAATTGTTATTATTCAGTGTATCTCTTTTTTTATATGTAACACTTGTTCCATTCTGGTAAGAAGCAGAATATTTTTTAATCAATTCTTCCACATATAAACATTTAATTGCATGGGTGCACAAACTCAAATATAATGGCATAACATATATTTAAAAACCAAATTGAAACAGTCATTTTAAAGCTAATTTACTGTGATAATTATGAAACTGGAGAAAACATACGGGGAAAAATACTGGTATTCAAAGTACAAGTATATAAGTGGCATTTAACCAGTCCAAATAACACTGAGAGTACATATAAACATTAGAGGGAATGTAATCATATTTCATGAATGCACAGACAGCAAAAACAAGGTGGTCATATAACTTTCATGTTATCAAGCCTCTGCACAGTCCCTGTAGGAAACAGGGAGGCAGAAATGTCTTTCTTCAACATCCTGTTATTGAAATTTCTCTGAAAACTATTTGCTTTTTCAAAATACAGAAGCAAATGTTTTGGGATTTTACACTCCACTATTTCTCTGCTGTCTCTATAAAAAGATTAATTTGCCTTGACTGCCTTTTGTTATTTTTGTGGTTTAATATTCTTCATGGTAGAGTTTTTTAAAAAAAAAATAATAACTTGGGTCATTTCATGGGAGTTTCCACCAGCTCCATACTTCTTGGCTAGCTCATGTAATTCAAAACAAAGACAAGTGCAATACAGACAGGTGAAATGCAATCCAGGTACATAACTTGCTTCCTGAGATCTTCTATTTATTTCAGAGTGTGTGTGTGTGTGTGTGTGTGTGTGTGTGTGCGTGTGTGTGTGTGTGTGTGTGTATACACACTAACTTGTACAGGAGAGTTTATACTCTGAACTGCATGCCTCTGAGAGGGTCAGGACTTGTTTTGTTTATACAGTGAATTCTTAACACTCATTTTGGACGGTCTACTCCACTTCCATAAAGGGGAGAGGAGAAAAGTCACAGCTAGAGTGGATCTGTTACTAAGGGGGAAAAAAAAAAAAAAGGAGAATGTATACAGGGGGGAAAACAGTTGCATCAGAAAAAGATCTTTAAGTTAGACTATGTTGTGCCATTGGTCAGAAGTATCCAGTTGGTAGTTTTTGAGAATACTTGGGAAATGAAGAAGAAAAATGTAAAGCACATAATGGTGAGAGATGAATATTTAAAGAAACATTACACAACAGAAAAGTAGACTAGAAATGGCAAGACTGGGGTGATGAAGAAGAAAAACAGCTGGCAAAGGAGACTCAAAGAGAGTGGTTAGAGAGATCAATGTGGCTGTAACAGCACTAAGGAATAGCATAGAAGAACAGAAAGATCAAATTGAAGGTTAAGAAGGCAGGCAGTTTTGTTTGTTTGTTTATTTATTTAAATTTTATTTATAAAAAGAAAACACTGATAAAACAATAGGATAAGAGGGGTACAACTCCACACAATTCCCATCACCAGAACTCTGTATCCCATCCCCTCCCCTGGTAGCTTTCCTATTCTTTAACCCTCTGGGAGTATGGACCCAAGGTCATTGTGGGTTGCAGACGGTGGAAAGTCTGGCTTCTGTAATTGCTTCCCTGCAGAACATGGGCATTGACAGGTCGATCTATACTCCCAGTCAGGCAGGCAGTTTTTATATTGAGCTATAGAAGGTACTGGTGACCTTTTCTTTTTCTTTTTGCCTTTAGGGTTATTGCTGGAGCTTGGTGGCAGCACTATGAATTCACTGTTCCTGATGGCCATTTTTTCCATTTTATTGGATAGGACAGAGAGAAGTTGAGAGAGGAGGGGGAGATAAAAGGGAAAGAGAAAGAGAGACATCTGCAGACCTGCTTTGCTGCTTATGAAGCATCCCCCTCCGGTGGGGGAATGGGAGACTGAACCTGGATCTTTGGGCAGGTGCTTGCACTTCCTACTGTGCATATTCACCTGGGTGCACCACTGTCAGGCCCCTGTTTACTTCTGATAAGAGCAGATTTAAAAGAAAAATCAATACTATAGTATGTTGAAGTATAAGAGAGTTTGGGAAATGGCTGTCAATAAAATAATGGAAAGCAATAAATTATAGTGTGAAAATCACCTGAGTTAGTAGGGAAGTTGGAGGTAGGTCTATGTATGAAAGGTTGGCTGTTTGCTGTAAGGTATATCTCAGTATATTTGTAGAGAAAAGGTAACAACTCAGAAGACAGAAATAGATACAGAAGAAGCTAAAAGGGAGGAATGATTAAGATTCAGATAACATCTATTAAGAATATCAGCCCCACTAAGGAAAGAGAGAGAGAGGATGGGAGTATGGATCAACAAGTCAATGCCCATGTTCAGTGGGGAAGCAATTACAGAAGCCAGACCTTCAACCTTCTGCCCACAATGATCTTGGGTCCATACTCCCAGAGGGTTAAAGAGTAGGAAAGCTATCAGGGGAGGGGTTGGTATATGGAGGTCTGGTGGTGGGACTTGTGTGAAGCTGTACCCCTCTTATCCTATGGTTTTGCCAATGTTTCCTTTTTATAAATAAAAATTAAAAAAAAAGAATATCAGCATGTCCAAATAAAAAGGTATTCTGATTTTTAAAACTTTTCCATATTGTTGTTGTTGTTGTTATTATTATTTATTGCCATTAGGGTGACTGTTTGGGCTCCATGTCCTACACAACAAATGTATAACTGCCAACAGCTATCTTTTCCCCCTATTTTAGACAGAGACAGATAAATGGAGAGGGAAGGATAAAGGAGGAAAGAGAAAAAGAAATAACTGCAGCACTACTTCACCACTTGTGAAGCTTCCCTCACCCCCTATAGGGGGGAACCAGGGGCTTGAGCCCAGATCCTTGTGCATGGCAATGTGTGTGTTCTAACAGATATACTTCCCCTCTCCATATTTTATTATTAATTAATAACCTAACATTTGATTTACAAGATGCCTAGGTATGTACTTTCTGGTTTTCCTAGCCTAATCAATCATAATTATTATTATGGTTCCTAATTTCCAAAGGATGGTGGGATCACAGTTTCACATTGATTTACCAGCTGATCTTTGAATCATACACTTAAACATATGCCCTCTCTTCACGCAGATGTGACATGGGGCAAGTCAGGTAGATTTCTCTTGAAAATATGAAAAATACGGCTTACTCATTCAACAATGGGGCACTTACTGAGATAATGAGTTAAAAGGAGACACCAGGGGGAGTCGGGTGGTAGCACAGCGGGTTAAGTGCACGTGGCGCAAAGCGCAAGGACCCGCCTAAGGATGCAGGTTCGAGCTGCGACTCTCATGCAGGAAAAGCCGTGAAGCAGGTCTGCAGGTGTCTATCTTTATCCCCCTCTCTGTCTTCCCCATCCCCACCATTTCTCTCTGTCCTAGCCAACAACAATGATATCAATAACAACAACAATCCCTACAACAATAAAACAAGGGCAAGAAAAGGAAATAAAAGGAGACACCACGAACATTCTCCATAGGTATAAACAACTTGTTAGGAACCATTTTCAAATATTCAAGTGGGAAAGAGTTTAGCAAGGAAAGTGAGAGGTATGTGATGAACTGTAACTTGTTTCAATGAAAAGATAATGGCATGCCAATTAATGACCTACATCCTTGGGTTTGTCTTGTCTTTTTTTTTTATTAAATTTTTTAAATTTATTTTCCCTTTTGTTGCCCTTGTTTTTTTATTGTTGTTGTAGTTACTGATGTCGTCGTTGTTAGATAGAACAGAGAGAAATGGAGAGAGGAGGGGAAGACAGAGAGGGGGAGAGAAAGGTAGACACCTGCTTCAACGCCTGTGAAGGGACTCCCCTGCAGATGAGGATCCGGGGGCTTGAACCGGGGTCTTTATGCCGGTCCTTGGCGCTTCATGCCATGTGCGCTTAACCACTGCGCAACCGCCCGACTCCTTTTTTTTTTTTTTTTTTTTTTTTTTACTAGCAATGAGAGAGTTCTGTGATTCTAGACAAACTATTAAAGTTGTCCTCGATTTCTCCGTTGCAAAATGCAAGTTACTAATGGAGATTTCCGAAGTCACTCTACTTTTAAAATCCTGTGATTAAACCATGAAATAAGTGCTGTATTAAAGATAGTTGCTCATTTTTTTAAATGTTTGCTTGTTTTTGCCACCAGGACTACTGATGGCACTCTGTGCACGCATAATTCCCCCTCTCCGAGCAGACTTTTAGAGACAGAGAGAAGAAAGCACAGCACTGCTCCATCAGTTGTGAAGCTTCTCCTGTGCAGGTTGGAAGAATTTAGTAATTCACCAGTTACTAAACAAAAAGGTAAATCTCTGGGGATAACATAAATAATACTTTTGTTTGAGCTGATAACTCAATGGCAGTTCCTCCCCAAAGCTCCATGAAGCATGTGCTATCACTAAAATTCACATTTTATACTTCAGTTGCAGGTGAGCTCATTTTGGCTTTCCAGACTATGCTCTTACATTTAACCCTCCTGAGCACAAGAAGACCTGTTATTAGCAGGTATGGCTATGTCCCAGGACAAGGAAACCCCACTTTCCTTTTTCCAATCTTTAAGAGGATATAACTTTTAGATAATAAACCACTATAGCTCAGAGTACTCATAGTAAGACTGGCCATGTCTTTGTCCTTAGTATGAACACCCTTAACAACCTAGTGAAATAGGCCATTTTGGTGAACAAGTGTTTCTGGATAGACTACAAGGCACCGTAGCTTTCCAATACTTCCTGTGATTCAGCTTCTCAGAAAATCATATGTATAGCTACGTATTTACGTAGTGAGGCCGCATCTCATTTCTTATTCTCCTTTGTTTCCTGAAATTGTGGTACCAGAGGATCAAAGCAGACAGTCAGATGGGGGTGGGGGGATAATACCAATAGCTAGCTTTTTTATTCCCTAGAAAAGGCTTAACAATATATGACTTTAATGTAGTGTGATATCTCTTCCAGAAAAGCTTACTAAATGGTATAATAAATACACACACATGCATACACACACACACACACGCACACGCACACGCACACGCACTCGCACTCGCACACACACACACACACACACACACACACAATCAAAACAAAACAAAACACAATATGGGAGGGGGGGTTGCATTAGTTAGACCAGGATTCAAATTCTAGCTCTGCCACTTATATATCTGTAAGAGGAGAACAAAAGTTCTCTCACATGCTGAATTGATTAAAACAGAGAATATAAAATCAAAGTGCTCAGCACAGGCCTAGCATGAAGTTGAGTTCAGTAAGGTTTTCTTCATTTTAGACAAATGAGTTTGATAAATTGCCTGTAGGAATTCATATGTAAGACCTCTCTTTATTTTCAGTAAGTCTTAAAACAGACAAGTTTACACTGACCATTGCTTTATGTTTCAAGTTTTCTGCCCTTCCAGATGCACCCTGCTTACCCTACTAATTCACGCCTTTTCCTTTCTTCAAAGATTGTCTACATTTGAATTTTCTACAATCTGTACCATCTAATAGGTTGTTTATACATAGCACATACCACAGAAATATTTCAAATGTTATTGAGTACACTAAAGTAATCAAATTAATCTTTAGTTTAATGTTGGAAATAAAATGATTTTAATTACTCTGAGTGATATGATGGTCTATATTTATTTTAAAAGGAAGAATTATATGATAAAGCAGGGGTCAATAATCTAAATTAAAGTAGTACCATAGTTATAAATAATGGGATCCCAAACTAGGGCCAGACTAGTAATTACCTTAAATATTTAAAGTATCATTTGAGAAGTCCACTTTCTTTTCCTGAATAAGACTAGCAAAGAAATTTCCTTCTCTCTGCATCACAAACTCTGATTAATATTCACTACCCCAATATATTCCCCACATTCTCATCTTTTAAGACTTCAGAACTCAAAGGCTAAAGTCTGTTGTCTCCAAGCACTTTAGTAAATGCTTTTGCAATTTCTTCTGCTTAGTAGAGGATCTTTGGCTTTATCTGGGAATATCTCACTGTGCAGTCACCTTCTGTGACCTAAAGAAGCCTCTTAGGGGTGATTTTTCTTTGTAGACCTTGACACTGCCTTCAAAGTTTATAGTCATAAATTGTTACCCACTGAGAACAATTTCTCAAACTTGGTTAAGTAATTAGATGTCAAGAGAAAAAACGCATTCTACCTAGGTCACTGCATTATCTTGTCTCCTAATTAAAAGTGCAACCTACATTATAAAATGAAATTACAGAAGATAACTAGAAGTTTCAAAAATAAACCTTCAAGCTGGAGACACCATTTGTTATTTAGTGGCACCTTCTGGGAAAGGTTGATATTGCAGCTCAGCTCTGTTAAACATAAATTTCTATGCAAATACAGGTGGGGGAAATAGTGCTGTTGATACATTACAATAATGTGAACTCTAGAACTGTGACTGACAATTTCAACTTAAGCATGTATCTAAGAACTTACAGGTTGCTGAATATTTCACTGGTATTCTGGCCCTGTGTATTAAATCTTCTTAGGAAGACCAATTGTTGCTTCTTGAAGGCTATTGATAAAGCCTAAATATATTGGCCAAAAATATATGATTCATAAATGAATAAGAATCTTATACCAAAGGCTTTCAGAGGAGTAACATGAATTTCATAAAGCACAACTCTGGAGATTAGGATGTGAATTCATGAAGAAGTGAAATTTGTGTCAGCCCCAACTTCCTCTTGAGTACATCCAGTAAGTGGGATCAAGTCCTGACTCTACCACTTTTAAATATGGCAACCTTGGGCCAGTTTCTTAACTTTCAAGTCTCAATTTCCTCATCTCTATAACCCAGATAACACCAGATAATTGTTTAAGATAATTAAATCAGTTAAAACAAGTCAAACACTTAAAAGTATGGCTCATACATTAAATGCTAAGGGAAATTTAGCTACAGTTATAAGGCATCCTTACTGGTAAGGTAAAACTGTTCAAATGGTAAAACTATTCAAACAAAAGTCACAGTGAGTCACATCTATGACTTTGTATCTAGAGATGGTAAATTACATAAATATCCTGGGTCCTAAATAAGAAACAATAATAATGTGCTGGTGAGGAGGCAATATAGCTCTCTTGAAGAAGACTCAGAGTTTACTGAGAGAGATACTACTCAATAACAATCAGTAAAAGTGCTGAGTTTGGGCAATTGTTGATGACAAACAGTCCTGCAATAATATAGACTCTTGTCGCTATCAGTGTCTATAAGTGACCTGAAACCACACAAAGGCTTCTGAAAAATTATTTAGCTTTAAAAAAAACTGAGAAGCTATGTGTCCAGGAGGTGAAGCAGCAGGTAGAGCACTGGACATGCAAGCATGAAGTCTCAAGTTCAATTCCTGGCAATGCACATACCAAAGTGGTACTCTCATCTCTCTTGCTCTGTCTTGTAAAATAAAAACAAATAAAGAAGTAACCAAACAAACAAGAAACTACTTGGGCTTACTATAGTATCCCAACACTGAAGACTGAGAGACTCTAACTAAAACAGAAAGAAAGAAAGAGAGAGAGAGAGAGAGAGAAAGGAAGGAAGGAAGGAAGGAAGGAAGGAAGGAAGGAAGGGAAGAAAGAAATCTCCCCCCTTAACTACTTCAATTCCATTTTTGGAGTAAGTCAGGTATGTGGATGAATAAATAAACAGCGAATTGGTTAAAGTGAATGCTCAATCTGAGCACATCACATTGAACATTCAAAACAAACAAAATGCATTAGACAGCAAGGTTAGGTGAAATACCTCCATGAATTCAACACAATTAGCTTCCTACCAATTGTTTTAATTAATGTTCTACACTAAGCTGGATCTGCCACGGGAAGAATTGAAACCCTTAGGGTATTTTTTTTCACCTGCAGTTATAAAATACAGAGAATAGGAGTCCAGAAAAAGAGGTAGGGGGGCACCCCCCCATGGAGAGCCAGAGCAGTCCTTTAATGAATGGCCTCTCCAGCTGCTAGCTCACCACACTTGCATACTTTACAGCTCTTGCTGTGCTGGAATTACAAGTCATTAAAAAAAAAAAACCACTCTGAAAACACAATAAAGACCTTCTTCTCTGACTGAGACAACCTCCCATCACATAAAAACCTAGAGCCAATACTTCAACAGCAGGACTTTTACTGCTAGCCCCAGACACTTTAAGCAGGGCAAGAAACAGGGCGGGGCCAAAGGAAATGAGGCACAACAAAAGAAGGGAAGTTTCTTTTTCCTTCTTTTTTCTTTATATCCACAGAAACTACTGCTAAGGTGATTTGAAATATTTATCTTCTATCTGAACCACCATCCATCCCTGGGAAAACACCACTAGCTGAGGAGATGTTGTCTTTTTATCTGAGAAAATACTCTCATAAGATGAAACTGTCAACCTGATTAAAATCTCATTTTTCATGCTGCAATTTTGTGACACTCTGCCAAATATGCCCACTGTCAAGTTAAAATAATTAAATTTTTGAACTTTCACTTTTAAATTATAATTACATCACTACCAAGGCAAAAAAAGTGTGATGGTAAATATGGTAGTAAAGACTTCACTGAACCTGATCATAAAATCGGCTGTTGCAATTTTCTTTAAGTTTCTTCTTTCTTCTCTGGTATGAGTGCCAAACCTTGTCATAGCACAAAAACAAGATCGACTCAATAGGCTTCTCTGTGGCAACAGAATTATATGTCGGGGGTAGGGGGGAGCCCAAGGGATTATAGGAGGGTTGAACAATATTTTAATTCTTTCTTTACTGTCAATTAAAGTTTAAATAGGTTAATACAAAACACAATTGTAAGCTTTTATTGACACATATATCAGGTCTCCATCCTTTCTAGCTGCTAGTCAGTGTCAGTTAATTTTAAAGACAATCATTTCCATAAGTAAAAAAATTAAGGCTACAAAAAGATAAAGATACAACCTGAAAAGAAATTTCCCAAAAGAAATAATGTTGGTCCCCCCACAATGGAAATAAGGGTCTCCTCCAAAAATTGGTAGTTCTATTAGTCTAGGACTCCCCCAAAACACTTATAGGTCTCACCATGAATGCATTTTTCATTCGTGTCATCTCTTCTGTTTCTTCCTAGTAAGCCCATTTTGTTGCTGGTATAACTGATAGTCATTGAGGTCAAGGATTCCTGAAACCACAGTAGCTCTGGCTTGAAGCCAAATATTCTTAATGCTAATACCATCTATCTATCATCTATTCATCCTACCACCTGGGTTATTGCTGGACTTTGGTGCCTGCATGATAATTCAGCTGCTCCCAGCAGCCTTTTCCACCTTCCACCCACCCTCCCAGGTTTCTTTTGATAGAGGATCAGATAGTGCAGAAGATGCGGATGGTGTGGAGAGGGGAGAACCCATGTCCTCGTGCTCAATAAGCTGTGGACTCTACTGGGTTCAGCACCATCAGATGCCAGTGCTAACATTTTCATACACAACTAGCCCTTAGCATATATCCATACGTGTTAAATGCTCACTCATTATGAAACAATCCATCAAGCCTCACACCATTCTAGAATACTTCTGTAGGAAAAATTACTGATGAACTCCCATGTGACAATATTAGATCTCTTTACAAGATGAGAAACATTTCAAGAACTGAAAAATGTATTTAAAAATTGCTTCTGCAGGGCCAACAAAACCGCTTACCTGGAGTCTGCCTCTCTGCCATGCATACGACCCACGTTTAAGCCCTGCAGCCCCTACCCATCGGAGAAGCTTCAGTGCTGTGGTATCTTTGCCCTTGTAAAAGGCAGTTTGAACAGTGAAGCCCCAGTAGTAACAACAACACTGTTTTGTATTGGAGGAGGAGGAGGAGCAGGAGGAGGAAGACTACCAGGTAGGTACCTGCCCAATATAGAACTAGGGATGTTCTTATAATTTATTCCATTCGTTTTTTAATTATTCAATTATAAGGTTAGGTTTATTTTTAGTGATATCCCAGGTAAACAATCTTTTTTCAACAATCCTTTCTAATTTTTCATACTCTTCCAACTTTATTTTGTGTCTTCTATTTCCACAGTCCATGATCTTTGACTGCTATGTTTAAAATTACAATTACCTCCCCACATAGGACCTTGCCCTCAACTTGGATCAACAACGGTAGAGAATGTTCCATCCTCCGAAGGGAGGATGGACAACATACTCTATGCTATAACTGAGGAAGATGGGTCGATATTGGGGCAGCTTGGAATGTTCCCACTCATGACCACAGAATGTGAGCTCAGATCCTACAGGGATGCAGAAGTAACACAGGCTCCTAAGCTGAATATGGGCCCCAGACCAATATTTATACACTTTCCCCATATTAGGGAGCTTCTCTCTTCCCTGATTCAGCTTTCTGTCCCTTTTCCAGCCAGGATATCACCTCCCCAGACAATAACTTGGATCTACCTGCATATCAGATTTCAGGCTAAGAGGAAAAAAAAAAAAAACTAGTATAGCTACAGGCCCTTTGAAATATAACTAAAATATTCCTACTAGCTATCTACAAAATGGAGGACACCCTCAACACTTGATCTGTACTATTCCAGTCTTTAGGTCCATGATTGCTCAACAATTTGTTTGGCTTTGTATGCTAACTCTCTTTTCAGCCACCAGGTTCCAGATGCTAGCATGATGCTGACCAGACTTCCCTGGACAGACGACCCCCCCAATGTGTCCTGGAGCTCCGTTTCCCCAGAGCCCCACCCTACTAGGGAAAGAGAGAGGCAGGCTGGGAGTATGGATCAACAAGTCAACGCCCATGTTCAGCGGGGAAGCAATTATAGAAGCCAGACCCCCCCCCCCCCACCTTCTGCATCCCACATGACCTTGGATCTATACTCCCAGAGGCGTAAAGAATAGGAAAGCTATCAGGGGAGGGCGATGGGATATGGAATTCTGGTGATGGGAATTGTGTGGAGTTGCACCCCTCTTATCCTATGGTTTTGTTAATGTCTCCTTTTTTAAATAAATAAAAAAAGAAAAAGAAAAAAAATTACAATTACCTGGAAGCCATCCCTCATAAATCAGGTTCATATTCAAACAAATATTGAAACTAGAAAGAACCTTAGAGAGATCAATGAGGTCAACTGATCTCACTAAATCAGATTCAAATGTATACACCACCACAACAATGTAAGGTGCCCAGACCATCAAATCATTTATTGGTCAAGGGAGGTGAAGGGCTGCTTAGTGCTCTCCATTACAACTGTTTCCTGTTCTGTTTGTCAGCCCATAGGAAGGATGCCAAGTAGGAGAAATACTTAGTAAACACTATCCTCACTGATCAATAAAGAGCATTTCAGTCTTTGTCAGAATTTATTTGCTCACAGAAAGGTCTGTTGAGTCCTGGCTTACTTAGAACCACTTTGGTCACCTTTATTCTATTCCACCACCTACAATAGAGAATTCAACCAATTACAGCAACAATAAAGGCATAGCTTACTTGGAAAGGGAGTCAGCCATTTTGCCATGACACAGGTTTGAACCCCATCCCCACTATGTTAAAAGTAGTCTTAGTGCTATGGTCTCTCTCCTCTCTCTCACTCTTCTCTCTCTCTCTCTCTCTCTCTCTCTATATATATATATATATATATGTATATAATTAATATTTTTTAAAAGGGATTACTATTATGAAACAATTGATAAGGAAAGTGCATTAGTTTTTTCACCTGAATAATGCCTGAAAGATTTTAGAGGACTTCTCTCTAACAATATGCAGATAACATTAACACACACACACACACACACACACACACACACACACACACACACACACACTCCTGTTACAAATCATTTTGAAAATATAATACCTATTTAAGAAATTGTACTTTTCACTCTTTGTTCCAGAAGAAATTTTAAGGTATTGCTTGGATAAAAATACCAACTTGACATAATATTTATTAGAAGAAAAATTATGTCATAAATCAAGTCTAAAAAGTAAGGAAGTAAAAAAAAATGCAAATAGCAACAAAAAAGAATTTGCAGAATTATGTCAAGAGGAAGATTGTAATTATAAGAGCTTTCACTAATTTCTATGAATGTCTTAATGAAAAAAAAAGCATCTCTGCAAATTTTTATCATGATCTGCTGCAAGAAATGGGCATATACCCTTTGGAAGTAAATTTTCATAAGCCACTGCTTAAACTAATCACCATGTATCCCATTAATTTGTTTATTTTGATCCGAGACTGGAACCTTGTAAATATGTATTCCTACCACCCTGAGCCAAATTTTTCATTCTTTATTTTAGAGGCAATCAGGGAGGGAAGTGAGAGGGAGAGAAAAAGAAGGGAGAAACAAATCACTGCTCCACCATTCATGGTGGTCAAAATGATGCTGGGATTCAAACTCCAGGTCTCAAAGATAGTAAGAAGCTTGCTTTCTTTAATGAGTTATCTTCTATATCCACATTCTACTTTTTGTTATACCAGTGATTTGCTAAATTGATTTCAAAGCTCACCAGTGTATGAAAATTCAGAATTTGAAAATCTTTGTAAAAAAAAAAAAAAGAGGAAGAAGAAATTGCAGGAGGCCAGGCAATAGTTCACTGGGTTAAGGATACATAGTACAGTGTGAAGCACAAGGATTCCAGTTTGAGCCTCCAGCTCTCCACCTGATGGGGGTCGCTTCACAAGTGGTGAAGCAGGTCTGCAGGAGTCTATCTTTCTCTTTCCCTTTATGTCTTCCCCTCCTCTCTCAATTTCTCTATCCTTTCCAACAACAACAACAGCAGCAGAAGTAAAAACAACAACAATAACAACAATGTAAAAAAGAAGGCTGCCAGGAATAATGGATTTGTGATGCAGGCCCCAAGCCCCAGCGATAAGCCTGGAGGGAAAAAGAAAGGAAGAAAGGAAGAAAGGAAGAAAGGAAGGAAGGAAGGAAAAGGGAAAAACTGCAATATATCTGAATATGGAGACACAAAAAGTTGCTAAACTGACAACCCTGACAGAATATTCACCACCTAAAGAGTACCAATAAATACAAAAGGCAAACATAAAAGCTACACCTTCCATCTACATTATAAGCATATTTGGAATTAAGAGGTAAAAAACACAGAAGGAAATATATACATGCACACGCACATATATATATACATATATATATATATATTCGATATTAAGGATACTGGAACAAACTTATTCTCATCTCATTTCAAAAACTCATCACTGGGAGTCTGGCGGTAGTGCAACGGGTTAAGGGCACGTGACACAAAGCACAAGGACCGGTGTAAGGATCCCGGTTTGAGCCCCGGGTCCCCACTGCAGGGGAGTCGCTTCACAGGTGGTGAAGCAGGTCTGCAGGTGTCTATCTTTCTCTCCCCCTGTCTTCCCCATCTCTCTCCATTTCTCTCTGTCCTATCTAACAACGATGACATCAATAACAACAACAATAATAACTACAACAACAATAAAACAACAAGGGTAACAAAAGGAAAAATAAATTAAAAAAAAAAAACCAAAAACTTATCACTATTATTTCCTAATATTAGAAATGGGATCTACCATAGGACCAAGTGATTCCTCTCCTAGGGATGTATAAAAAACAAACAAATGAAAACACAACTATCATCCAAGGAGAGAGACAGACAGAGACAGAGAATTCATAGCAAAATTATTTGTAGTAACTCAAACATGGAATCAACCATGTCTGAGATACCAAAAAACAGAAGGGTGGTTAAGAAAGTTGTGGCATATACAAACAATAGAGTATTATTCAGCTACTAAGAATGATGAAATTATCTCCTTTGTCTCATCTTAGTTGGAACTTGAGTGAATCATGCTAAGTGAGGCCAGTCAGAGGGAGAAGGAAGAGTATCAGATTACCTCACTTATAGCTGGAACCTAAGAAATAAGAAGGGTAAGACAAAACATAGAGTGAAACATGGTGCATTACAGTAAAGCCAAGGACATGACAGGGGATAGATTGAGAGAATACTGGGAACCAAAGGAACAACGGTGGAGGGGGACCTAACTTGGTGGTGATATTGGTATGTAGACACCTACCACAGAAGGATGAGAAATTTTACCCATGTGGTAACTGTCTTGTAATCCATTATTTACTTAATGAAACATCTAAAAAATAAACAAACACTGACAACCATTGAACCTTTACCAAACACTGGAAAAATTATAGTCCACTGTTTTTATACACTTCTACATCTAGTATTTTCTTTATAAAATTTCAAGACTAACTACAGAATGTTGTGAGAAAGAAATTGGTTTCTGCATAATTGAAGATAATTATCAATGACACATCCTAATCCTGGCCGATTTTCCACATTGAACATAGTAAATATAGAACAAAGAATCTAGGTTTTATTGTCAGTTTTTTAACCAGAGCATTGAGCATTTCTGTCTTATAGTGATGCTGGGGACTGAACCTGAGACATCAGACATGAAAGACTTCTTGTTTAATCACTATGCTGCCTTCTGATCTCAAAGAATCTACACCTTTGGTAACTTACCTTTTGCCAGCATTTAAACTAAGAATATCTGTTGATCACTCCATAGGACAAAAAAGAAGTATTCTAAAATTGCCAATAATTTTTAGCTAACATCTCCGTAGACCACCATCAGAAATATCAATAAGCCAAAGTAATAGGACTATAGGGGTAGATCATTAAAGCAACAGAAGAAGAACAAAATTAAAGGAGAGAGACCTTCATAGGAAATAATGTTTATTCTCTAAAAAAAAGTCATTATCTTATATTAGTAATAGTCCTATTGTTCAAAGTGTAAGATTTCTTATGTTACTAGGGGGCTAGGATAAATAAGCTGAATATTCCTCGCAATTCTGTAATTACAAGCTTAAATCTCAACAATGAATAACATTCTGAGGGAGGGCATTAGATGGTCTTTTAAGCACCCACAAAAAAACAATCCTAAAGCTAAGACCTGTAATGGAGATTACATATAACCCGTTCCAAATCAATGGCTACAGAATAAAGAAAAATGAAATATTTCCTTTTCAAAATGCTGTCACCTGATTTCAAAAGCTCATATATTTTAAAACTGATCAAATTATACACATTTAAAATATTTATAGTTTGCACTAAAATCATTTTTATAGAGTACTTTTACATCTATGTAAACTAACTCCTTCACTCCACTGGTCAAGATTAACATTACAGTTGAACACTAATGTTTTTTAAGTTTCCCGTTCAAATGTATCTTCCCTGTATTTAATAAGTTTTATTACATTTTCATATTTTCATTTTCCTCAACCAGCAATCATTGAAAAACACAGTAACTAAGTTCTATTGAAGTTTTTTTTTTTTTTTCTCTGTTCTGGAACAACTTAAACTGTAGCCTAAAAATCTACAGAATGTGTAATGGTTTCATTTCCTTTTTCCCGTTATCTAAGCCATGCTAACTCCCATGCTGCCATTTTATAGTTCAGTGGCATTGTTCTTGGCTATCTGAAGTACAATCTGAAAACTGAAAAGGGGAAAGAGGGAAACCAATGAGGCTACTCACATCAGATTTAGAGGACATATTCTCCTCCACGTCAGAATCATTGGGATCCACAATGTCATCAAACGGTGGTAAAGTTGATTTCTTCTTTTCTGATGCCTCACTTTCAATTTTGACCTTTCCCATCTTGACATGAGATTTATCTTTTATCTGTTTTTTTTCAGCAGAACAAGTGAGAATTAGTGGTGGTGCACTAGAAAAACTTTTAAATAAAGCCTCTGAGCTACTCTTTTTCCTCTTTTTGGCCGAGAGTTCTTCAGAATCTGAAATGGGGGGTCTTTTACTAGGAGCCTTCTTATCTTGCTGCCCACTGGTGATGGTAAGTAAGTTACTGTCTGGTTTTGGCTCTTTTGACATGGGTTTCGGTTCCTTGAAGGCCATCTTAGGAACTATTTTCTCTTCTTTCAGTGGTTTATTTTCTTTGGGTTTCTTAGAGGATTCTTTGGAAGATTTGTTGTGATCCCTGGAAGGTTCTTTGAAGGCACTTTTATATTCTCTGGAGTCTTTAGAAGGTTTTTCCTTGTGCTCCTTCATTAATTTGTGAGGCTTTGAAAAACTGGTGCTGCTGCTGCTGCTGCTGCTGCTGCTGCTGCTGCTACTGCTGCTGCTGCTGCTGCTACTGCTGCTGCTGCTGCTACAACTGCTGCTGCTGCTGCTGCTGCTGGTATGGACGCTCCTATTAGGATCCTACAAAAGGCAAGACAGAAATGAACGACTGCAAGCCAAATACCAGTAGTCCACAGCCAGTTCACTCCTATTCCACTTACACGAAGTAATCCTCCCTTGATGGCTCTCACATCAGTTTTAATAGAAACCAACAACCACGGCCTAACAAGTGGGAACAGGGTGTGGGTGAAATGCAGTGAATGAGGGCGACTCTGGTCAAAGAATTTAATGAGTCAAGTTATGTTCTTAATCATGAGAAGCATGGAGCTCTAAACATTTCAGTGCAACAAATGTTCACTAGAGGCTTGTCCCAGAAGAATGAAGATGGGTAAAACATGGTTCTGACTCTTAATAAGCTATGTCATATCTATGTTCCATACTTGTTCTAAGATCTACCTCTAAACTACTCCAGCAGCAGTAAGAAAGGGAGTGATTCATCCTACTATGGGAATGGGGAGAAAAATAATTCAAAAATTTATAGAGAATTCACATCTGAATATGGCCCTGGAGGATAAGCAAATAATTGAAATGGTACTTAGGAACCAGGAACTGGAATAAGCCAAAATAATAAAGAATTATAGTGCAGATTATACTGGGTAGCAGCATTTGGCTACAGATAACATTGAGAAAGAGACCAGGGTCACATAATAAAGCCAGATAAATGTCACATCTTAAATTAGCTTTCTAATATATATAACACAAATCCCCCAAAGTGAAATAAGATCATTTTGAATTTGTATTAAGAAAGATAATTGTTTGCTAGACAAATTTCATCAGTTAAGGAATGTATCACTGGTCTAATACCAAAGATAAAGAAAGAAAGAAAGAAAGAAAGAAAGAAAGAAAGAAAGAAAGAAAGAAAGGGAGATAGACAGATAGAAAGAAAATGATCCTCGGTCCACATTCTCAGAGGGATAAAGAATAAGAAATCTATCAGAGGAGGGGATAGGATATGGAGTTCTGGTGGTGGGAATTGTGTGGAGTTGTACCCCTCTTATCTTATGGTTTTTTTTCAATGTTTCCTTTTTATAAAAAAAATTAATAAAATAATAACAATAAAATAAATTAAAAAGAAAGAAATTTAACAAAGACATCACCTAATTATAATCAATGGACTGAAATGTATTATGAAATCATGAGAAAAGTGCCAAACGATATCTGTTTTATTTTAAATGTTACCATTATTTCACTCATATAAATACTTTAAAGTCTAACAATCAATATATAGCCTTTCTATTTCGAAACAGAATCATGCTTATCATTAAGTATCACCATTATTAATAAGAATAAGAAATAAAACTAGATCCTGCACATGCTAAAATTCATACCAATATTAAAGGTGATTACTTTACCCCCTAATGAATAAAAAACAAATCAAAGTCTAAATTTTCAATTATAATTTACATCTTTACGTTTATTGTATGTTTTACTTCCAAGTCCCCCACTTTAGGTCAATCCTATCACATTTGAATTATCTAAAAATCATATAGCAAATATAGTCATGAGGGGCCATGTTTTCTATTAAAAGAAAAACTATTATGCAAAGAAAAAAGTCATGCATGCAGATGAATGAAAAGATACTACTCCATGTTAATGGGAATGTGTCTATTTAATCTTACAGTTTTGTTGTCTTCCTTGCTTAACGAAAAAATGACACCGAACAATTATTCCACTTAGCTCCTCATCAAGTAAGCATTTAATTTCAAAGTTGTAAAAAATGGATGGTTACTAAGCAAAGAATGCTTTTATACAGTAAACTAGATAACTGCTTGCAAGCCACTCTAGTCTGAGATTTAAATGCAGGCTGCTAAAGATAGTAATCATATTAGTGAAACTACGTTATCTTATAAATTCTATTACTAGGCATGTTAAGCAATTGCATTTAAGTAATACTATTAATATTTAAAATAAATCATAATAGACAAGTCAAATTAAGGAAGAATGTTGTGTAATCTAATGTCTTTCAGGGTTATTTTGTTTTTTTTAATTGGTTTGTTGACTCACTGAATTTTGGCAATTTGAAATCAGTATTCTAATTATGGCTCTGGGACACCCAAGCATTGCTGTTGGATATCAACCTTCATGAAATATTGCACATGTTCTTTTAAGTGCTAAACAAAATCTAATTTACAAATATTTTTATAAATGTATATTTTAAATATACATAAACTTAAATTTAAACTATAATTTTCTTTCTATTTAAAAAAACATTATAATTAGTTATTTAATAATGATTAACAAGATTGTAGGATAAGAGTGGTACAATTTCATACAATTTCCATCATCGTTGTTCCATATGCCATCCCCTCCATTGAAAGTTTCCTTATTCTTTATCCCTCTGGGAGTTTGGAACAAAATTCTTTATGGGGTGCAGAAGGTGGAAGGTCTAGCTTCTGTTAATTGCTTCTCCACTGAGCATGAATGTTGGCAGGTTGATCCATAACCCCCCAGCAAGTTTCTATCTTTCCCTGACAGGATAAGACTCTAAGGAAGTGAGGTTCCAGGACACATTGATGAAGGTGTCTACCTAGCAGGTTAAGATGGTGTCATTATACCGTAATTTTTAATGGTAAGCATTACAGCCAATAACAAGCAGAAAGACCATCATGTCTGAGGCATCAAAGGGTCCAGGTTCAAACTCTAATACTAATATTACCAGAAGCCAGAGTTTAGCAGGGCTAAGGGAGGGGAGGAGAAGAAAGAGAAGGAAGAGGAGGAGGAGAAAAAAAAATCCATAATGATATAGCAACCCCCAAGAATAACTAGAATTCTCAATGTAAATCTAACAACTGTATATGACACCAATTATTTTGCTATAGAAAGTTTAACTTCTTTCATTAATTACATATATATGATGTTAACTACAAAACTCCAGACATTTTATAACATTATATTTCCCATACTGATCTAAGTGTTTGATAAATTGTTACCTTTTCCTTCACCCAAGGAATCTCAGCACAAGCAAGTGACCAAACCATTTTTGTTCCTTCTGCATTGCCAAAAATGTTTTCCTAAATTAAGACAATGCAGAGTTGTCTTAGAAGAGAAAAAAATACTCCATAACAATGCTCCAGACAAATAAAAATTAGGAAAATGACCAAAAAAAGTGAACGAATAGTTCTACTAAAAAGAACTACACTTACTTTGGCTTAGATTTGTGATAAATGGCGAAGGATAAGTGTATAGCATCTAGGTCTATGAGCATACAAGTAATAAATGTAAAAAAAAGGAAGCTTATGAAGTCAGGAATGAAGGTGTTACTAATACAAAATGATTCCAAGCCTACTTTCCCCTTATATATGGGGGGGTTAAGCCAACAGCTTTTTAAACTTTTATGGAACTATTAACCTCAGTAATAAAACAGACTAGACATCAGACTAATTACCATTTAATGTGAAGCTTACACATGTTGGTATAATTCAAATTCTCTTTTCCTGAGACTGATTATGAGAAACTGGCTGTCCACATCAGGGGAAGCATATGTGCATAAATCAATCTCAAAGATTTCAGGGAAATAACTGCTTAAACATAAATATATGTACTCTTACATTGACTTACAACCTGTAAATATAAGGTACAATATTTTCTCCAGCAACTCACAGATTCTATAAGTGCTTCCTGTTTTAATTTTCTGGAACAGATTGGATTCTTTAATGTATAATCTCTTCTAATACAACTTGTCAACAATTCTGACAGATGGCTTAAGAAAAGAAATGTTTCGGAAAAGAGTAGGTTTTCTGATTATATGTGGCTTTCAATTTCCATGTTATCACCATATCTTCTTCCTACTGTCACTGATAATTTAGTTATTTTTCAAGCTCCTATTCCTCTCTTCTGCCTAGCCACTTATTTCTGGCCCCTGTCCTACTTTAACTGGCTTTTGTATTGTGTAAGATTTTCAGATCACTCACAACTTGTTCAATGAATATAGCATATGGAAAAATAAACCCTCCCAACCATTTTATTAATCCAAAGCAAATAAACTCTCCTAAAGGAATTGACTTGTCCAAAGTATATCTTAAAAAGACACCTCTCAGAAACTGTAGTACAGTCTAAGGAATTACACATATAAAAAAAGAGATGGGGGGAAACATAACTATCAGAGATCATGCTTTCAAAATATAAGTTTCCTCTGTAATGTCATTAAACAAATAATGGATAACATGAGTGGATAAAATACCATCAGAGGCTATGAATAAAGTGTAACAAATCAGGACTCTGGAGGGAAAAAAAGAACTCTGAATTTGACTTACCTCCCTCTACTTCAACCCCAATTCAAACTCATTCACCTGTCTTGCCTGAACCAGATAGTTCTGGAGTTAGTGAGTGGGGTTTGAAAAATGTGGGTAAGAAGTTAAGAGCATCTTGAGAAAGGGTCAATATAGGTTTTGTGATGCTGTGTGCTCCACGTGAGAATCACAAGAATTTTGTACTTAGAAAGTTGCATAATTTGGCCAACCTCTTGGGCCCTTCAAGTACTCAGGAGACAACACCTTTAATTGGAGGAATGATTCCCCTACACCTGAAGATCAGAAATGCAAGATCAAAGGAAGGCACATAGTGCTCTGGGTGTGTCCACTAGAGACAAACTACATGCTTGTCACTACAGTGCAGGCTGAGAGGGTTGTACATTTCACCACTTACAGGACTATAGGCTACAGCCATCAAACGGTTCAATCAAATCCCCAATGGACATACAAGCCATATACCAAAGTGTGGGAAAAGGCAAACTTTGATCAATTACCCCAAAAGATATGGATGAACTATGGAGGTACAAAATAATAATAATAATAACATGGTTATTTTGATGAATAAAAGAGAAGAAAAACTACTGTAGATTGGAAAATAATTTGTTTAAAAATACAAAAATGAAATCCTCAAGTGAATAATTTAGTAAATAATATAAAAGAGAAAGTATGCTCTAATGTGCATCTTGAAGAGTCCACTGGGAGAAATCTCAAAGTCAGAAGTAAAAATAAAAAGAGGAAAATCATAATGAGAAAAGGTAAGAAATTTTATGGAAAGACTGGACAACCTTAACACACCAAGTATAGCAAGAGTTGTAGAAGAGTATTTAAAAAGGAGAAATTAGAGAGTCGGGCAGTAGTGTAGTGGGTTAAGTGCACATGGCGCAAAACGTAAGGACTGGCTTAAGGATCCTGGTTTGAGGCCCCGGCTCCCCACCTGCAGGGGAATTGCTTCACAGGCGGTGAAGCAGGTCTGCAGGTGTCTATCTTTCTCTCCCCCTCTCTGTCTACCCCTCCTCTTTCCATTTCTCTCTATCCTATCTAACAATGATGACATCAAAACAACAATAATAACTACAACAACAATAAAAAAAAAACAGTAAGGGCAACAAAAAGTAAAATGTGGAAATAAACTGGACAGCCTAGATGAAATGGATGCATTCCTAGACTCATACCACCTGCCGAACCTAACCCAAGAGGAAGTAGGTAACTTAAAAAGTCAATCAACAGATTAGAAATTCAATCAGTCATCAAAAATCTTCCCAAGAATAAAAACCCAAGCCCAGGCAGCTTTACTAATGAATTCTGTAAGACGTTCAAAGAAGAACACATATTCTCCTCAAGCTATTCCAAAATTGTAGAAAGGCAAACACTCCCAAGCATGTTCTATGAGGGAAAATCACTTTGATCCCCAAAGCAGGAAAGGGTTTTACCAGGAAAGAAAACTATAGACCTATATCCCTGATGACCATTGATGCAAAGATCCTCAACAAGACTTGGCAAATAGATTCCAACAGCATATCAAGAGACTAATTCACTAAGACCAAGTGAGATTCATCCCTGGGAAACAGGGATGGTCAACGCCAAAAATCAATCAGTGTAATCATATTAACAAAAAGAAAGATAAAAATCACACAGTCATAACAAATGATGCCGAAAAGGCATTTGACAAGATCCAACACCCATTTGATAAAAACTCTCCAGATACTGGGAATGGAAGGACAATTCCTCAACTGGGAATGGAAGGACAATTCCTCAACCTAATAAAAACCATTTATGACAAACCCATAGCAAATACCATTCTCAATGGGGAAAATTTGAAATCTTCCCACAAAAAATCAGGAACCAGACAGTTATGTCCACTGTCTCCACCATTATGCAACATAGTTCTTGAGGTCCTTACCACTGCAATCAGACAAGAGATATCAAAGACATCCAAAATGGAAAAAAAAAAAAAAAAAGAGATCAAATGTCATTCACTGATGACATGATATTATACCTAGAGAATTCCCAAAAGTCCACCATGAAACTACTTGAAATAATTAATAAATTCAGTAGAGTAGCAGGATACAGAATCAATACACAAAAATATGTGGCATTTCTGTATACAAACAAGGAATCAGAGGAAAGGTACATAAAAGACTCATTCTCACTTACAATTGAGCCTAAAAAATAAAATACTTTGAGGTGAATCTCATTAATGAGGTGAAGGACCTTTATAGCAAACACTATAGGACATTGCTGATAGAAATAGAGAAGGGCATACAGAAGTGGAAGAACACTCCTTGTTCCTGGATTGGAAGAATACTACCAAAAATCAATCTATAATTTCAATTCAATCTCTATCAAAATTCCAATGGCATTGTTCAAGCAAATTTAACAACTTGTTCAAAAATTTTTGTAGGACCACAAAAGGCCATGAATTGCCAAAGCACTTCTGAGAAAAAAGTAAAAATATCTAAGTACTATGCTTCCCATTCAGTTTATACTACAAAGCAACAGTAATCAAAGCAGCATGGTACTGGAATAAAAAAGGACACTTGGATCAATGGAGTAGAAATAAAAGCCTAGAAATGAAGCCACACATATACAACCACCTAATATTTGACACAGGGGCCAAAACCATTCAACGGGGTAAAGAAGATCTCAACAAATGGTGCTTGGAAAATTGGACAGCTATATGTAGAAAAGTGAAAGTAGAACACCTCCTAACACCATACATCAAGGTCAAATCAAAATGGATTAAAGATCTAGATATTAGACCAGAAGCTCTAAAATTTATTGAAGAATATGTTGGTGAAACTTTGCAGGACCTTCATATCAAAGATGTATTTGGAGACTCAACCCCCTACAACACCGGGAATGAAAACAAGAGTAAATAAATGGGATTATATGAAAGTAAAAATCGTCCACACATCAAAAGCAAACTACACAAGGATAACTAGGCAATCAAGTAAATGGATCAAAATATTTGCACATCACACATGAGACAAAAGGAATATATCAAACATCTACACAGACTTGGTACAGATCTACAAAAGAAGCAATAATAACCCAATTCTTCTTCTAGCGTTTGCCCTTCTTCCGTAGCCAGTCAACAGCGTCAGGTTGAAAGCTGTCAGGAGCTGCTTGTTGCTGGCTTTGAAAGTGACTGGGATCCATGTGGATTCAGTCGGCTAGGAAGGATCGTCAGTTTCCCCAATGAATGGGTACTCACGGGATGCACCAAATAACCCAATGAAAAAGTTGGACAAAGAATTAGACAGACAATTTTCTAAAGAAGAGATTCATATGCCTACAGACATATGAAGGAATGCTTCACTTCCCTTAAATGTGAGATATACAAATTAAGACTACACTAAGATACTATCTCTCACCTGAAAGACTTACATGAACAAACCAGGAAATGACAGGTATTGGAGAGGTTGTGGATTAAAGGGAACTCTGCTACATTGCTGGTGGGAATGCAAACTGGTATAGCCCCACTGAAAGATTGTATGGAGAGCTCTTAATAAAATAAAAACGAAATTATCTTATGACCCTGCAATGCCACTCTTAGGCATTTGTCCAGTGAACACTCAAATACTAATTATGAGACATAGGCACCTCACAATAGCCAAAGAGTGGAGGCAGCCTTTATGTCCATCAAGAGATCACTGACTAAAGAAGTTATGGTATATGTACTCCATGGGACATTACACAGTGATAAAAAAAGATGATATTGTGTACATTTGAAAAAAAAAGGATGAAACTGGTGGTGAATATGCTCAGCAAAAACAGATAAAAAAAAACAACTACCAACTGGTTTCATTCATATGTGGAATCTAGAGATCTGATTTATATGAACTTGCAAAAAAAAAAAAATCCAAACAAAACAGAAGCAAGCAAAATGTACAACTTGTGAAACCTTGGAGGTTTTCCTGTAAGGCTGGAGGGTGGGGCTACAGAACTCTGGTGGTGAGTGTGGTGTGGAAGTGTAACTGTAATCTTATAATTTTGTAATATCCATTAATAACAAATAAAAATATTAAAAGAACAAATAAAAAGAATATTATATATATATATATATATATATAAAATGTTCAGTATATATTCCTAACAGAGAAAAAGGTTTACAAAATTCTGGACCTAAAAATATAAAGTATCTGAACAGAAATTTAGGAACATCAGAGTAAAGCTTTAGAATGCCAAGGTAAAGGAAAATATATCAATTTTAATTTTACAGTAGGAAAAGTCTGATCATGTATATTTTTCAACTTAAACACAAGGCAAATTGAGAAAAAAAATTGAAAAAAAGCCACAAATGTAAAGAATGATCAGGATGAAAAATAAATAAATCATGCATCACGTCCTAGAAGAAAAATGCTGAGCTCTCCCGCTGAAATAATGCTGGTCAAAGGTTAAAGTTTGTAGACATTCTTTAATACAAAATTTAAGAGAGAATAGTTCAAAATAGGATGAATCAATAATATTAGCAAAGTCTCCTACAAAAAGTCCAGTGCACTATGAATATGACACAATGTTGAGTTCAAGGTTTAAAAGGTTAAGCAGCACAAAGAGTTAAAGAGTACATAAAGCATATAAAGTAAGAGGTTCTGAATACATAAGAGAAATTAAATAATTCACTAGAGTGAGAATTCAATATATCTTTGTCAAATCAAAAACGGGCAGATTTAATGAGTATAGCTATAATGAAAATTATTTTTTTTAAAAATATTTATTTTATTTATTTATTCCCTTTTGTTGCCCTTGTTGTTTTATTGTTGTAGTTATTATTGTTGTTGTCGTTGTTGGATAGGACAGAGAGAAATGGAGAGAGGAGGGGAAGACAGAGAGGAGGAGAGAAAGATAGACACCTGCAGACCTGCTGCACCACCTGTGAAGCGACTCCCCTGCAGGTGGGGAGCCGGGGTTCGAACCGGGATCCTTATGCCGGTCCTTGTGCTTTGCGCCACCTGCGCTTAACCCGCTGCGCTACAGCCTGACTCCCATGAAAATTACTCTTAAAAAACACCTGTAAATTTGATTTAATATTATACATAAAACTTTCTAACTCTGAATAAAACTTAAAATTCATATATATGCCCAAAGAACACTGGCATAAATGAAACATAAAGTTATCATAAAACAAACTTTAAAATATTTTATGTGTTTGAATAGATGTCGCTTGACTGTACTCTAATGAAACAATTATATTCACCAAATGAAAGTAGTATTACATGTAAAATCTAGAAAATAAAAACATGTTCTAGGGAAACTGCACTCATTATTTTTGGATAAGATGAGGAAGGAGAGAAAAAGCTTGCATAAGCAGGTCTGCAGGTGTCTATCTTTCTCTCCACCTCTCTGTCTTCCCTTTCTCTCACCGTTTTTCTCTGTCCTATCCAATATCGACATCAATAACAACAATAATAGCTACAACAATAAAACAACAAGGGCAACAAAAAGGAATAAATAAATATAAAAAATTTAAAAAATACACTTAACTAGAAAAAGACACAAAGTTGGTAAACATTATCAAATACAATGAAGTTGGGAAAAGAAATTAATCTGACCATATTTGTACTTTAAAATAAAGATAGCAGTGTATATTTATGGTTCAAATTTACTGCAGAGTTTATCAGGTTACTTCTAAATACAGGAACCAGAATGTAGGTTTACAGAGATAAGAGCTAAGGAGAAATGGTTGGATGGAATCAAAAGGTAAAAAATAAAGGAGATCTATGCTCCACTTTTCAAAACCAATTTAAAAAGGTAGGATTTCTTGAACTTAAAAATCATAATCTATCATAATAGGAGAAAAATCAATAAGAAGACAGCCATTTATAAGAAATTAAAATTAAGTAGTGAAATAGCAAAAGAAATAGCCGAATGGTTTAAAATGATTGATTGCATGAGTTTAAGTGTGAGTAGGAGCAATGAGTGTGGGCTCAAGGTAGGAGTAGAGAAAATGGACTTCTAACGATTCTTATGTGATATTTAGTATGTATGTACTATTGATGATTTATTTAAAAATATTCTTACAGGGAGTCCGGCGGTAGTGCAGCAGGTTAAGCGCATATGGCGCAAAGCGGAGGGATTGGCATAAGGATCCTGGTTCGAGCTCCCAGCTCCCCACCTGTAAGGGGAGTCGCTTCACAAGCGGTGAAGCAGATCTACAGGTGTCTATCTCTTTCTCTCCCCTCTCTGTCTTCCCCGCCTCCATTTCTCTCTGTCCTATCCAACAACAATGACATCAATAATAACTACAATAAAAAAACAACATGGGCAACAAAAGGAAATAAATAAATAAATATATTTTTAAATATTCTTATAAATTGATAAAATTATGAAGCAGAAAACATTTCAACAACTGGCAGGAATAAATTTTACAAAGAACTGAAGTTTATGAATTAACAAGGTTACACAGAGGCAACCATATCCAAACATTAACAATATCAATGTATTGATGTACTCAAGGATAGAATCTGGATAATAAAGAATCCCTGCAATTCTACCTGGCTATGAGGTATACCAAATATTTATTAAGACAGCTTGATCTAAAGCCAACTATGATTGGGAAGTAAAGGAGACCCATTTGAGGCCTTTCATAAAGAAGTCAATAGGAATAACGTATTTTAAGAAGGTTATCTAGTAGCAATGTGGAAGAGAGACTGTAGCAGGTAGAAACTAAAGGAAGAAAGGGCCAGTTAGAGGAAAGATTATTATACTGGGGATCACAGTGGTGGCAGCAGTGGTGACAATTTACTGAACCTAGAGTGGTACAGACTATTGTAGGAGTTTTATAACTATTTACTTAACAAGATGGATAAGTAGCAACTATTATTAGCACCAGCTCACAAGTGAAGAGGTTGAAGCACTACGTGCCCCAAACACACACACACACACACACACACACACACACACACACACACACACACACACACACACACACAATTCCAATCCAGTGTTTTGTTCTAATACCTACATACTCAACCACTGTACAGAAGTACAAAGCCAACTGTCAACCCTGTCAACAGAACCTGAGCTGGAGGTGAAAGGAGGATGAGCAGACATTTTGATGGAGGAGCTCAGTGACTTTAAAGGAACACACTGAGCATGACTATTCTTTAGGATAAACAATATAACTGAAGTCTTTATTTAGTTCCAGTAAAGGGGGTGCGACATACTACTTTTTGTTAGGTGACAAACAACTTAGCTTGAAATTAGATGTTCTCCCTGTATACATTACAAGTGACTTCAGTTACAAATAAATACTTCTTTTTACAATTTAAAAAAATTATTATTATTATTATTATCTTTATTTATTGGATAGATATAGCCAGAAATCAAGAGGGAGGGGGTGATAGAGAAGGAGAGAGACACTTGCAGCCCTGCTTCACCACTCATAAAGCTTTCCCCCTGCAGGTGGGGACCAAAGGGGTCCAACCTGGGTCCTTGAATACTGTAATACATGTGCTCAACCAGGTGCACCACCTCCCAGCCCCACAAATAAATACTTTTTAAATTGAAAGATTAAAATAGAGATTTGGAAGGTTTGTGTGATATTAGAAAAGCAGCTTCTTCTGTAAAGCCCCTGCCTGAAATGTCTCCAATTATTTTTCAGATTATCATAAAGCTGGAAGAAACAACATCTCAAAATTGTTCTCACAGATCAATGTAAAAAAATTCCACACTATATCTCTGATAGGACAAAAATATACCGCTCAAATCAAATAAGTGATCATTTCCAAAATGAGTAAGAGTAGACAGCTAAAGAAATAACTGTACGTGAAAATGAGATGAAGAAGAAAAATTCTCTGAGTAGAGTGTGTGCACTGTCATGTGTACAGCCCAAACTGGCACCCTGGCAACACAGGGAAGTGTCACAGCACTGAGGAAAGGAAGCCCAAGTGTCTCTCCCTTTGTCTGGATGGTTCTATCTGAATGAAAAAGTTGGCATGGAGGTAGAGAAGTCATCCATAAATGAAGATGAAGGGGGAAAGTAGATATTCTTAAGGGCCTCCACAGTGAATATTAGAACAATATGGGAATTTGAGTGATTGAGGTAAACAAGGAAGCAATAAAAACAACTTTATTTTTTATTTTTATTTTTTAATATTTTTGCTACTAGAGTTATGCCTGGGGCTCTGTGCCTTCACAACTCTACCACTGCTGCAGCCACTTTTCTTTCCCCTTTGAGCTAAAGAATGAGGAGTGACACCACCATACCACTCATTACAAATGACCTGGGACTAAGTAAGGGTGCATAGTAATTTATGTGCTTTACAATTTATGTTCTTTACAATTTAAGTCAGAGAAATAACTGTAGAAATAAATGATAATACATGGGTCAATAAACAGTTTGTATGGATTTACAATTGTTAGAAATTAGCCTAGTCCTATCGCCCTTTGAAATATAACTAAAATACAGCTACTAGCTATAGACAAAATGGAGGACCCCCCAAACACTTCATCTGCACTATTCCAGCCTTTAGGTCCATGATTGTTCAGCAATTTGTTTAGCTTTGTATGTTAACTCTCTTCAGCCACCAGGTTCCAGATGCTGGCAGGATGCAACCAGACTTCCCCGGACAGACAACCCCACCAATGTGCCTTGGAGCTCTGCTTCCCCAGAGCCCTGCCCCACTAGGGAAAGAGAGAGACAGGTTGGGAGTATGGATCGACCTGTCAACACCCATGTTCAGCGGGGAAGCAATTACAGAAGCCAGACCTTCCACCTTCTGCACCCCACAATGACCTTGGGTCCATACTCCCAGAGGAGTAAAGAATAGGAAAGCTATCAGGGGAGGGGATGGGATATGGAGTTCTGGTGGTGGGAATTGTGTGAAATTGTCCCCTTCTTATCCTAGAGTTTGTCAGTGTTTCCTTTTTATAAATAAAAAAAATTAAAAAAAGAAAGAAATTAGCCTATTCAGTTCTACTGTTTTGTAAGTGACTAAAATGACTTTATAAATTGCCCATATCTATAAAGCAGATTACTATAATATTATCTATGTCATTAAGGCTAAGTTGAGGACCAAGTTTAATATAGGTAATGTGCCTGTATGCGCTATATGTGATGTTGCTTTGCACATGACAGGAGCTATGGAAGAGCTCTTGCTGATGACACTACTACTGTTATAGACAAGAACAGAAAAGTTATAGTTTGTACAGCATAACACAATGTCATCAAGTGAGAAACTACAAAAGTAGGTGCAGAATACACAAGGAAAGCAGAAATGGGAACGAACATTAAGAGAGGAAGAAACTCTAGAATACCCTGAGCTTACAAAGAATCAGCTGTCCTGCTGAACTGAAAAAGTGCTCTACTTCACTTGCCATTAGAGAAATACCTATGAAAACCACACACTGAGATTCCACCTCCCATCTGTGAAAACGGCCTAAATCAACAAAACAGGAGCTGATAAGTTTTGTTAAAGATGTGGAGCAAAAGGAACTCTGTTATACTTATGGTAGGAATGCAAACTAGTACAGCTCCTATGAAGAATAGTATGGAGAATCCCTAAATAAAAATGAAAATACCTGATGATCTACCACTTTTAAGCATATATTCAGAGGGAATGAAAACACCAATTCAAAGGGACATATTCACTCTTATGTTCATAGCTACATCATTCACAAGAGCAAAGGAGAGCAAGCAATCTAAATGCTCACTGACAGATGACAGGAGGAAGAAATTATGAGACATAAACACAAGGAAATACCACTTTGCACTTAAAGAAGACAATTTGTCTTGGACTTCATGATTTAGGATTCAATGCTTTATCCACTGTACTACCTCCCAGCCACTTAACCTTAACTTTCTGATATTTTTTACTTGTATATTTATAAAATTTACTTTTTTAATATATAATTTAAATTTTAATAATGGTCTTGTTTAAAAACTGGCTTACAGCAATTCATTAAATTTAGCAGTTGATTCTTGTGAATCTATATTAGCTTAACTGTAATACAATGCTAGTTATTTGGGTTTTCTTTTTAGTAGATGATCTCCTTTAGTCTTTTTTTATATTTATTTTATTTATTTATTCCCTTTTGTTGCCCTTGTTGTTTTATTATTGTAGTTATTATTGTTGTCATTGTTGTTGGATAGGACAGAGAGAAATGGAGAGAGGAGGGGTAACACAGAAAGGGGGAGAGAAAGATAGACACCTGCAGACCTGCTTCACCGCTTGTGAAGTGACTCCCCTGCAGGTGGGGAGCCAGGGCTCTAACCGGGATCCTTAAGCTGGTCCTTGTGCTTTGCACCACCTGCACTTAACCTGCTGCGCTATAGCCCGACTCCCTTCAGTCTTTTTTTTTTTTTCCAGAATTGGTCTTAATCTTTAGCATTGTGTGTCTAGAAATAAATTTCTTTTTATATTATCTTTTAATTTTATTGTGTATTTTTATACTGTACTTAATCTTTCTGTAAATTCATGTCTCTTCTCATAAAAAATTGCAAGCTATTGTATTTGTTGTGTTCTCTATTTTTTCTGAGTCTCTGATTAGATATTTTTCATTTCTTTCAATTCTCTATGCATCTTAATAGCTTTGCTATTATATAGCACTGGGGAATGACCCTGAGACCTTATGTGCTAATGACTCCCTATAGGAATGGTCTCCCTGGACCACTGCTTTATTTATTTTAGAGAGAGAGGAAAACAATGGAAGGAGAGGGAGAGGGAGAGAGCGAGAGGGGGAGAGGGAGAAAGAGAGAGAGAGAGAGGTCATAACTCCCCTCCACCATTCACAGAGTCTCCTCAAAAGTTACTCAATAACATTTACTTAGTCTCTAGCATATAAAAAGGACTATGCTGAAATTTGAAACTGCTAGACATAAAATGCCTTCAAGGTAAAATACTTTCTTTTTTCTTTTCTGTTTTGCCTCCAGGATTATTGTTGGGGCTTAGTAGCACTATGAATCTGAAGCCATTTTTTATTTTTTTATTGGATAGGTCAGAGAGAAGTCGAAAGAGGAGTGGGTGACAGAGAGAGAGACCTCCCCACTTGTGAAGGGACCCCTCTGCAGGTGGGGAGCCAGGGGTTTAAATCAAGATCCTTGCACATGTCCCTGTGCTTTGTACTATGTGCACTTAACCCAGTGCGCTACCACCTGGTCCCAAAGGTAAAATACTTTCTAATTTAGGCAATGTGGCAGTCCTTGGGAATTCTTATGATAGTATAAGATATTTGGCTAAACAGAAAATTCCTCATTGCTGAACTCTTTTCTTCTTTTTTTTTTTTTTTTAAAAATACATTTAACCATGTTCAGCAGGGAAGCCAGACCTTCAACCTTCTGCATCCCACAATGATCTTGGGTCCATACTCCCAGAGGGTTAAAGAATAGGAAAGCTATCAGTGGAGAGGATGGTATACAGAGGTCTGGTGGTGGGAACTGTGTGAAGCTGTACCCCTCTTATCCTATGGTTTTGTCAATGTTTCCTTTTTATAAATAAAAAATTTTTTAAAATACATCTAAGAATCAAGGATATATGAGATATTGAAAAAAAAGGAGGGTATGCAACTCCAAACTACAATCTAGACAAGCATGAGCTACAAGGATACCCCAAACATAAACACGCTTATATTCTCAAGAGTGTCTAAACACCAAACCTGGAGACTATTACATATCTGAAAACCTGAACCTCAGAGTTTCTCAGAACTTCAGGAAAATTATGTATTAAACTTGCTACTTGGTGGTCTTGGAAAAAGCACTGCATTCTCTTGAGTTCAATCCCCAATATCACATGTACCAAAGTCATCCTCTGACTCTCTCTTCTTTCCAATGATAAATAAATCTCTTTAAAAACAAAATGAAACAACCTGATGTTAAGGAAAAATACTCAGAATTCACAAAGTTTAGCTTCATGTCCTACATTCAGTTTCCCTGAGCCACCATAAGCCAGAGTTGAGTAGTACTCTGGTTAAAAAAAAAAAAAAAATCAATAGCATAGCTGTGATTGTACTGTCCCATGTTTCTCTCTTCGGGTTTTTTTTTTAAATGCAATAAGTATTGACTTCTCATGTGTCTGGCACCAGTTTTCATCGTATATATCCAGCTAGTCCATTATAATTATTGCTATACAATGTAAAAAATGCACTACTTGACTAACAGTTACTTACCTACCCATGTCCAAAAAATTCAACAACTACTGACACAGAAGAATAGAATGGTCTTGCCAGTATATTTTAAGCCTAGTTTAAGAAAACGGAAATTGTACAAAGTTAAATATACATAAACTTAGAAAGAGAAGTGATATAATTACTGCTCCAAGATCCTAGTTTCAAACCACAAAAGTAAACAGAAATATGTTTGAAACTGCTAAGTCTTCTAAAGATAGCTTGCTTTTAGCAATATTTGACTATAACTTAAAATTAGCCCATAGGAAGTCAGGAAATGGTAGATGAATTAGAGCATTTAAAATAAGGTTGTTATTTGAAACAAATGTATCCCATCACATACAGGATAGCTGAAACTTATTGAGAAAGGAAGGTGTTAAAATTTTGTGTAATTAAAATGTGTATTTTTGTCAATATATATGTTTAGTTAAATTTTATATTTACATTCTGATGTATTATTTTGACATATTAACAATAAGAAAATATGTATTTGGTTTGTAGTTAGTGCTTCTGGAAAAAAAACTAGAAAATAAAATATAATTGCTAGTAATCTGTTTACTTGACATATTGTTTTTTTAATTTTCCATTTTCCCCAATGAACTGTCTTTCAATTCATTGTAGTGCCTTATTGATTTCATTTTATCTTTTAATGATATAAGTTCAGTGAATAAAATTCAGAACTTAGGGGCCAGGTGGTGGCATGCCTGGTCGAGCACACATGTTACAATGTTCAAGGACCCAGGTTTAAGTCCCTGGCACCCACCTACAAGGGGAAGCTTTGTGAGTGGTGAAACAGGGCTGCAGGTGTCTGTCTCTCTCCCTGTCTATCTCCCTTTTCCTCTCTCAATTTCTGGCTATATCTATCCAATAAATAAATAAAAATAATATATTAAAATGAGTAAATAAATAAATAAATAAAATTCAGAATTTAGCTTATCTTAAACTAGATCTGTAGCTAGAGCTTGATTGTAGCTTGCTAAAAAGGAAAATAAATACATTTCAAACAAAATGAAAATCACACTCTTTTATCTTTTAATTAAAATTATTTTCTTTATTTTTTGACAGACACCAGAACACTGTTCAGCTCTAGTTTTTGGAAGTGCTAGGGATTCAAGCTGGGACCTCAGAGCCTAAGACATAAAAGCATTTTTTTTTTTGCATAATCATTATTTTATCTCCTTTCACTTCTGAAAAAAATTTTTTTGAAGCACAGGAAAATAGTAGTCAGATGGTTGAATATTTTCGATTTTTTTCTAGCATTTCATGCTTTAGAGTTCAACTCCTCACATCCCAATATGCCATCTCTCTCTCCCCTCTATCCTCAATAAATAAATATTTTACAATGTCATCACTTCTTAAGTTAGTTTACTATTTAGTATTACCTATGCTTCTGAAGTAATTATTTTCTATTAGAAAGAATGGCAGAAATGCTTTACAACTTTGTCCTTCCACATATCTCTTCCCAGCTCTGCACTAACTGACAAAAGATGGTGAGAGTATTCACAACGTAGAAATAAATAATAATTAAAAAAAGAAAGAAAGAAAGAAACAAAACTAAACATCAGGAATTTTCTTTCCCAGAGTAGTTGCTAAACATCTACTAAGATAACCCTGAATTATATAAACAGCAGATTTCACACAAAAAGAAAAATATTTTTAAAATAAAAGAAAATGTCAACCTAAAATTATATGACACCAGCAAAATCACTTTCTACTGCGAGATCAGTAGTCAAAACTAATACATATTTTTAAAATTGAAAGTGGCTTACTAGCAGATTTCTACTAAATGGACTTCCATAAATTAACTTCAGAAAGAAGGAAAATGAATTCAAGAAGAAGTTATGGTAATATAATTAACCTAGAAGCTTAAAAAAGTCCCATATTTTAAGTTGAATAAAGGCATTTCTAAATAATTCAGAGGCAAAACAAATTAAGATGGAAATTTTCAATTTCATCATACTGAATAAAAATATTACACATTTATTATTTGTGGGACACAGATGAAACAAAACTTGCAGAGAAATTTTTAGGCTATATTTGGAAAAAATGACTGACAGGGAAATTGAGTAAATTGGTATAATGAACTCAAGTAAAATAAAAACCACAAAGTTAAAAAAAAAAAAACCACTTAGCACAAGTTTTAATGAAACCTAATGAAAAGAATTTGAAAAGAAATTAAAAAAAAAATCAGACAATCATCTGAGAAGTTAAGACAAAAGAAGAAAAAACACAAATAAGCACACGGGGAAAAAAAGAACACATTTTCAAGTACAACACAGATTAAACAGATAAGAATGTTATATTTTTAAACTAATTAATTAGATGGAGACAGAAAGAAGCTGTGAAGATATGGCGAGATAGCGAGGGAAAAAGACACCTGCAGTCCTGCTTCACCATGTGTGCAGCTTTCCCCCTGCAGGTGGGGACCAGGGACTTGAACTCAGATCTTTGCACACTATAATGTGTGTGCTTAGTCAGGTGTACCACCGCTTGGCCCCTAGAATGTTATATATAACCAAAAAGTAGAAATTAAATTCTTAGGCGAATATCATTTAACCAAAACTGATGCAAACAAATTGAAATAAAAAATAGTCCCTTATTAAAAGCAGGTAAGTAGTTTTATAATCTCCTGGCAAAGTACATTATCAGGTCCATAGATTCTATTTTATATTATTATTATTGTTATTATTATTATAATAAATAAGAGCACTGCTCAATTCTGACTTTTATTAGCACTGGGGACTGAACATGGAATTTTGGAGCCCCAGGCAGAAAAGCCATTTCTATAACCATTATATTACCTTGATAGCCACAGGTCTGTTGGGGTTAGTGCAAGGGCAGATACAGGGAGAACCAAGTCTGTAAACCACAAGCACCTGGAATACTTTGCTGCACCACACATTCCCCATGCCAGTTAGGGAAAAACTGAAGGTTGCACAGGAAATGGTAGTGAGATAGGTCTTAAAAGCACAAAGGAAATAACTTCCCACATTATGAGAAGCTTTTTTTTTTTTTTTGCCTCCAGGGTTATTGCTGGAGCTAGGTGACTGCACTATGAATCCACTGCTCCTGGAGGTTATTTTCCCCTTTTGTTGCCCTTGTTTTATCATTGTTGTTGTTGGATAGAGAAATGGAGAGAGGAGGGGAAGACAGAGAGGGGGAGAGAAAGACACCTGTAGACCTGCTTCACTGTCTGTGAAGTGACCCCCTTGCATGTGGGGAGCCGGAGGCTTGAACCGGGATCCTTATGCCAGGTGAGAAGAGTTTTTACGGTAACCTCACCTGGCCATTTCAGTGGACCAATGGGAGCCTGGTCCAAGTGTGACTGAGATACGGCTCAAGGAGACATACCATAAGCCAGAACTGAGCAGTGCTCTGATAAAAAATAATACAAAATAAAATAAAATGTCTTTATGCTTTAACATGGTATGGCCTCCCTATCTTCAGGACCTGGGATGCCCTTTCCTTAAGCTCTTCCTGAACTTAATCTTCACTTCCACACAATTTATACCGCACAACTGAAATAAAAGAAGTTTGGACTTTGTATACCCATCCCAGAGTCTGTGACTTGTAATTCTTTCATGAAGCCCTGTGACGAATCCCCACAGGAGTGAGCTGGTGGTCTTGGTATTTCCACTGTCCCAGTTAGTTCCCACTCAGCAAGTCCATAGATTTTAAAAGCTCTAGGAAAGATCAATTCAGTTTCACAGAAAACATTCCAAAGTGTTTTCCAAGATGGAAAGAAAAACATTTCTCATTTATGCAGTGGTTATTTACCAAAACAGCAGAAATTGCCAAGGAAGAGTAAAAAAAAGAAAGGAAGGAAGAAAGAAAAGAAGAAGAAAAAAATCAATTTAAGTCTAGAATAAGGATATGGAATGGACATTTTAAATAAAATAGTAGCAGAACAAGTCCAGTGGGAAAGGTATACAATACCCCAGGTTGCTTCTAAAGAGCAAAGTGAAGCTGGGCTATTCCAAATATTCAAGAACAATTTACCACAACAAAAATTGTCAAGCACCACACTGACAGATTAAAGGAGAACAAAACAACTGCTGCAGCTCAAGAGGTGCTAAAATGTTGTCTGATTTCATCAAAATTCATGTATGACTTACAACAAAACTCTTAAAGGAAAAAGAACTAATATAAGTTCCTTAATGACAAAAAGTAGCTACCAAAGGGTTATTCATATGAAAAAAATAATAACACACACACACACACACACACAACCTTTCTAAACGGTGAGCTCTTAAATCACTCCTTTAAACTTAGAATGTCAGCTGGGGAGTTTGCTCAACAAGTCAGAGCATAGGCTCAGCATGTCTGAGACACCACGTACCAGGTTCAGTCAGCAGGACCACCTTAAGTCAGAATTCCCCTGGTTCATAAAAATAAATTATAATCCTATAATCCTTAGAAAAACATAAGATTAGACCATCGTTCTTGCTTCTTAATATTTTAAGTAGGAAAGGGAGGGGGCATGAAAAATTGAAGATACTGACATATTTCACCTATCATGGGAAACTCCATTACTAGAATATGCTTGGTAAGGTGGTCAGAAGTGATATGGCTTGTAAAAATAACCTGCATATTTACACATCAGAAACAAACAGAAAAACATTTCCTTTTAATTCATAATAGCAATAACAAGCATAGAGTACTCATGAGTAAGCAAAACAGAAAATTAGCTAGACCTTTATCAGAAATATCTTTATGGGCAAGGAGGATAGGTGAGTAGTGTAACAGTTATGCAGAAGGACGCTCATGTCTGAGTTTCTGAACTACTAAATTCAATGCCCTGCACTACCTACCATAAGCCAGAACTGAGCAGTGCTCTGATAAAAATTAATAAAATAAAATAAAATGTCTTTATGTTTTAACACCATTAAATAAACTCTAGGGCCAGGACACAGGGTAAGCAGGAGGGCAATAGATTTTCATGTCTGAAGCACCAGACATCATAGGTTCAATCCTGACACCACCATAAACCAGAGCTTGGAATTACTGAAGGGGTGGAAGCTGGGCACTGGGTGAGACACTAAATAAATTGTGATCCATTAAGTTTGTGGATAAGAATATCCAACATATATAGATTGTCATTTCAATCCAATGTCTAAGGATTTTTCATCTAAGAGAATTTAAATGATTGTAACTTTAAGTGAAGAAAAAAGAATGATGTATCAGAACATGTCATAACCTATAACAAACCTTATTACAATTAACTACAGAAATTACAACATTGTGGTTTTTACTGCAGAGGTAAAACTGACCAACAGAACAGATCTGAACCACTTTCCCTCCAACAGATCCATACACATTTGAAATGCTGATATTTGACAGGGTAGACTCTCATGACCAGAGTAAAGCATAGACAAATCACTAAAATGTGCTGGGACTGATTTTCTACATAGGAAAAAATTTAAATTACAAACTTACCTCATACCACATAAAAATCCATTGCAGATGTTTGAAAATATTTAAATAAATGCTAGAGAAAACAGAATTTTCAAACATGCTGAATAAAATACAGGAGATAATCTATATAACCTTGGGGTTATAAACATATTAAGTGGCCAGAGAGGAGGTACAGTGGATAAAGAGTTGTACTCTCAAGCATAAGATAGTGACATCAGTTCCCAGCATTTCATGTGCCAGAATGATTAACTAGTTCTCTTTCTCCTCTCTCTGTCTCATAAATAAGTAAGTCTTTTAAAAGGAAAAAAAATTAAGCAGGACATATACACAGAGACATAGAGACTCATCTTGGAGGCCTGTGGAAATGTACCTTTGTGACAACAAAATCACCAACATTTCCTCAGTAAAATGAGGCTGGACTTTGAAAATGAAAACTAGCAAACAAAATAACACCATAGTAAAACCTGGCCACATTAAAGAATTTCAGCCCATCAAGAGATATTTGATCAAAAAACCATTCTCTGCACTACACTCTCACCACAGATTAGGTATTTTTCCATAATCGTACCATGGGGTCCCAAGGTTTTCTTCATCTTCACCCTCCCCCCTCCTTCTCAGAGTCCTTGTGGTGCAATACAGCCCACAAGTCCAAGTTTTGCTTTGAGTTTTCTCTGTTCTTATTTCTTATTGTCCACTTGTAAATAAGATCATTTGATATTTGTCCTTCTCTTTTTGGATTATCTCACTTAACATTATTACCTTCAAATTCTATCCAAGATGAGACCAAGGAGATGACTTCATCATTTTTCACAGGTGAGTAATACCCCACTGTATAAATACACTACAATTATCTTAGTCACTCATCTGTCCTTGGACAACTGGGTTGTTCCTAAGTTTTGGATATTACAAATGCTACTGCTATGAACATTGGTGTACATATATTTCTTCTAATAGTTGTTTTTCTTTCTTGTGGTTAAATACCCAAAAGAGAAATTGCTTGGTCAAAGGTAGGTACATTTCTTTTTTTTTTTTTTGCCTCCAGGGTTATTGCTGGGGCTCAGTGCCTGCACTATGAATCCACTGCTCCTGGAGGCCATTTTTCTCCCCCCTCCCTTTTTTTTCTTTTTTTTCTTTTCTTTTTTTTTTTTTTGCTTTTGTTGTTGTAGCCCTGCTGTGGCCACTATTGCTACTGTTGATGTTGTTCACTGTCAGACAGAACAGAGAGAAATGGAGAGATGAGGGGAAGACAGAGAGGGGGAGAGAAAGACAAGACACCTGCAGACCCTCTTCACCAACTGTGAAGCAACTCCCCTCCTGGTGGGGAGCCAGGGACTTGAATCAGGATCCCCATGCTGGTTCCTGCGCTTTATCATGTGCGCCCAACCTGCTGCGCTACCGCCAGAACCCCTATAGGTACATTTCTAGTCTCCGTGTAAGTCTCCAAAAATATGGAACATTTCACAAATTTGCACGTTAATCTTGCACAGGGGCTACGCTAATCTTCTCTGTATCATTCCAATGTGCTGCCAATAAGTAATTAATAAAATCAATACATCCCTGCCCCCAGCACTGCTCGCCTCTGGCTTTTCTGGTGGTGCTGGGACTGAACTTGGAAACTCAGAGCTTCGGGCATGGAAATCATTTTGTATAACCATTATGCTATCTCCCCAGTTCTTAACAAATAAAATAGAAGAACACATACTTTAGTGGTAAATAAATATTTTTAAATTGGGGCTGGACAATGGTATATCTGTTTGAGTGGACAGGTTACAATGCACAAGTACCCAGGTTCAAGCCCCTGACCACCACTTAGATATAAAGTACACATACATAATCTTCATGTATCAAGAAAAATTCACAGTATTTGATATCAGAATCTTAGAGTGTAGTAGAAGAAATTCATTTCCAGATATCTATTTATTAGCTTCTATAAGCAAAGTATGCGTTGTTTCAGTGAATCCTTTTAGAAATTCTATGAGGTAGTCACTTGGCAAAGACTATGCAATCAAATATGTGTTGAATGAATGAATGCTTGAATAATTGTATACTACAAAATGAGAGTTTGATTATATGCTCTGTATTATAGTTCTAGCTATAGGAGTCAAATAAAATAACAAAGATGATTAATTCTACTAATGTAAAAGAGCTTATTCACTGTTTGTAATGTCTCTACATTCTATTACCTATTAGTAAAAAAGCAAGACACAAAAACTAAGAAGAAAATTCACTTTTTTTTTCTCTGAAAGTATCTCTGACTAGAGATATAAAAATAGCGAACCAAGTGTATAATTAACTAGTAGGAGATGTCCATGTAACTAAATTAAGTTTCATTTTGCCCTAAATGAAAGTTAGTTATGCATGAGGCATCAACACTGATTGGGGTGGGGGCAAAACAAAAGATAAATTCTGAAATGAGAAAAAAGAGAGTATCAAGGTTTATAAAGAATGACTGTGGCCTACTGAGGTAGAGAGTAGGTAAGGCATCAGATTGACATTAGGCATTGGATATGCCAGAAACATACTTCAGGTCTCTCTCTCCCTCTTTCTCCCCCATCTTTCTCCTTAACAAATAAATACATTTTAATGTGGCCCACTTAGACCTTGCACACTACTAAGAAATAGTTATAAAAGGGAGCCAGGCAGTAGCACAGTGGGATAAGCACGGGTGGCACAAAGCGCAAGGACCAGCACTGATCCCGGTTCGAGCCCCCGACTCCCTACCTGCAAGGGAGTCGCTTCACAAGCAGTGAAGCAGGTCTGCAGGTGTCTATCTTTCTCTCCCGCTCTCTGTCTTCCCCTCCTCTCTCCATTTCTCTCTGTCCTATCCAACAACAACGACATCAATAATAAGTACAACAATAAAACAGCAAGGGCAACAAAAGGGAATAAATAAATATTTAGAAATAGTTATAAAAGTGTAAGTTATACCTGTTTTTATTTGAATACACATCAATGTTAACAAAAACACTGGAGGAAATGCTCCTTTACAAAATCATTTTCTTCCTTCCTTCCTACACACACACACACACACACACACACACACACTTTCTCTCTAGTGGGATCATAGGAATGTAAGCTTTTTAATTTTTTTCTTAAATTCAGTTTACTGTTGCATTCCCCTTCTCTCCCCTAGTAACTATATAGTAATGACTGACTCAATGAGTTCATAATAAGTATCTCTCTTTTTGAAAAAAAATTATATATACAATCATGAAGCATTTTTTAAAGAGTAGGCACTAGAGGGCTGGTAGATCAAATATATTATAGACTCCATCCACAGAGACCTAACATGAGTGATTAAATTAAAACAAAATGGTTCCTTCTTATTCCTAGACAATGTAATCCAAAAGTTATTTAGTTCAAAGCAAAGTAGGCAAGGTTAGGAGATGTAAAAGTGGTTATGTGAAGAATACATATACAGCTCATAACCATTAAAAAGACATGACTGAATTTGGGGATAAGACAAGGAAAGAACAAAATGTGCCTGGAACATTTTTGCAGCAAAAAGTAAGAGTATGTAAAAACTGGTGAGAAAATGCATCACACACACACACACACACACACACACACACACACACACAGAGACAGACACACACACACACAGGATTAGAAGTACTCCCAATGGCCAAATCAGGACAACTGACGAATGAAAATGAGTGATGATATTAAAGGACAAAACGCTTTGAAAAACTCTACATCCAGGACTCGGGCGGTAGTGCAGCGGGTTAAGTGTACATGGCGCAAAGCACAAGGACTGGCGTAAGGACCCAGCTCCCCACATGCAGGGGAGTCACTTCATAGGCGGTGAAGCAGGTCTGCAGTTGTCTATCTTTTTCTCCTCCTCACTGTCTTCTCCTCCTCTCTCCATTTCTCTTTGTCCTATCCAACAATGACGGTATCAATAACAACAACAATAACTACAACAATAAAAAAAAAGAAAAACTCTACATCCTTGAACTCATATGACATAATATGCAAAAAAAAGTTTCAGGAGGAATTGGGTATCTTTGCTTCCTTGTAGTACCTCCTAATATAATACATATTAGCTACAAAAGGGGAAAATAAGCTACAGGGAAAAGTTTGTGGCAGATACCATGTGAATGTATGATATAACACAAGGAAATCATGATTATGTAATCAGGTACAATAAGAAAATAGCAGCACTACCATAGTATCTCAAACACAAACCCCAAAGAGGATATAAAGCCAAAACTGAGGGCCAAGTACTAAACAATGGCCTGAAATCTTTGAAAATTCCAAGTTCCTGAAAGTCAACCAAATGCTACACATGATCCTAGAGTGCAAACTTTTTCTTTAACAATAAAGAATATTACTGGAAAAACATGTAAAATTAGAATAGTAGCTACGGGATGGAGGGTGATAATGTTTCAGTGTTAATTCCTGACTTTGATATGAAAGAACAGATTTGTTTGAAGGAAATAAACATTCAAGTATCCATAAATGACAAAACATCATGCTAACAATTTTCTCAGAAATGATCCAGGAAATAAAAGGTCAATACCTTACTATACAGCTATCAAGAACAATGAACCCACCTTCTCTGACCCATCTTAGACAGAGCTAGAAGGAATTATGTTAAGTGAGCTAAGTCAGAAAGATAAAGATGAGTATGGAATGATCCCACTCATCAACAGAAGTTGAGAAAGAAGATCTGAAAGGGAAACTAAAAGCAAGATCTGACTAAATTGAAAGTAGGGCACCAAAGTAAATACCCTGTGGTGAGGGGTAGACATGTGGCTTCCTGGGAGTGTGGAGGGTGGGGGTGGGTGGGTGGGATGGGACACAGTATTTTGGTGGTGGGAATGGTGTTTATGTACACTCCTAGTAAAGTGTAGTCATATAAATCACTAGTTAATTAATATGAGAGGGGTAAAATTAATTGTATGTCTCGAAGTTTTTAAAACACAGACTGAATCTTCTTAATATATAGGCTGTGTATTTGATATGCGGACTCTCTCAAAAGCCTAGACCAAGTAGATCAGAGGCAACCAGTGGCACAGCTATTTACAAGATACTGGGTACTATACAGCAAACCCTAACAAATTCAAAGTTAACCCAATTACCAAATAATGTGATGATAACATTAACTATCCATTGTCTTCTTGAACCCTAAGACAGTAGGAACCTCACATCTCTACTATAGAGCCTATTATTTCCCCCAGTCCTGGAACCTTAGGATAGGGCCCACTTTCCCATATGCCTCTCCCAATCCATATCAAATAACATTGCATCAGCCGATCACAACCTAATCAACGCAACGATTGCCATCTCAACATGCTTCAGCTCAGACTATGTCCAGAGACTTCAGGTGTGGAATGACAACCCTTCAGCTTCATTATCGGGTGAGACCTTTGCTTTCATAGCATTCTCTAATTCCATCCCAGGTGGATCACTTTCTAACAAAGTCCCAAAACCTAGATAAACACCAGGTTCTGTGAGAGAGAGCATATGTTCACACATATCCATAAACTAGTGCAAAATATATACCTGAAAGCAGTACACTAGAGTTTGCAGTGAGTACCCCCCAACACTTCCTCTTCACTATTCCAACCTGATTTCTATGTCTCTATTCAATAAATAAATAAATAAATAAAAATTTAAAAGCCAGACCTTCCACCTTCTGCAACCTACAACGACCCTGGGTCCATGCTCCCAGAGGGATAGAGAATGGGAAAGCTATCAGGGGAGGGGATGGGATATGGAGATTGGGTGGTGGGAATTGTGGGGAGTTGTACCCCTTCTACCCTATGGTTTTGTTAATTTATTCTTTCTTAAATAAAAAATAAATTAAAAAAAAAGGTCAATACCTGCAACTTTTCTGTAACTATAAAGATATTGTTAATGGAACAGAAAAGTGGCTTGGTAGTATAGTCTGCTTTGCACTTGTAGTATCTGGAATAAAACCAAATCTCAATCTGTGCACAGTGGATCAATGGACTTGGGAAGGGTATCAAAACCAGAGGGTGTCCAATTGCATAAGTTTGTTCAATTCACTCCACTTGGCTCTCTCCCAGGACCATATCATACTGAGAGGGTTTAAGTTTCACAATTTTTTTTTTCCTGTGAGGAATCTAAATACCATTACAAAAGGAACCAAGGTTCCCTTGCGCAAATTAGATTTGCAGCTAAGTCAAGGTTTTCCCAATATAAAAAATGCTAATCGGGCTACACTTTTATATCATACATGAAAACAAAGAAAAACAAAAACCAAACATGATCTGAAGTCTTCACATCTTCAAACTAAAACTAGTCTCTGTTGAAGAGAAAGACTTGAGATATAAAGTCAGAACAACTTGGAAACTACTTGTCCATAGCTTACTTGAAAAAGATTTTCCACTTTGTATGACTTGTTGTAAAAGCAAGCCAGTTTATTTTAGGTACTTTCACTTTAATCATATAATGAAGCTAAAAGGCTTACAGAAGTGAATGATTAAAAGTACTGAATATTTTTTCCTCCTAAAAACATACAAGGGTAGCCTGAACTGGAGGAAATTTTTGTTTTACTTAATTTTTCTTTCTTTCTTCCTTTCTGTTCCCAAAAGACACTGAGCTGGTTTATTTTAGTCTCCCGAGAAGATAAAAATTATCCCTTGAAAGCTGATGAAGGGTTAGTTTGGTAGGAAGGAAAAAAAAAGTTCATTGTATACTCAGCATCTCACATATTTTAAGTATCTGTACTTCCTTCAGATAAAGCAAAACTAAACTTGAAAAAAAAGTCTTCCAGATGGAAATCTGAATTTTTGTTTTATTAACTACCTAAAACTACCTGATCAGGAATTGGGAAGAATAAAGGTCAGTGCCTGAAAAGAGAGATGAAGGAGCAACTTAGGTCCTCTCAAACTTGATTATTAAAATCAAGAAAAACTAAATGAATTTTATCTGTGAAGCAGGAAACAACAGGCTCTTTGCCATAAGTCTCTTGAGACTTAAAAGCTTCTGGGTTTCTTGACCCTGTCCTACCTGTTCTAGTTTCAAAGTGTGTGTGTGTGTGTGTGTGTGTGTGTGTGTGTGTGTGTGTGTGTGTGTGTGTGTGTGTTTGCCAGGATCAGAGCAGTTTCTCCCAAGTAACAAGCCAACCTCTGTAAGCTGATTCTGATAAAGTACATAACCTTGGGAAGAAAATCTTATACTATCTAAGCACTCAAAGAATTACCACCACCTCATGATTTATTTCAATATCTGCTTCGAAAAAGTAGGTAAATTATGAAGTTACTTATTGACTTTATTATAGTCTTTCATATGCTGATAATGCCAAGGAAATCACATTCTAAAGTTAAGAATAGCATGGCTGTTCAGCTGGAAAAAAAATTCAAAACGACTCCCAAAATTATGCTTATCTCAAATCAATCCTCACAGACAGGATGATGTTGGCTTAAAAGAGTATGGGTGGGAGTCGAGCGGGAAAACAGCGGGTTAAGCGCACGTGGCACAAGGTACAAGGACCCTTCAGTGTAAGGATCCCAGTGCAAGTCTCAGGTTCGAGCCAACGGCTCCCCACCTGCAGGTAAGTCACTTCGCAAGTGGTGAAGCAGGTCTGCAGATATCCATCTTTCACTCCCCCTCTGTCTTCCCCTCCTCTCTCCATTTCTCTCTGTCCTATCTGTCCAATGAAGACAACAATAATAACTACAACAATAAAACAACAAGGGCAACAAAAGGGAATAAATAAATATTTTTTTAAAAGTATGGATAAAGTGTGGATAACTATTATTTTCTTCATGCATACTAGAATTTTAGAAGAAGAGAAATACATGGGAATTTATGAAGGGGAAAAAAAAAAAGATAATGTTTGCCACCAACAACAAGAGAGCTGTTGCTACTCTGGCAGTTTCTCCAGTAAGATTGCTCTAGTGGTCATAAAACAACCAAAAGAAATGGCCTGGCCTGAAGCTTCACTTTATGTTTATTTTTAATTGAACTTTCAAAGAAATTCAATACTCAGTGTTATTGTAGGAAGAATATGCAACAACAGTGAACAAAAACCTTGATTTAGCTACACATTACTTGACCAATCATCTTAGTAGTAGATGATTTCATCAATTTCTGCAAGTCAGAGGGTTTGGCCTATATAAAGGAATCCCTTCTGTTATAAAACTAAGTGCTGTGTTTGCACACACTCAGATTTTACAAAATGTGCAAACCAGCAACTACAGAAGCCAGACCTTCCACCTTCTGCACCCTATAATGATCCTGGATCCATACTCCCAGAGGGATAAAGAATAGGAAAGCTATCAGGGGAGGGGAGAGGATATGGAGTTCTGGTGGTGGGAATTATGTGGATTTGTACCCCTCTTATCCTATGATGTTTGTCAGTGTTTTATTTTTATATATAAAAATTTTTTAAAAGATGCAAATAACACATTAGTAATATGTTTAAAGCTACATAATTATGAAGTTTCTCTAAAAAAAAAATTTATGTTTCATAATAGAGACAGCCATTTTAACTGATGTGCTGTGGTCTCCTCACCAAAAGAAATGAGGAGACCTGAGGCATGAAAAACCTATTAACTATACCAACAAGTAGGAAAATAACTTACAGAGCACAGGGTTTGCATATATGAGGCTCCTGGTTTGATTCCTAACACTTCACATACCAAAGTGGTGCTCTGATTTCTTTTACTCACTTTCTCTATCTCTATCTTATATGAGAAGGAGAGGATGACCACAGAGCACTGTTCAGCTCTGGCTTATGGTAGTGCTGGGAATTGAACCTGAACCTCTGAGTCTCAGGCATGAAAGGCTCTCTGCATAACCATTATGCTTTTCTCTAAGCTTAAAAAACCAATCTTTAAATATATCAACAATTTATAGAGGCTTTATTACTAACTTCAAGGCTGATTAATAAAGTACAGTGTTTAATTTTGTATCTGTCAGAGATCCTTTTTAAATTTTTTTTTCATTTTTAATTATAAAAAGGAAACACTGACAAAACCACAGGATAAGAGGGGTACAACTCCACACAATTCCCACCACCAGAACTCCGTATCCCATCCCCTCCCCAATAGCTTTCCTATTTTTTTTTTAATTTATAAAAAGGAAACATGGACAAAACCATAGGATAAGAGGGGGTACAATTCCACACAATTCCTACCACCAGAACTCCATATCCCATCCCCTCCCCTGATAGCTTTCCTATTCTTTATCCCTCTGGGAATATGGACCCAGGGTCATTCTGGGGTGCAGAAGGTGGAAGGTCTAGCTTCTCTAATTGCTTCCCCGCTGAACATGGGTGTTGACAGGTTGATCCATACTCTCAGCCTATCTCTCTCTTTCCTTAGTAGGGCAAGGCTCTGGGAAGTGGAGTTCCAGGACACATTGGTGGGGTTGTCCATCCAGGGAAGTCAGGCTGGTATCATGGTAGCATCTGGAACCTGGTGGCTGAAAAGAGAGTTAACATATAAAGCCAAACAAGTTGTTGACTAATCATGAACCTAAAGGCTGAATAGTGCAGATGAAGAGTTGGGGGCGGGGGGGTCTCCTATGTTCCACCTGAGGAAGATGGCTCCTGAAACTGGGGCAGCTTGGAACATTCATACTCATGACCACAAAACATGAGCTCAGATCTCATGGGATGCAGAGGTCACATAGGCTCCTAAGCTGAATATGGGCCCCAGATCACATCAAATCGATGGGGTTTACAGTTAACAATATTTATACACCTTTCCCATATTTGGGAGCTACACTTTTCCCTGATCCAGCTTTCTGGACCTTTTATCAGCCATGACATCATCTCCCCAGACAATAACTTGGATCAAGATCTCAGGCTTGAAGAAAAAAAAATCACTAGTATAGTCATGGGCTCTTTGGAATACAACTAAAGTAGGCCTACTAGCTATCTACAAAATAGAGACATTTTTATACCCTGTGTTGAACAGTAGTACAGAAACACATCTTTAAATTCCATGTATTTTCATTTAAGAAAGTTGAATCAGAATAAAGTTTTAACTATAACATTTTTAAAGAAAAGAAGAAAAAACTGAAATTGAAATTGAGAATATATATATATATATATATATATATATATATATATATATATATATATATATATATACCACAGAAAAGAAAAAAGAATAAGAACTGGATTCAGATAAGATGATTGCAAGGGAGGAAGAGAGTATCAAAAAAATTGGTCCTCACATGAGGGGCATAATAAACAAAATAAATAAATCACTCTTTTATCCTGAGTAGAAACAAAAATATAGGAGGAAAAAAAAATTACAGAATGAATATAGGAGAAATAAGGCTCAAAAGAACAAGTTCCAGCCCCAGCCTTAAGCTCAAGAAGAGTCACCTCAAATGAAGGGTAGTTTAAAACTGAAACATAGTAAAAGAATTTTTACTAATAGTGAGTGCTGCTAATATCTAGAATATACCCTGATTTTTTTTCTTTCTGAAAGCACTTTGAACAAAGTTCAAAATAATCAGAAAGAGCAATACTATTTTATCCAGTCTTTACTTAAAAAATAATAATAAATCACTACCCAGCCTGTGACATTCCTTAGCTGGTCTTTAATTTTTGTAGCCATGCTCTGGTTTTTTTTTTTTCTTTTTTTCTCCTCATAGTCACTGATATGTGAAAGCCTGGTTTAAGAACATGATCTTATCAAAATTTTTCTTGCTCCTGCACTAACACCAGACCTTCTTAAATGGAGCTTGGAACCTATTGTCATAATCTTAAAAAAAAAAAAAAAAGTAAGAAAGAAAACAGTGACAACAAAAATACCACAAAACAAGGTGGCAGAACAAAAGCCCAGACTAAAATTTGTGAAAGTGCATGGCTTTTCAAAAGAATGATATAACTTTTTTTAAAAAAAAGAAAACTGCAGTATTTCCCTGTCCACCCTGTTCTAAGTATGTCAGAGAAGACAGTTTTAACACAAAAAGCACCTATCTTTATAAACAGTGATATGACTACAAATGTCTGACCAGATGGTCTCCTGCAAAAGGATGTTAGGACAAAGGGACGAGGACTAATTGAAACCCAGTTATTCTACACTAGCCATGCTGTGTTCCCTGGCAAGAATTTTTGTGGGGCAGGCACACATTTCTGTAGGAAAAGAGGTCATTTCAATAAATGAAAGAATTAATTACTAACTTCAACTTTATGTCATACTTTATTTAATTATCTCAATGGAAAGAAGCATGTATAATATCTATTTTAGATTTCTACTAACCTTAAGACCAAGATAAGTTAACAGTAAATTTAAAAATTGAGAATGTGGGGGATCAGACAGTAGGTAGCGCACCGGGTTAAGCACATGTGGTGCGAAGTGCAAGGACCGGCATAAGGATCCCATTTCAAGCCCCCAGCTCCCCACCTGCAGGGGAGTCCCTTCACAGGCAGTGAAGCAGGTCTGCAGGAGTCTTTCTCTCCCCCTCTCTGTCTTCCCCTCCTCTCTCCATTTCTTTCCGTCCTATCCAACAATGATGACATCAATAACAACAACAATAAACAACAAGGGCAACAAAAAGGGGGAAAAGCAAATTAAAAAAAAAAGAATTCATTAAACAAAATTGAGAATTGCCATCAAATTTCAAATCAAACTATTTCCATCAAATATGTCTGTGTCCACTGTGGTAATGAAGTTGGTCACATTGAACACCCATTTATCCTCACTCTTCAAAACTGAAACACAAACAATAGTTTCAAAAGTCTCAGGCATTGATAATTTACAAAACAAGAAAAATTTAAAAAATAAAATATTCATAAGACTATTTGTTCTCTACCTGATACCCCCCAAACTGTTTTTTTTTTTTTAGTACTTATTTATTCCGTTTTGTTGCCCTGGTTGTTTTACTGCTGTAGTTATTATTGTTGTTGTTATTGATGTTATCGTTGTTGGATAAGACAGAGAGAAATGGAGAGAAGAGAGGAAGACAGAGAGGGGAAGAGAAAGACACCTGCAGACCTGCTTCACCGCTTGTGAAGCAACTCCCCTGTAGGTGGGGAGCCAGGGGCAAGAACCTTGATCCTTACGTCGATCCTTGCGCTTTGTGCCATCTGTGCTTAACCCACTGCGCTATTGCTCGACTCGCAGAACCTTTATATTTGATAAAGTATAAACTATCCAAGTATCCAGGAAAGCAAGTGAAATAGAGTTGCTTTTGCCTCCTTAAGAGACTTATCTAAAGGAAACACCTATCAGAAAGAGATCTATGTATAGCCATGTTCATAGCAGCACAATTTGTAATGGCTAAAACTTGGAAGTAACCCAGATGTCCAACAACAGTTGAGTGGCTAAAAAAAATGTGGTATCTATACATGGTGGAATACTATTCAGCTGTTAAAAACGATGAAGTCATCTCCTATGCATCATCTTGAATGAAACTGGAAGATACCATGTTAAGTGAGATCAGCCAAAAAGAGAAGGACAAATACCAAATGAGCTCACTATAAGTGGGATCTATTATTTCGGAAGAGGGATGAAGAAAACAAAATGAAACATGAACTGGGCGTGGAGTATGGCAATGAAAGCAATTAACTCTGGGGAAATGGGGAGTGAGAGGGTGGAAGAAAACTGTGGGGGCTGGGTGCATAATGAAATTACATGCATGTTCACTTCCCAACAGAGTCCCCAAACCTAGATATAGACCAGGTTCCAGGAGATAGAGCATAAGTTTACATGTATCCATAAACTAGGGCAAATATATACCTGAAGGCAGAAGTACACTAGAGTTTGCAGTGAGTACCCCCCCCCCCCAATACTTCATCTCCACTATTCCAAGCTTTGGGTCCATGATTGCTCAACAATTTGTTTGGCTTTGTATGTTAGCTCTCTTTTCAGCCACCAGGTTCCAGATGCCATCAGGATGCCAGCCAGGCTTCCCTGGACTGAAGACCCCACCAATGCGTCCTGGAGCTCAGATCCCCAGAGACTCACCCTACTAGGGAAAGAGAGAGGCAGACTGGGAGTATAGACCGACCAGTCAACGCCCATGTTCAACGGAGAAGCAATTACAGAAGCCAGACCTTCCACCTTCTGCAACCCACAAGGACCCTGGGTCCATGCTCCCAGAGGGATAGAGAATGGGAAAGCTATTGGGGAGGGGAGGGGATATGGAGACTGGGTGAATTGTGTGGAGTTGTACCCTCCCATTCCTATGACTTTGTTAATGTCTCCTTTCTTAAATAAATAAATAAATTTAAAAAGAGAAATTATATGCATGTGACAATGACTGTACTGTGAAACATTAACTCCCTCAATAAAAAAAGGGTTTTTTTTTTTTAAAAAAAAAAGTTGCGTTCATAAATAACTCCTTTACCATTCTAGAAGGGAACAGATTAAGATATGTTACAGAAAAGAAAGAAAGAAAGAAAGAAAGAAAGAAAGAAAGAAAGAAAGAAGAAAGAAAAGAAAGAAAGACTTTGCATGCAGCTTTGAAACAAGAGCATAATGAATTACCCTTGCTAAGAAGGTAAAGGAAAAAAAAAATCAAGTTGTACCAGTCATAATATTTTATATTAAAAAAGAGAATTATTAATTTTTTGAAATTTCCCCCCCAAATGCCAGCCTTTCAATATTCTTATTCTACTATTCATTTTCCAGTTTCTCTATTCTTTATGCAATGGGGCAGGAGATTGGGGTAGGGTGAAGAGATCACTTCCTTTTAGTTACCACAATATATCAAAACAAATTGAACACTCCTCGATAAAAGTCAGCTAAGCTGCTATTCCTGGAAGGTGTGCTGACAGAAGTGTGACACACCATCTAATAATGACAACTTAACCACCCGACAGAAGTTTTGTCAGTACACATTCTAGGAACATCTATAAGCTTTCTTTCATTTGCACTAGTCTTTGCTCAGTTTGTGCAGTAAGAGATTCTTTGAGCTGCGAATTGAGTGAAAATTTTCATTCTTTTCTCCCCTCATATATATATATATATATATATATATATATATATATATATATATATATATATATATATATATTTGGGAAGAAAGGAACAAAGGTATGAAAATTGCTTTTATATCACAGACAGATTTTTGAAGGGGCGTTACGATCTTTTCAAAAGTGTGTATGAAATTGCTATACAATCAGTTTATGAGACCTTCAGAAGACGTTAAAACTACAAAATAATAAATATGCTCAGAGGCAAAAGATAGTGTTTTATTCTCATGTATTCCCTAAAGACTTCAGATCACTGTTATAACCTACTTCTATGACTTAATTTTCCAGAGTAAAGCAGGGATTTGGGGGCTAGATGGCTGTCAAAAGTATACAGAGGGAAAAATGGAAAAATACAAATAAATATGTAGGAAAATTAACTTTAATTCTGAGGAACCACCAGATAAATTAGATAGCTGTTTGATCATATATTTATTTAAATAAATCACCATTTATCATCTGCAGGGGAAAACAGGAGTATCCTTTTATCTTTTATGGCAGATAATTAACAGAAATATACATACATACACACATATATGTTATTTCTTGACATACACACACACACACATATATATATATATGTGTGTGTGTGTGTGTATGTCAAGAAATAACAGAAAGGCACAAACTGTCCCAAAACAAATACCTCCAAATCCAATGAAGCTGTTCAGCAACAGCCACTAAAAGAATCTTTTATGTGTTACTTTCTTTGAGTAATTTTTAAAATAAGCATGAAGCTATCCATCTCTGGGCACTGTTGAGATGTGTTTGCCACAAAAGCCACTCATATTTTTAGAAGCCAACATCTTGACAAATCATTTCCTAAGAACATAATTTGCTCCACGTTGAAGAAAGCCTGAAAACACAGAGTTTGTTTAAAGAGGCTTCCATATCTTTCTGTAACCTTTCCAAATCTAAGTATGTGGGAAGAATACCCATAAATTTAAGCTGACACTGAAACACTTAGAATATTTCCAATTTAAAATACATTAAGATGTGGTCTCTGAAAGGAAATGAAAATGGTTTTTAAACATATGAAAAGATGCTCATTGTCATTCATAGAAGAAATGGGAATTAAAAATGAGAGATTCTTTGCTTATCAGATTGTGGGAAAATGTTTAATAAATCACAGTGTGGAGAAACAGACATTTTCATACATTGTTGTAGTAAGTATAGAGGAGTATAATCCCTTTAACAGGCAGTTTGTAAATGTCTATCAAAATTTAAATCCCACTTTGCCTTGAAGCCATGATCTTGCGCCTACGTATTTATCTTATGGATGTACTCATCTACGTGCACAAAGAACCATATAATAGGTTATTCTTTGCTGCTTCCTTGGTGGCCTGGAGGAACACTCAATGCATGTCATTTTATACTATGTGTCTATTTACCTATTTTTTTTTAAATAAAGTTTCAGGAGGAAAGAATGTGATCTGTGTCATTTAAAAATTACTCAACTCCCCCACAAAGGGAAACACTAAACCATCATCTATACAAGATTCATTCCAGAACCCTGTGATAAAATGCAAAAGTTCAGATGGTTTGACACAGCTGCATTAGTGGAAGCTTCTTATCATAAAATCCCTTTGACCCTTTAGTAACTAAAGCCCTGTGTTAGGAGTACACAGCAGACCAGAATTACACTTCACAATAAGCAGTGCTTCAGAAAGATTCTCATTCAGTACTTGAAAAACATATCACATATGAACATAACTGTCAGTCTGAGAAATAGAACGGTATTATGCCACAGACTTAACACAGACTGAATGCATGTTCCCTATGTCTTCTCCAGCAAGTCTTGCCAAATGGGCGTCTGAAATGTCCTATTGGGACAGGTGGTGTCTGAGCAGAATTGGATTTCTGCCTACAGAAACCCTAGTTTTAACAACTGCTATGGTTAGTTTTAATTTTCAATCCTCAGATTAACTGCCTGCCAGTGATTCAGAAATAGATTGAACAACATGTTTAGAAGTTTGCCCAGTTTAACTGAGAAGAAAAAGTTAAGTAAGAGAGATGACAAAAGCCCACCCACATGTACCACCATTCCACAAAGAAAGACAGAACCAAAGCAGACCATTTGATATGCAAGCCAAAAAAGAAAGGGGGGGGGGGGGTTGGGCGGTGGCACAGCGGGTTAAGCTCACATAGCGCAAAGCGCAAGGACCAGCATAAGAATCCCCATTCGAGACCCCGGCTCCCCACCTGCAGGGGAGTCACTTCACAGGCGGTGAAGCAGGTCTGCAGGTGTCTGTCTTTCTCTCCCCCTCTCTGTCTTCCCTTCCTCTCTCCATCTCTCTCTGTCCTATTCAACAACAAACGACATCAACAATAATAACAATGAGGCTACAACAACAAGAGCAACAAAAGGGGAAAAATTAGCCTCCAGGAGCAGTGGATTCATGGTGCAGGCACCAAGCCCCAGCAATAACCCTGGAGGAAAAAAAAAAAAAACCCAACCAAGTCTAAAATTAACTCTGTTCTCCATAGATATTTGTCACTTTGTACTTTCTTCATAAAAAGTGCAAGGATGCAGGAAGTTGGGTGGTAGCACAGCAGGTTCAAGCCCCTGGCTCCCCACCTGCAGGGGAGTCGCTTCACAGGCAGTGAAGCAGGTCTGCAGGTGTCTATCTTTCTCTCCTCCTCTCTGTCTTCTCCTCCACTTTCCATTTCTCTCTGTCCTATCTAACAATGATGATATCAATAATAACTACAACAACAATAAAAAACAAGGGCAACAAAAGGGAAAATAAATAAATAAATATAATTTTTTTTTAAAGTACAAGGATGCAACTTCCTTGTTGAACATACTTCTACTTAAGGAATCTTTTAAGGACATCAAGAAATCTTTAATCTGCTTGACATTTGGAATTAAGACAATGATAAAGACTGTAATTGTTAGGGGATGGGCAGTGGTATATCCATTTGAGTGCATAAACTACGATACACTAGGTCCCAGGTTTAAGTCCCTGGTCCCCACCCTGCATGAGAGAAATTTCTCAAATGTGTTGCAGGTCTCTTTTTCTTTCTGTCTCCCTCTCTATCTTCTATCTCCCCTCTCATTTTCTTTTTGTCTCTATACAATACATAAATGAAAAAATAAAATGCAATTTTTCATGAAAAACTATTTACATCTAATAGAAACTCAAGTAAAAGAAATAGGTTACTCTTCAAACCCAACAAAGGTCAGTCAGTGTATTGGTCACACTAACTGCTAGTAAGTGTTTTCCTTTGGATAAATCTCAGTGGCTTATATTACATAACAAACATTACCCACTATACTTGGTATGAAAGTGGTTAAAAATCTTTTTTAAAAAAAATTTTGGGAGTCGGGCTGTAGCGAAGTGGGTTAAGTGCAGGCCACGTGGCGTAAAGCACAAGGACCAGCGTAAGAATCCAGGTTCAGGCCCCCAGCTCCCCACCTGCAGGGGAGTCACTTCACAGATGGTGAAGCAGGTCTGCAGGTGTCTGTCTTTCTCTCCCTCTCTGTCTCTCCCCACCTCTCTCCATTTCTCTGTCCTATCCAACAACAACTATAAAAAAAAGGGCAACAAAAGGGAATAAATAAATAAATATTTTAAAATTTTTATTTATTCCCTTTTGTTGCCCTTGTTGTTATTATTTTTGTCATTGTTGTTAGATAGGACAGAGAGAAATGGAGAGAGGAGGGGAAGACAGAGAGGAGGAGAGAAAGATAGACACCTGCAGACCTGCTTCACTGCTTGTGAAGCGACTCCTGTGCAGGTGGGGAGCCAGGGGCTCGAACCGGGATCCTTTTGCTGGTCCTTCTGCTTTGCACCACCTGCGCTTAACCCACTGTGCTACCTGCCGACTCCCTAAACATTTTCTATCTTCTAAAACTAGCAATGAAAGGAGCTAAGGAGTTGGCTACCTACTCTGGGCAATGCAGCACGCTCACACATTCCCAATAAAGAAAAACACTCTTTGTCCCTTTCAGAGTAGTAAGTGAATTTCAAAAAGAAGCAAATGTTATGCATGTACAAAAACAAATTTTTTCCATAGGCAATTCAGTTAGAAGATGATACAGAATGAGGTGCTTACTAAATCTGTCATACTTTGAGACATTCCAATTGTGCCACAAACTCAACAAAACTCCGAGAGTTGAACTAGTAGAATGAGTTTATCAGTAGTTATATGATATACAAGGTCTAATACATATTTACTTTGCCAACATCCAGGAGAAATATTTATGTTTTTTCAGTCAAACATACTGGATGTCAAATCCCAAATATAACTCCAACAAAATGAATGTCAAATTCTATTTGTCACACTGATCGAAATCAGACACCAACGTGATAGAGTAAATAGAAAGAAAATTATCTACTGTGATGAAAACCTCTTAAAATTTCTGATGTCACAAAGAAAACACCTGAGAATGACTCAAACAAGTACCCAACAGTTCATTTTTAAAACAGGAAATGAGTAGAAATACCTCAGTAGAAGAGAGAAGTGCTTTTCAATGGAGTACCATTGGCCCCATTTTGAAATTCAAGGACAAATTATTTACATCAAATTTATTCACATGGGGTGTAGATAGCAAAATGGTTATGCCAAGAGACTCTCATGCCTATGGCTCTAAAGTCCTAGGTTCAATCCCCCACACCAACATAAACTAGAGCTAAGCAGTGTTCTGGTAAAAATAATAATAATCAAATTTATTCACAAAATTCTGAGGGTTTAGGTTTTTTTGTTTGTTTTACTGTCCTCTGTCTCTGCCATCAATCAAAGAATAAAACAAAGTCTCAGAAATAAGCATAATATCCTCCTCCTAGAAGCTCTCTGGTAGTTCTGATTCCTGCACTTTCTGTCTTTTTCTTAAGATCTGATAAGAGTTGGGTTCTAAACTAAACCTATATTTTAGCTAACAAGCTCCAAAGAGGTGTCTCATTTGGAGAAAACTACCTTTAGGCTTTTGTAAATGAAATCATTCTGTATTACAATATGCTCAGCACCAAAATGTTTAAAACCAAATGTGCCTTTTCACACAAGCATTTTTTTTTTTTACAGCAACGAGATATTTAATATTGGGATGCTAGTCAACAAAAGAACACAGGGTACATTTCTTCTAAGGGAGAACTACACTGAGATTTCTTTGAGAAAATGCTTTTCTTGAATTTGGGTCCATACTCCCAACAGGGGAAAAATGACAGGGGGAAGATGACCAAAGGGCTCTGAGCTCCAACTCCATCAGGACCTGGAGAGAGAAGAGGAAAGAAAGAAGGACATTCGGAAGTAGTAACAGGTGTAGGAGTGACTTGGAAAAGAAGAGAAGATGAGATGATGGAAAAACAAAGGGCAAATATATAAAAATATGGACAGACTATTGTAGAAATAATAATTAACCCATATCTGCAGTCTTGGGAGAACCGCTGTAGCTTCCAATGGAGAGAATGGAAATACAGAACTCTGGTGGTGGGAATGATATAGAATTATACCCATTAATATTTTTATAAATCAATAATAAAATTAAAATATATAAAATAAATAAGATAAACAAATAAATAAAATTATTTTTTCTTAGAAAAGAGTTATAACATCAAAGAAATCCAGTGAGAAAAAGAATGTCATTGACCAAAAAGAAAGTTGTATATTTATAGGTTTGTAGAATATAAAGTAGAACAGATTTTTCAAGATTTTTCTGGCAACAAGCTCTTTGGGACCACCTTCTTCTAAAAGCTGAAAAGCATATTTCTTTTTCTTTCTCTCTCTCTTTTTTTTTGGGGGGGGGCCTCCATGGTTATCGCTGGGGACAGTGCCTACACTAAGAATCCATTGCTCCTGGAGGCCATTTTATCCCCTTTGTTGCCCTTGTTGTTTATCGTTGTTGCTATTATTGTTGTTGTTGTTGTTGGATAGGACAGAGAGAAATGGAGAGAGGAGGGGAAGACAGAGGGGGAGAGAAAGATAGAAACCTGCAGATCTGCTTCACTGCTTGTGAAGTGACCCCCTGCAGGTGGGGGTCAGTGGGCTTAAATCAGGATCTTTAGACTGGTCCTTGTGCTTCCTGCCATGTGTACTTAACCCACTGTGCTAATGCCCGGCCCCCAAAAAGGATATTTCTAAGTTGCTGGAATCTTAGAGTCCTAAGAACATCTTTTTGGTCTCTTGAAATTTTTTTTTTTTTAATCACTGGTTTACTAAAATTCAATCTTTTAATATCAATTGAAATAAAGGGAACACAGCCAAAAAAAAAAAAGTAAGTTTACTCCACACATACCTAAAGCTATATATAATGTTTACACACAGTACATATGAAGGAAGAATCGCTATTTCCTTTAAAGGCAGGATGTAAATATTTGTCACACATATGATGTGTAAGTATAAAAAAACATAATGCCAATTCTAACCCACATCCAAAAAAAAACCCAGTCACAAAACTAGTTTTTCTGGAAAGTCACAGCTATAAATCTACTATTAATGAGCAACCTGTATTTCCAAGCTCACTGTAGCATTTATTCACAGCAGCCAAGATATAGAAATAATATGTAGAGGGAGTCGGGCTGTAGCTCAGCGGGTTAAGTGCAGGTGGCGCAAAGCACAAGGACCGGCATAAGGATCCCGGTTCGAACCCCGGCTCCCCACCTGCAGGGGAGTCACTTCACAGGCGGTGAAGCAGGTCTGCAGGTGTCTTTCTCTCCTCCTCTCTGTCTTCCCCTCCTCTCTCCATTTCTCTCTGTCCTATCCAACAATGACAACAACAATAATAACTACAACAATAAAACAACAAGGGCAACAAAAGGGAATAAATAAAATAAATATTAAAAAAAAGAAATAATATGTTGTACAGACAGTGGTGCAACTGGTAGAGTGAACATGTTAACTGTGCATAAGTTCCTGGTCCTAAACCTGCAGGGGGGAAGCAATGTCACAAGCAATGAAGCAGTGCTGTGGGTGTCTTTCTCTTTCTAACTCTGTCTCTTTCTTCCTTTGCAACTTCTCTATCTCTATCCATAAAAGAAAGATGGGGGGGGTCTAAAAAGATGGGGGGATTATACAAAGAAAAATTTTCTATGAGCTAATGAACATATAAAGAAGATATGGCATGGAGATTGTGTAATAGAATATTATTTGGCCATGAGAAGACCATTCTGTCATTTATAATAACATGGACGGACCTTGAGGGCATTATGCCAAATAAATTAAGCCACACAGAGAAAGAAAAACACTGTATGATATCACTTAAATGTGAAATCCAGTTTGAACCTGCTCCCCACTGCCCTGAAGGATGCTTTCATGTTGTGGCTTCTTTCCTTCTCTTTGCTGTTCAGTTTCTGTATCTGAAAAAGTCAGCCCCGAGTGGAGAAGCAGCGGCAACAACCGAACGTGGATTCTAAAAGAACTACAATAGCCAAGAGACATAGCTTAGCAGGTAGGGTGCCAGTTTTGCCATACATGGGATTTAAGTTCAAGTCTGGGCACCATATGGGAGGTGCTGAGGCAATGGAGGAAGCTTTGTTGTCTCCCCCCTCCCCGCCACTTCTCTCTGTTTCTCTATCTGAATGAAAAAAGTGGCCCAGAGCAGTGAAGTCACACGTGTGCAAAGTTCCTATTCCACCAAAATAATAGATAGGCAGATAGATACTTGGTTATCAGGAAAGTCATGGCATACTTTTCTGTGTTTTGCTTTGCAAAAATGTGCCATTACTTTCTGCCAAACCAATAAATAGGTAAGCTGAACTCATAGGAAAAGAGTCCAAATTGTAGTTAGGTGAGCTTTTGAGGTCAGAAAAAAATAGAAGATATATGTTGAAAAAAAAAAAAGTACAGACTTGTAGGTATAAGATGAATAATTATGGGAATCAGATGGTGATTATATTTAGTAATATTGAAATATATGTGTGTGTGTGTGTGTGCGTGTGCGTGTCTGTGTGTGTGTGTGTGCGTGTGCGTGTCTGTGTGCGTGTGTAATTAAGAGAGTAGATCTTAAATGTTCTCACCATAATACAGAAATGGTAATATGGTAATTACATGACTTGGTGCATGTTAATGCTATTGTGGTAATCATACTTTAATACAAATGTGTATCAAATTAGTAAGGTGTGGTGTACATATTAAACTTAAAGTCTGTGGTCTGACATCCTAGATATGTGCTGATCTCATCTCACCTAGCACAAAGTTTTATGTGAATTATAGCTCAAAAAAAGTCAAAATATTTCTAACAAAATTCAAAAGATTTGTTAGTTTGTAACACCAAAATATGCTACTTTAATAGAAATACAAGTGCTGAACTCTCAAGCATGGCCTCAGTTCAGTTTCTGGCATCACATATGCCAGTAATTCTTTGGTTCTTTCCCCCTCTCTTTTTGTTATCAGTAAAGAAGACAATGATAAGTCAATAAGTGTCTGAATGTCATGTAAAAATAATGTAGCCCGAACATCTAGTTAAGGCTTGAACAATCTCATGTAATGGACAGGATTTATGAGGTTACAACTATTTCAAAATTTTTTTTTTTTCCTCCAGGGTTATTGCTGGGCTCGGTGCCTGCACCATGAATCCACCGCTCCTGGAGGCCATTTTCCCCCCTTTTGTTGCCCCTGTTGGGTAGCCTCGTTGTGGTTATTATTATTACCATTGTTGATGTTCGCTGTTGGATAGGACAGAGAGAAATGGAGAGAGGAGGGAAGACAGAGAGGGGGAGAGAAAGATAGACACCTGCAGACCTGCTTCACCGCCTGTGAAGCGACTCCCCTGCAGGTGGGGAGCCAGGGGCTCGAACTGGGATCCTTATGCCGGTCCTTGCAGTTTGTGCCACATGCGCTTAACCTATTGCGCCACCGCCCGACCCCCTCAAATGATTTTTTAAATTTTGATTCTACTACAAAGTTCACTGGAATTAGTGTCTTCAAGAATTTGTGTCAAATAACAGGTGCACTTGAATATTCCTGTTAACTATTTTGGAATTGTCCAGACACAGTCTAATTCTAGTACGTGGGGGGGGGGGGAATCTGTAGGCTTCAAATAACACATACAGAAATACAAAGAAGGGAAGTTATCAAGGAGGGTAATTCCAAGATAAAGCCTGAGTGGAGCAAAAGACAGAAATCTACTAGAGACCATATCAGGTGGCAGAGCTGCACTCAGCCGAATTATCACTGACCTGTGACCTTGTCTCCAGCTCACGAGCAATCGTGAGTACTCTGGGACTAAGTGGTTATTTAAAAGTTCTTGTGTCACATTTACTTTTTCCCTAAGACCTTATCAGAAGCTTAATATACTAAAGTTCCTTAATTCACATGTTCCAATAACCTACCTTACTATATGCCCAATAGGAATCATCAGAAGCGTAAAGTATTAATCTTACAAAAATAAAAATAATGAGAATGTTAGTATTTTAAATGAACCACTTACTTTTTTAGGGCATAGCTATAGGTAAGCAGCATCAACATTACTCTTTACAACTATTAAAAATTAGGTATTTTAGGGAGTTGGGCTGTAGCGCAGCGGGTTAAGCACAGGTGGCACAAAGCGCAAGGACCTGTGTAAGGCTCCCCACCTGCAGGGGAGTCGCTTCACAGGCGGTGAAGCAGGTCTGCAGGTGTCTATCTTTCTCTCCCCAACTTTTTCTTCCTCCATCTCTCTCCATTTCTCTCTGTCCTATCCAACAACGATGACAATAATAATAAACATAACAACAAAACAACAAGGGCAACAAAAGGGAATGAATAAATAAATAAACATAAAAAATTAAAAATTGGGTATTTAAAAAAATATTGTATAAATTTATTATTGGGTAGAGAAAGAGAAATTGAAAGGGGAGGAGGAGATAAAGAGAGTCAGAGAGATACCTGCAGCCCTGCTTCACCATGTGTAAAGCTTTCCCTCTGCAGGTAGGAACCAGGGGCTTGAACCTAGATCCTTGTGCACTGTGATGTGTGCACATAACCAGGTACACCACCACCTAGCCCCCCAAATTGGGTATTTTAAAGAACTATGTCCGTAATGTGTATGAAATGCTTAGCTTTAAAATGACTTGCAATACGATAGCCTATTTCTTCAATAAGATGTGGTTCCACATAAAATACTATAAGTAATGATTCACCCCTAAATCTAGTCCACTAAGACCTATTTAGCCCATAATCTACTGTCCTGGAGCACAATGTAGAATAGAATGTGGTAAAGGTACTTGTAATTCTTCAAACATATAGCAGTTCATCTGAAAAGACAGGAGCCTAGCCAAATGTGATTCCAAAGAAATGGACTTCAGGAATTCCAGAAGTCAAAAATGTTCACATAATTATACAAAGGTAACTTTTTATGAGAAAGTTCACAGCTTTCCTAAATTTCACATAATAGCTGCCCTTAACCTCATGAACAGAAAGAATGTGCAGAAAAACCAAGTCTTTCCCTTGTTGCATACCAAGTTCTCATGTATAATTTGTAAGTGGAATGGAGTTCTTGGAAAAGATATGGTTTAAATATGTTTACATGTAACAACAAGTTCACAAATTCAAAACCACTGAAAAACCTAAAAATGAGTTAAACTATGTGAAAGAAATTTCTAGAGTAAAGAACACAACACCTTCACTCATTTTTTGCAGAACCAGGATTGAATCCATCACTCCCAGGCTAAAGTGGTTTGTTGTAAGTTTGTTTGTTTCTTTGTTTTCATTAAATTCAGATGAAGAGACAAAGAGAGACAGAGCAGGAGAAGACAGCTTCTTTAGGTTGTGGCATTCCCCAATGGTGCCTGGGCTTAAACTAGGTTGTGCATAGGGAGGGCACAACAATGTACTCTATCAACTGTCTCTTAGCCCCCTAGAACATTACTTTAAAAAGTAAATTTCGGGAGTCGGGCTGTAGTGCAGCAGGCTAAGCGCAGGTGGCGCAAAGCACAAGGACTGGCATAAGGATCCCGGTTTGAACCCTGGCTCCCCACCTGCAGGGGAGTCGCTTCATAGGCGGTGAAGCAGGTCTGCAGGTGTCTGTCTTTCTCTCCTCCTCTCTGTCTTCCCCTCCTCTCTCCATTTCTCTCTGTCCTATCCAACAACGACAACAACAATAATAACTACAACAATAAAACAACAAGGGCAACAAAAGGGAATAAATAAATAAAATAAATATAAAAAATTAAAAATAAATAAATAAATAAATAAATAAAAAGTAAATTTCATTTTTACCTGTTATGACTCAAACAAAACTTTCTATTTAAACAACTCAAAACATGTAATATAAATATTTTTCTGTTAATTTTTATCTGAAAAATTCTGCACAGTAACTCCTTTTTTATGTAATTTTAATGTGGTTTTCAACTTCACTGAAAAGATTCTATAAGCTAATATAGCAAAGTCAGCTGTCTTTACCTTAGCTGAGAATAGTTTGTTTGCTTTTGACTTTTTATTGAACTAAATTTGTACTTCACAGACCTTAAGGATGTTCTAATCAAACAGCGTAATACCAGTGTCACAGCTACTTGAAATATTATTCATCTCAAATTATGAGCCCACAGTAAAGCCACTAAGGTATTTAATCTCTTTTACCATTATCATTACCATTATTTTACCATTATTTAGACATTATCTTAGTACACTAGCAATTAGTTTTTTATAGGATTTTTTTTTTTTCACAAGACAGTGGCACTTACCCCTCCTGCCTTCAGCAACTTTCTTCTAAAGTCCTCTGTAGGGTTGTTGAAAGTGAGCTTTTCACAACGGAGGTGATTTACTGGTGGATGGCCTTCAAGATGGAGGAATAAGTCATAATCAAAGCGGACTTTCTTAGGTTCTTCCTGGAGGTTACATGTGTGAAAAAGAGAAGGGAGACTCATGCATTAATACAAAATTAGAAAGCAAAGATTTATTCTTCATGATATAGAAAAGACCAATATGTAACAGTTATAATGTCAGAGAAGTACTGAGGGGAAATTTATCATGAATATATCAACAAGCCAAAAATGACAGTATCTGATATGTTAATTTCTTGTGCTATGGGGGAAAAATAAAAAGAATAAACCATAGCATCTTCTCTATAACCTCTTGAGCAACATAGCAGTTAACTGGAAACTTCAAATCCCCTGAAGCCACTCCATGTTCTTCCCACTATACCTATCACCAATAGCTGCTGTCTTCTCTCATAAACATTTCTCAAACAAGCTCTGTAATCTCTACCGCCATCATTCAAATTACTGTAAAATCCATTCTCCAGTATGCTTTCCTAAGTCAGGGCACATCATTTTCAACTCCTCCTTTACATATACCTCAAAATTATCTACAAGAAACAAAGATCTAATCATTATCTCTGCTTGACTCAACTCAAAGAGCTCCTGATTGCTAAAGAAAAAAAAAAAAAAAAAAGAAAGAAAGAAAGAAAGAAAAGAACTAAGCTCATTTCAAAGTTACATAAGGTGGCCGGGTAAATAGCATAATGGCTGTTCAAAGAGACACTCATGCTTAAGGCTTCAGAGTGCCAGGTTTAATACCCAACACCAACATAAGCCAGAGCTAGTGAGCTAAGCTGCAATTTTCTGCATTAGTCATTAGCTTTGACATTTGTTTTTAATAATAGCTATATTGGGAAATAATTCCTAAACTATAACATTCATTCTTTTTAAGTATACAACACAGTGATTTTTTAAGTATGATCACAGATTAGTAAATCATTAGGACCATCTAAATTCACAATATTTTCATCATTCCAGAAAGAAGCCTAAAATTCATTCTGTACTCATTCTGTGGGCATTACATCCCAAAGGTGTCAACACTTTGTTCCTTCTTTATGACTGAGTTGTATGGCTATGTCAAGTCTTGTTTACCCACTTACCAACTGATAAGACATGTGACCTGCTTCTATTTTTTTTTGGTCGCTGTGAATAAAGCTGCTATGAAAATCCTTCTGTGTTCAAATTTCTGTGGAACATACTTTCATTTCTCATGGGTATATATGTAGAAGTAGAATCTCTCTTCTTTTTTTAGGGTTTTTAAAAATTTTTTATTATCTTTTATTTCATTTACTGAATAGAGACAGCCAGAAATCGAGAGAGAAGGAGGTGATAGAAAGGAAGAGATAGAGAGACATCTGCAACACTGCTTCACCACTTGCAAAGCATTCCCCCTGCAGGTGGGGACCAGGGGCGAGAATCCTGGTGCTTACACATTGTAACATGTGTACCAAACCAGGTGCACCACCACCTGGCCCCCTGTAGAAGTAGAATCTCTACATTTTAAGTTAATTGTCTTTTACATTTTTAAGAACTACTTTACTTTTTTTCAGTATGGCTGTATCATTAAAGTTCCACCAAGTAAAAAATGAGGTGTTTATTGCTTCTGAACATACGATTTTTGGGAGTCAGGCAATAGCGCAGCCAGTTAAGCATACATGGCACAAAGCGCAAGGACTGGCATAAGGATCCCGGTTCCAGCCCTCGGCTCCCCACCTGCAGGGGAGTCACTTCACAAGCAGTGAAGCAAGTCTACAGGCGTCTGTCTTTCTCTCCCCCTGTCTTCCCCTCCTCTCTCCATTTCTCTCTCTCCTATTCAACAACGACGACATCAATAACAACAATAACAATAAAACAACAAGAGCAACAAAAGGGAATAAATTTTTAAAAGTTTAAAAAAAACATATGATTTTTTAAATATACCATAGTCAAAACTTTAAAGTATTTTTCCTTAAAAAAAATAATTTGTGGAGGTCAGGCAATGTCATATACAATGTGCAAAGTCCTGGGTTCAAGCCCCCGGTACACACCTGTAAGACGAAAAGTTCATGAGTAGAGAAGTGCTGCAGGTAACTCTCTTTCTTCCTCTCTATCTCCCACTTCCCTATTGACTTCTATCTCTAGTCAATAAATAAATACTTTAGAAATAATAATAATTTATAGGCTGGGGAGATAATACTATGACTATGAAAAAAAACTTCCCTGCCTGAAGCTCCAAAGGCCTCAGGTTCACTCCCCAGCAACAATGTAAGACAGAGCTGAGCAGTGATTTATAGGAAAATTAAATTTGTGGTATAACTATAGACATGCTAAAACAAAAAAAGTCTAAGCAGTAAAAACTTTCAGAATGTAAGCCTTGCCTACTACAAATTCATGGCCTCAACCAGCTTGGTCAAATCTCCTCAAATGACAATATCCTTACTTCCTTTAGCAAGATGCCATTCTTGCTATTTTAACCTCACATTTATGGGATTCTTTCTCAGTTTTCTATGTAGTCTTCTCTTCTTTCTTCATTGACATCAAATATCCTTCATCATTTTTTGCAGTGCTCCCCAGGACAACAACACATGTTCTCTGGGCTGGGGGGGGGGGGGTTCATGTGCGGGGGCAGGGGGGTTCAGTTCCATTTACTTTATAACTGATGCCCCATCTCTGCGACCAGAATCTCATTTGACTATTGTATGTATGTGTTCTATAATTTATCACCATCTTCTCTAAACTGACCCTTAATGACATCAAATCCATCTATTATTTAAAACAGAAGTCATCCTTCCTTATCAGTTCTTTAATGCCCTACATGTTGGCAAACAAATTCTCACTGTTTTTAAAGATAGAACTATACAAAAACAAATACAAAAACAAATACAAAAAAAGGCCTCAAACTCTTCTTTTTCCCTCAGTCATCATCACATTTAAGCTGATTCCAAGTTCTATTTTGTACTCCTTTTTAAAAACTCTCAATTATATGAGCCTTTTCTCTAGTGAAACACAACCCTATCTTATATTAGAACTGTATCCTTTAAACCTCACTTGGTCAGGGAGTTGGGCTGTAGCGCAGCGGGTTAAGCGCAGGTGGCGCAAAGCACAAGGACCGGCATAAGGATCCTGGTTCGAACCCCGGCTCCCCACTTGCAGGGGAGTCTCTTCACAGGCGGTAAATCAGGTCTGCAGGTGTCTGTCTTTCTCTCCCCTTCTCTGTCTTCCCCTCCTCTCTCCATTTCTTTCTGTCCTATCCAACAACGACAACAATAATAACTACAACAATAAAACAACAAGGGCAACAAAAAGGGAATAAATAAAATAAAATAATAAAATAAAAAAAATAAACCTCACTTGGTCATCTTTTTTCAAAATATTTTATTCATTTATTCATGAAGAAGATAGGAAGAGAGGGGAGAGAGAGAGAGAGAGAGAGAGAGAACTAGACATCACTTGAGTACATGTGCTGCTCGTGATTAAACTCAGGACCTTATTCTTGAGAGTCCAGTGCTTTATCTATCCACTGCACCACCTCCCAGATCAGGCTCACTTGGTCACATTTTAGTTTTAGAACTTACCCCACTTTGACCTTCCACAATTATGAGAGTGTTATTTCTGATACAAAAACCAGATTATACTCTTCATTGATTTAAACAAACTAACAAAAAGCCTTATAAGGCTTATCATTTTCTACAGGAGAAAAATCTCCTATTGGTGGCCTGCAAGGTAGCACAGGGAATAAGACACTGGGCTCTCAAGCTAGAGGCAGCAAGTTTGATCCCTGGCGTCACATGTTTTGGGTTAAAACTCTGTTGGTTTCTCCCCACTCTCTCATTACTGAATAAATCTTTTTTTTTTAAATCTCACATCATTGGAATAAGCATCATACCTTTCTAGCATTTCCTTTGTTCTCCTACCACCCTCTCAACACCACCAAGTATACACCTACATAATTTTTTTTAAGATGGATGTACTTTTATTTTATTGTGGACAGGATTATTGCTGGGAATTCATACCTACAAGACAAATCCACCACCCTCTGTAGCCATTTTTTTTCCCCTTTTCCTTTGTATTTTATTTGATAGGACAAAGAGAAAGTGGGAAGAGAAGAAGAAATAGAAAGGGAAGAGAAGGACAGACACCTGCAAACCTGGCTCACCACTCCTGAAGCGTCCCCCTTAGAGGTGGGGGGAAATATGTGTACTGTATGAACCACTGCTTGGCCACCCCATAAATTTTCTTTAATGAGAAAAAAACATTTTGGTAATATAAATGATTACAACATATAAAGAATGCTATAGTTCAAAACAAAGTCACCCTCACTGAAAACTAAGATTAAAGACTACAGTAACAATTTTTTAAGATTGATTTATTTCATGAGTAAGTGCTCTACTCCAGTATCTGCAGTGCTGGGGATCAAACTTGGACCCTCACACATACAAATACTGTACTCATGCTGAGGAACCTCCCCAAACACATAGACTATTGTCTGACAAATACTGAGTACAATTTTCCTTTAAGGATTTTTCTTTTTTGCCTCCAGGGTTATTGCTGGGGCTTAGTGCCTGCACCATGAATCCACTACTCCTGGAGGCCATTTGTTGTAGCCTTGTTGTGATTATTATTATTATTGTTGATGTTGTTCGTTGTTGCATAGGACAGAGAGAAATGGAGAGAGGAGGGAAAAACAGAGAGGGAGAGAGAAAGACAGACACCTGCAGACCTGCTTCACCACCCGTGAAGTGACTCCCCTGCAGGTGGGGAGCCGGGGGCTGGAACCGGGATCCTTATGCCGGTCCTTGAGCTTTGCGCCAAGGATTATTTTTAACTACGGAAAAAGTATTCATATACAATCTAGTGTTCTAGTCAGCTGAGTATCATTTTTACTAGTGGACAAGCTTTCTTAGATTTTGAAAGGGCAGACATCAGTAGTATGTCAATATGGGTTTCTCAAGAGAGGTTCTTTTCGAAAGTTCAATTAAAACCTGTGCTTATTCTACATATAAAGCTAATAATTTTTTAGAGATAGAAATCTGTTTGGGGCAACATCAAATTAATCCCTTTTATTCTGCTTCAGTCTTTGACATTTGCTCGTGTACTTTTCCTGAAAGAACAGAATGACAGAGAGAAACATGGGATCCTTTCAAACTTACAATGCTACAATTATGCTTAGTGTGACTGTTGATTTAGCGTTTCTGAGACACAAAATTCTCATAGAGAGGCTTGCTTTGTTGAACACAAATACAAAGTAAGAAACAATAAGCATAAGGGAATTCAAAAAAGGACTGATATTCCAACACCTCTCTTAACTCTAACCTCTCAAATAAATGAGCAAAATTAATGACAATTTTTTAAAGTGTAAGGAAGCTCAAAGATGGAGCAAGGACCAAGAAGAGGATGGCATTTCGACATGTAGTTGTAGAACTCTTCCAACATCATGTGAAAGTGTGTTGTTTTTTTTTTTCTGCTTATCTCTTATGAAAACTTTGAAAACTATATTTTCATAAACCATTAGAATAGGTGATGAATCTTACAGACCCAGTAAACTCTAAGGATAAAGAAAATGATAAATCCTCAAAAGAAATGAAATGTACACTGCAGAGCAACAATCTAGACCTAGTAAAATCTACCGGTGGATGATTCCACCAGGAAAAGAAATACATATATTCATCTCAGAGACCATATCAAAATATAGAAAAATATTGGTTTCTAAGAAACACTGAAAAAATTTAAAAATGACAAAATTTTAAAAACTTAAAATATAGAGAAAAATAATTATAATTATATTGATGTACTTTCCACTGATGCAGTTTTACATTTACTTTATCTTTTAAAGATTTATTTATTTATTTATTTATTGGATAGACACAGCCAGAAATTGAGAGGGAAGGGGGTGATAGACAGGGAGAGAGACGAGAGACACCTGCAGCACTGCTTCACCACTTGTGAAGCTTTCCCCCTGCAGGTGGGGACTGGGGACTAGAACCTGCATCCTTGCACACTGTAACATGTATGCTCATCCAGGTGCGCCACCACCCGGCCCCTGATTTTTTTTTAATATTTATTTATTCCCTTTTGTTGCCCTTGTTGTAGTCATTGTTGGATAGGACAGAGAGAAATGGAGAGAGGAAGGGAGACAGAGAGGGGGAGAGAAAGACAGACACCTGCAGACCTGCTTTACCACCTGTGAATTGACTCCCCAGAAGCTGGGGGCTTGAACCAGGATCCTTATGCCGGTCCTTGCGTTTTTGCTCCAAGTGCGCTTATCCCGCTGCGCTACAGCCTGACTCCCTAGATTGATTGATTTATAAAGAGACCAGAGCACCGTTCCAGAATATGCAGCACTAGGAATTAAATCTTAGAACCCAAGACTTAAGCCTGGCTGTCACAGTAATATAAGAGATTTCAGTGCTGTGGTGTCTTTGTCTTTCTATTGCTATTTTTCTGCCTGAAAACACTGAGTAGTGGAGCATCAGTGGTAACAACCCTAGACAAAATAAATAAGTAAAGAAAGCTGGAACCTTAGGCATGCAAGAACTGCACGTTACCAGTGAAGCCATACTTTTGGATCCTGCTTTATTTTTTTTCTCTAGAGAAATACAAGTTTATAGATAAGAATTTCTGTCGTATCCCTCAATAAGCAATGCTGTTCAGTTCCTGTGCTATCATTTCAACTCAAGCCCTTCTACTACAGATGTGAGTTTCTATAATATGTATTCCTGATTTCAGTGGTTTGTAAAGCATGCCTATATGATATAACAATTATATACTTCTGTAACTTTTAAATTACCATTAATGTTTTATGAGACTCATGTTGTTACATTAACTGCTACACAGAATTCACCGTTTACTAATCCATTTTTTATGTATTTATTTTTTATTGCCACAAAGGTTATTGATGGGGCTTGATATAGGCACTACGAATTCCACTCCTGGCAGCCATGTTCTCCTCTTTTTCTTTTATTCTTTCTATTTTATTATATAGGGCAGAGAGAAATTGGGGAGGGGAGGAGGAGCTAGAGAGAGAAAGAAAATAAAATAGACACCTGCATACCTACTGCACTGCTCATAAAGCTTCCCCCTTGCAGGTGGGGAGTAGGTATTTGAACCCAGGTCCTTGCTCATAGTACTATGTCTGCTTAACCAGATGCATTACCACCCACCCCCCTCCAACCCATTTCTTTACAGAGGATTAATCAAGTGTATCCTGCTTTTTCATATCACATGCAAATAAATGTATCTCACTATAAACCTTATAAAAACAGAAATCATTACTAATAAAAATGTTTTAATCTAAAACTAGGATTCAGAGATATCTCACTCAGTAGATAAACATGTTAATGTGGGAGACACTGAGTTTAAGTGCAGGTCCACATAAGAGTAACATAACACAGAAGGAAGCTCCATGGATCAGTAGTGAGGTATCGATCTCTCTCTTGCTCTATCTTTCCCTCTTTCTCTCTATCTATACTTTCTAAAAGAAAGAAAGAAAAATTGGTTCAAAAACAATGATATTGCACATGTGTGAGACACTAGCGCTGTATTAAAACAAATAATTTAAAAAGCCCTAAAACTAGAGAATAGAAACAAGCTAATATGAAGGTTAAACAGTGCTCACATGGAGAAAGGAACACTTTCCATATCAAGTGTTCTTCTTCCTTCATATTTTAAGAAGCCAAAATTGCCCACAAAGTGAAAAATGTCTTTTACTCATAAGAATAATTACAAGGGTCAATAAAACTGAATATGAATGTACAGTCACAAACACAGTGCTTGCTACCTCTTCAACTTTCATTTGCTCTCTTTTAAAATCAGATGTGTGGGGAGATTGCAGTTCTTTTTGTAAAAATGGAAATTAGGTAATTCAGAAAATATTTACGCTGCTCTACTGAGAACTTGGAAAACTGATCAAAAAGTCAAAAACAAAGAACAGAATGGAAGCCAACGTAGTGTTAAATTAACTTATGTGAGGGAATAGATTGGTAAAACCGTCCTTGTTTTCCCACAATTGCAGTCTATGCCTATACCATCCTGAATACACCAAATATAAGTAGAAAATACAACTACCTACCCCTTAATTTTGTTTTGAGAGGGGTAACCATTTTTTTCTGGTTTGAATGCCTAGACTCTTCCTACAGAACATCCCAAATGCCTAGATGAAACAAAACAGTGGATATAAAGAATGTGGCAATATAGAAGAAATATTGCTTTAGTTATATGAGTGTCAGCTAAAATAAATTATTGTAAATAAATCTCAAAAATTCTAGAATTTATCGAAAACAGTTATCACTCTTAAAAGAAGGCTTTAATAATTTGATATAATATGACTTCATATAAATGAAATTATCTTCTTTAGCCAGTGCCTCTACAGGTAAAGGATAGTTCTAAACCAAATTTCCTAAAGCACAAATTTAACTTTTATTTTAAAATAACCTACTGAAAGAAACATTTATGAATGAAAATTCTTTTAAGCATCATTTGGTTAATGGAGGATCCTGTTGAAATATTAATGAGCAAAGATTACATACCTTGTTTTTAAAATAAACCTCAATTGGCAAAATGAAACCAGCATACCCAGATTCTTCTACTTTGTAAGGTGGATCTTTGCACACTGCAACAAGAAAAAAAAAAAAGAAAAAAAAAGAAAATAGGTGAGATGAGAATAAAAGACAAAACGACATTCTTAAACAAAGGGAAAAAAAAACCAAATAGCAAAAAAAAAAAAAAAAAGAAAGAAAGAAAGAAAGAAAGAAAATGAAAATTCTGTTCTAACTTCTAGCTTTATGCTCAATTTCTAGAATCTTTTGCTATGCCCTGCATCTGAGTGTAGTTTATTCTTTATCCTTCTCCAAAATCTATTCTGTATTTTTTCCAGCTAACTCTGGAGAGATAGCTCATTAGAGAGATCACCAGGAAGAACACAACTCATGTCACATAGAAGATGCCATGGGGTTAGAGGAAACACCAGTGTTAGTGCCGTTCATTTCTCTACCTGAGTGAGAAAGCAGCCTGGAGTTGTGAAATCACATGCCTAAGGTCTAGGCTTCACCAAAGCAAGATAATCCTCATATGTAAAGCAAATATGTATGTTATCTATTTAAATCTTGACATGAGCTAAGTTCATCACAGCCAACTATACTTCTTAATGGTAGGACTTCAGTTGTTTTCACTCTCTTTTCAAACGTTTTAGGGAAAAGGAAGCTATTTCCTAATGATTGAAAACAACTAGAACTTTCCTAACTTAGAAGTTCAATATAAAACACCATGCCACCCTTCTTATCTGAGGGAATTCCAGGTAAAATAATGGTGACAATAATAAGAATAGTAAGTCAGAAATACCAACCCTTCCTTAGAAAATTCCAAACCTAGAGCCTCTCAATGGTATTAGTGTCCATGAAAAAGAACAAGTACTTAAATATGGGTTTAGATACAAAATATTTGAAATCTTTTATATCAGAAAAAAACAAAACTTTCTGTCTCTTATGAAGGAAGATATTCAGTAAGCTCTTGAGAAATGAAACATTACAAAGTTAGGTATGATTTCATTCCACCAAAATACCTACTCAGTCAAAATCAGTCAGCAGCCAACAAAAATTATTCTAGCTGAAAATTCAATTGGAGGTAGCTAAACAGGCAAAATGCACATGGTGAACAACATGGTCATATATGCTAGTAGCCCAAGTTCTCTTCAGCAAGACTCTAGCCTTGCTTTTCAGGCTTTTTCCTTTCATCACCCACCAAAGTTCCTGAGCATCCTCAAATAAATCTACTCCCACCAAATATAACCAGCATTTTTTCAAGTGCTCTCTGTATATTGCTATTCACCCCAACACACCTTAATGCTCCTTTTAGTATCTTCTGCTAGCTAAAAATTCAATTTTCTTCACAAGATCTTTTCAGACCATCTCTTCTCCTTTTAGTCTATCAAAGTATTAACTATCTGAATAATTGATTTGACAAATAAAAATATTTCCATTTACTTATGAATATCATCTGCAATTTTCTTTCATTTCTCAAAGACAAAAATATTTACCTCAGGAACGTAAAGAGCATTCTGGTCTCAAATTATATCATGTGACACACCAGAGTTGCCACACTCTGTCCCACCTTAGACCAGCCTGGCTACCTCTGGCAAAGGTACTCATTTACTGAAACTCAACTGAGAATTAAACAGAATGGTATATGTAAAAAACACAGATCCAGGAAAACATAAGTTCTCAATAAATGATGGAATTAAGTTATGCAATCTAACCTATGAAATACCTAGTCATGTAACTTTTCCAGTTGAAAATAGGAAGAAACAAATAAGTTCAAACAAATAAAGTATTTGGTCTGGAAAACTCAGGACTCTATACATATCTCACTTTCAACCTCCCTGCCCATTTGATTCAAGGAACACAATCTAGACATTTGTAAGCAAGACCCTCAAGATGTAAGCACTATCTATGCGGAAAAATAATTGCAAGGCATCTTTATTACACACGGTGATTATATACATATGAATCTGACATCTCATGAGTACAAATATGGTTACAAAGAGATAAAACTAAAGATAAGATTTTAAAACTTGGCAATTTCCTTTAGTCTACTTTGGGAATAATTCCTCCAAAATGATGTTAGAAGTTAATCACAAATGAGGAATCTCACCTGATCCTATAAATTTCTCTAATAAAAAAATGAAATAGCAGAAGGACTCAGGGTAGCTTTAGTTCTGTATCCACTGAGCACCTGCATACCTATCATAAATATTCAAAAGCCTTCAGCTGTGGGGGGCTATGTCACTGAATGCACTGAGCATTCCCTACCTCACCCCAGTTAGAAGGCTAGTATTACACCCATGACATTTCCATACTGCAGAGCTCCTTCTCAAAACAGCAGTTTCAGTGTCCAGGTTGTTTGGGATTAAACATGTTAATTTCATTTAAAAGAAGTTTATTCTGGGCTGTAGTACATGCCAGAGAAGTTATAGCTGCTCCTCTATACACCCTTTTATAGAATTTATTTTCCCTATTCTGTATGCAAATTGCTCCTATTATAGGAAACAGCTGTTAGTAAGCTGAAAGTCTTAACTTTTTTTCTACCCTCTAAATAAAATTATGATTGCTATATATTAATACTCCACAGAAGTTTAGCTATAAGAAACTATTTACTGACTCACACCTCAGTTATTTTTAAAGGCACTGTTTTCATAAATAACAATGAACAATGTCTGTAGAGCACTCAGGTTCTTAATTATAAGTAAATAGCCTCATTACTCAGGTGAGACCTTCCCTTTCGCATAGGACTCCTTAATTCCATTTCGGGTGGTTCACTTCCTAACAAAGCCCCAAAACCTAGATATAGACCGGGTCCCATGAGATAGGGGATTTGTACCCATGTATCCATAATCAGGACAAAATATATATCTGAAAGCAAAAGTGCAGAATAGTTTGTAGTGAGTCAATAAATGAAGCAAGCAAGTAGAAAGATCTAAAAAGACACCATAAAGTACCTGATGAAATAGTTTGTACTTAGACCTAGATACCCTCCTAACCTACCTCCTATTACACTTCCCTTAGTCACTCCAAAGCTAACCTTATCAAAGTAAGGACTGCAAAAGCTGAATAAGGGCAAGTGGCTGGTATACTTTAATGAAGAATCTTTTTCTTTATATTTATTTATTCCTTTTTGTTCCCCTTGTTGTTTTATTGTTGTAGCTATTATTGTTGTTGTTATTGATGTCATCGTTGTTGGATAGGACAGAGAGAAATAGAGAGAGGAAGGGAAGACAGAGAGGGGGAGAGAAAGATAGACACCTGGAGACCTGCTCACCACCTGTGAAGCAACTGCCCTGCAGGAGGGACGCTGGGGGCTCCAACTGGGATCCTTATATGGTCCTTGCTCTTTGTGCCATGTGGATTAACCCACTGTGCTACCACCCGACTCCCATGATGATTCTTTAGTCACTATCAGGCCACTCCATCATAAGAGGCCCTAGTCGGGGAGTCCTGGGATTCCCACACAGACATGATGGGCCTAGACCTCGAATAGATAGATCCATCCCTCTCTCCATTGTCACTGGTCATCTCCATAAGGAACAATATAATGGACCCCTTTTGGGGGCCCAATAGGACCTTGCCTCAATGTGGATCAACAATGGTAAGAGAATTTACCATTCTCCAAAGAGAGATTGGATATCATACTCTATCTACCACCTGAGGAAGATAGGTCTTGAAATTGGGGCAGCTTGGAATGTTCCATGGAATGTACCCATGACCACAGAAAGCAAGCTCAGACCTACAGGGATGCAGAGGTTACATAGGCTCCTATGCTGAATATGGGCCCCAGATCAAATTGATGGGATTTACATTCAACAATATTTATATACCTTTCCCATATTAGGGAGCTACTCTCTTCCCTGATCCAGCTTTCCAGCCATGACATCATCTCTCCAGAAAATAACGTGGTTCCGCCTGCATATTAAATGTCAGACTCAGGAAAAAACTAGTATAGTCATGAGCCCTTTGGAATATACCTAAAATAGACCTAACTATCTACAAAATAGAGACCCCAAATCTTCATCTGCAATATTCCAGCCTTTAGGTTCATGATTAGTCAATAATTTGTTTGGCTTTATATGTTAACTCTTTTTTCAACCACCAGTTTCCAGACACTACCATGATGCCAATCAGACTTCCCTGGGAAGATGACCCCACCAATGTGTCCTGGAGCCCCGCTTCCCCAGAGCTCTGCCCCACTAGAGAAAGAGAGAGACAGACTGGGAGTATGGATTGACCAGTCAATGCCCATGTTCAGCGGGGAAGCAATTACAGAAGCCAGACCTTCCACTTTCTGCATGCCCCAATGACCTTGGGCCCATACTCCCAGAGGGTTAAAGAATAGGAAAGCTATCAGGGGAGGGGATGGGATATGGAGATCTGGTGGTGGGAATTGTGTGGAGTTGTACCCCTCTCATTGTATGGTTTTGTTAATGTCTCATTTTAAAAATAAATTTAAAAAAAAAAAGAAAAAAAATACAATCACCTGGAAGCCATCCCTCATAAATCAGGCTGCGAGTATGGATCGACCTGCCAACACCCATGATCAGTGGGGAAGCAATTACAGAAGCCAGACCTTCCACCTTCTGCACCCCAGAATGACCCTGGGTCCATACTTCCAGGGGAATAAAAAATAAGAAAGCTATCAAAAGGGAGGGGGTGAGGTATGGAGTTCTGGTGGTGGGGAATTGTGTGAAGTTGTACCCCTCTTATCCTATGGTCTTGTCAGTGTTTCATTTTATAAATAAAAATTTTTTTAAAAAAGGAAAATAAATAAATAAATAAAATCTTCTTACAAAATAAGCTTGACAGAAAGACAGTAGCAAATACAAATTTATAGATCAAATCTGATAAAAATTCAAATCAGGGGAAACTTTATATTTTGAGCAGTTGTCTTATAACCAGAATTATTAACATGGATTTCTAACCTAGTTGTTAAAAAGAAATAGGACTTAAAATTAAGGGGAAAAATTTAGGCAACAGATATAAGTTAAAAAGGAAACAATTATTTTTAAACTAATAGAACAACACTAACGACCACCTTCTGCCACTCAGCAATACTTCATTAAGATTCTTTTTGTTATATTTATTGAGAACAGTGTCATCTTTATAAGAGTTAAGCACCCCAAACATTGAATTCAATCTTTCTCATTTTGAAGAAAGAGGTAATCCTATAAATCTATGAACAACTGATTTTTGATTGGGGGAAGTCACAAAACATTAAATGAAGGAGGACCTTTTCAACAAATGGTTCTGGAAAAATTGGGTTAAAACATGCAGAAGAGAATACTATGAAAGGAAAGGTTTCACGGAGATCTGGTGGTGGGAATTGTGTGGAGTTGTACTCCTCTTATCCTGTGGTTTTGTTAATGCCTCCTTTCTTAAATAAATTTAAAAAATTTAAAAAAAAACATGCAGAAGAATGAAACTGGACCACTACATGTTACCATAAACAAATGTCAACTACAAATGCATCAAACACTTGAACTTGAGATGAGAAACAATAAAATACATAGAAGAAAATATTGGTGGCACATTCCATGATGTCTGCTTCAAAATGTCTTTGAAGAATCAAGTACAACAGCACAGAAGACAAAGCAAACATAAACCAATGGGACTGTATCAAATTGAAGGGCTTCTGCACAGTGAAAGCGACCATCACAAAACAGAAAGACACGCTACTGAATGGGAGAAGACCTCTCTATGCCATATATCAGATAAAGAGCTAATACCCAAAATATATCAATAATTCACATATATATGGTATATATACCTATAAGTATTTAAAGAACTCACAAACAGCAACAACAACAACAAAATCAAAAAATGGGAAGAGAACATGGACAGAATTTTTACCAAAAAAGATATTCAGAAGGCCAATAGATGTCTAAAAGAATGCTTAAAGTCACTGACTATCAGAGAAATACAAGTAAAGAAAATAATATGATATTATTCACACCGGTGAGACTATCACTAGAAAAGTCAGAAACAATTGTAGATGAGGATGGGGGGGGGAATATGTCTACACTGCTGATGGGAGTGTAACTTTGTTCAACTCGGGTAGAAAACAGTCTGGAGATATACCTCCTAACATTAGAACCTGACCTACCATAAGACCCGGCAACCCTTCTCCTAGATATATATGGTCTGGGAGACGGCTCAGTGGATAAAGCACTGAACTCTCAAGCATGAGGTCCTGAGTTCAAGCCCCAGCAGCACATATAACAGGGTGATATCTGGTTCTTTCTCTCTCCTCCTATCTTTCTCATTAATAAACACAATCTTAAAAAAAAAAAAACCCTACCCAAAGAAATCTAATAGCAGCACTATTTGTAATATATGTGTCCTTAACCAGGTTCACCACTACTTGCCCAATACAGTGGCTGAAATAAGGAAGCAAATTTGATGTCCAGTGACAGATGAATGACTAAGAAAGTTGTGGTATATATACACAATAGAATACTATTCAGCTATTAAAAACAGTAAAAACTATCTCCTTGCCTCACCCTGGATGGAACCTAGAAAAAAATATGTTCCGTGAGATCAGTCAGAAGAAGAATGAACACCAGATGGTCTCACTTACAGGTAGTTCTTAAGAAACAATGAGAGAAGGGCAAAATGCAGGGTGAAACTTGGACTAGATAGAGTTTATTGTAGCAAGACTAAGTATATAGGGGTGAGGGGGGGATAACAGAGCTGAGAGAACACTGGGGACTCAAGGCACGACAGGTGAGGAGGACCTGGGTTGGTTGTAGGGATGGTACGCAAACACCTATTAAAGAAGGATGAGAAATTGTACGCATGGGACAACAATGGTCTTGTAAATCATTTTTCCCTAATAAGACAATAACAACAAAAAGATAATTCTTAAATTCTATGCAATACAAGGTACAGTTCCCTAAGTTACTGAAGATAATCATCTCTAGAAATCAAAGTTTTAGATAGTAAAACAGGAGGATTAATATTCTATTTAAACTAGGTATATTAATTCAGCAGAAATGACTGGACACTCCTGTTCCTATCAAAACCCAACCCGTATGTTGGATCTTTCATAACCTCCCTTGTTGTTTCTCCAAATTTCTCTTGTTGCATTCATCACACACCATGCATTCATCTCTCAGACTACTCCACCAGACTAAGCCTGAGAGATCAAGAACTCCATCACTGTTTTCAACTACAACTTGACATTAAACACTGAGTCAAATAACAGGTGCTCAACAAATGTTTGTTGAAATGAATTTAAAATTCATGTGCCTTTTTGCTGCTTGACCATTGTTTAAGAAGTTGTTTTTCAGGAACAATGATGAATTAATATTAGCCAGTCGATTTTTCTTCAAAACTCCCTGTAATTGAAGCATTGGAAAAAAAAAAAATCAGTGCTGGTAAGAGAAAGCACTGCTGCAAAAGAATCTTCTCCTTAAAAAAAAAAAAAGAAAGAAAGAAAGAAAAGAGAAGAAAAAAGAAAAAGAAGAGAAAAGAAAAGAAAGGCCCATATCCCAGGTAGAGCTGATACTAACTGATACTGCATAATTTAATTAACAATTTGGGTCAGGACATAATATGATCCAACAGTGATTCAACATCATTTTGAAACTAATACAATATGACCATAAAAATCATTATCCTTCTCTTTATCCACTGACCATGTATTATATCAGGGACAGCATTTCAAAAACTTTCTCTGTTCAAATAATCCTCTGCAACATACATACAGGCATATCCAAAATTTATGCCCTAAAGGACCAGACTAAAGTTTTTATAAATAGTGAATAGCTGGGGTTTTTTTTCTCCTCAAAATTGTTTTTCAAGTAGGCACAACATTACATGTATATAGTCTCATGTTTACTATATGTTGACTATAAACCTTTTTTTTTTTTTTTAAACCAGAGCACTGTACAGTTCTGACTAATGGCAGTGTGAGGGATTGAACCTGGGACTCAGGCATAATAGTCTTCTGCATAACTTTTGTACGGCTATGTTAATTGACCATCTATTTAATATTTAAACTGAGCAAAAATGTATATCAGGGGAAAAAACACATATAAAGGGGGGAGAGGCATGATTCATTGAATCTAGAATAAATCAAAAGTCTTATTTTTACTTGATATTTCTAATATTAGGAGACAAAATTCTTGGAAAAATGATATGTGAGGGACAGAGAAATAAAAGTTTCTCAAGTGAATAAATATAGGCCTGGGAGGTGGTACAGTGGATAAAGCACTATACTGTCTGAGATTCTGAGTCTGATCTCCAGCGTCGCATGTACCAGAGTGATGCTCTGATTTTTTCACTCTTTTCCTATCTCTTTCTCTCTTCAATAAAAATTTTAAAGGGAGTCAGGCAGTAGCGCAGTGGGTTAAGCAAAGGTGGCGCAAAGCGCAAGTATCGGCATAAGGATCCGGGTTCGAGCCCCTGGCTCCCCACCTGCAAAGGAGTTGCTTCACAAGCAGTGAAGCAGGTCTGCAGGTGTCTATCTTTCTCTACCCCTCTCTGTCTTCCTCTCCTCTCTCTCTCCATTTCTCTCTGACCTCTCCAACAATGATGACAACAATAACAATAATAACTGCAACAATAAAAACAACAAGGGCAACAAAGGGGAATGAATAAATAAATAAATATTTTTAAAAATTAAAAATATAAAAGAAACTATGAATAAATGCATATAAAACAAGTGATATATACATACACAAAACATGCTCTAATTGTTTCTCCATTCCCACAAAAAATAAATCTATTTTAAAGAATACAGAAGTTTCTTTTTTATTATCTTTATTTATTTATTTATTTATTGGATAGAGACAGCCAGAAATTGAGAGGAAAGGGAGTGATAGAGAGGAAGAGAGACAGAGAGACACCTACAACACTGCTTCACCTTCTGCAAAGCCTCCCCCCTGCAGGTGCAGAGGGGGTGGCTCAAACCTGGGTCCTTGCACACTGTAACATGTGCGCTCAAGCAGGTCCCCAATAATTAAGCTTTAAAAATATATATCATTAGGCAACAGTTTAACCGTAATGCTTAGGAGTAAACAGCTGGTAGATTCCTCTCCAGTGTCTCCCTTCACTCCGTTTGCTCAGACACTATGATTTTATACCCAGAATGCTTCTGTTAAGGATACACAGTTCAGTTGCCCATTGATAATGATTGGTTTTATTTTATTTACTGTGCTGAGTGCTTCAGGAAGGAAAGATACCAAACTCTATATATAGACTAGTTATTACCACTGTTTTGTGCCAACTAGCCCTTCCAGCTTGTGCATCTTGGACTCCTTCCTGTCTTGCTTTACTTCCACCACATCAGAGCCCTCGAGAACAATTAAATGGATATGGTTCATCTCATCTCCCACCTACCCCACCCCCAACTCTGTAAGGATTTGGAAATCCAGTGCTACTTTCTAGCAGAATGAGAACCGAGTTGCCTTTAAACATGGGTAAACTCATGACATTTTGAAAAGAACAAAAAACCAACAGTTGGGCTTTGGTTTTATGTTCATAAGCAGAGAGAAGAGAGACATTCTACCACTATTTCTATTTACTCCCTTTCAAACAGATTCTTTCCAAACAACAAAAAAAAATTTTGTGTTGCTTCTTAATCCCTTACCCCAACAACGGGATCAAAGACAAAGACAGCACCAGACAAATATATTGTATTTCCTATCATCTATGATTGAGTCACTTTACCTTAATTTTTAAAATCCAAATGCAATTCTAAAAACTTAAATGTCTTGGTAAGGGAAGACAGCATAATGGTTATGCAAAGAGACTCTCATTCCTGAGGTTCCAAAGTCTCAGGTTCACTTTCCTGAACCACCCTAAGCCAGAGCATGCTTAAAATACAGAAAAACAGGGGCCTGGAGGTAGTGCAGTGGGTTATGTGCACATAGAATGAAGCGCAAGGACCGGCAAAGGATCCCGGTTCTCTTTTCTCCCTACATCTGGGGTTTGAATATGGGTTCTTGAGCACTATAATGTGTATGCTCACTGCCTGGCTGGCTGGCCACTCTTCCTCTCTCTCACCCTTCTTTAATCCCTCTCTTCCTCCTTCCACCCTTCCTTACCCCTCTCTTCCCCTCCCCTCTTCCACTACCTGGATTATTTCTGGGTCTTGACCTTTTTTTTTTTCATTTATAACATATATATAGAGAGAAACAGACACAGAGAAAGAGACATCTACAGTACCACCCCTCTGTTTCTTCCTTCCTCTAGGTAGGGATCAGAAGCTAGAACCCAGTTCCTCATGCATGTTACACGTGCATGTCCTACCAGATACACCACCCCCGGTCTCCTTAGGTCTTCCTTCTCAATTACCAGTCTTACTGCATCTCTTCCTTCAAAGCTCATACAAAAGTTTGGTTTCAGTGTTCAGTTCGGTTTCATAACAGTGAGCTAGATTTCTATCCAAATGTATGGCATTCTTTGTAATATTTAATTACTTATTTAGTCAACGACTGCCACCTCTCCAGATTCAAAGGAGGTCTCGAAACTTTACATCAGGCTCAACCTGACGCTGTTGACTGGCTACGGAAGAAGGGCAAAACGGAAGAAGAAGAAGAAGAAGAAGAAGAAAAAAAAGAAGGAGAAGGAGGAGGGGAAGGAGGAGGAGGAGGAGAAGAAGAAGAAGAGGAAATTTATTTATTTATTCCCTTTTATTGCCCTTGTTTTATTGTTGTAGTTATTGATGTCATCGTTGTTGGATAGGACAGAGAGAAATGGAGAAAGCAGGGGAAAACAGAGGGGAGAGAGAAAGATAAATACCTGCAGACCTACTTCACTGTCTGTGGAGCGACTCCCCTACAGGTGGGGAGGCGGAGGCTCCAATGTATGGCATTCTTAAAGGTATAAAATGGTATCTCATCATTGTCTACTTTATTTCTCTCACAATCAGTGACTTTGAGCACTTTTCTCATGTGTCTATAGGACTTTTGGATCTCTTCCTTTGTGAATATTCTGTCCATGTCCTCTCCCCAGCAATAACCCAGGTGGGGGAAGTTATCTCCTAAGGAAGAAATTAAGAACCTTCCAATACTTGGTAGAGCACTTTCATTTTATGTTGTACTATGACATCACTAGTGATAAGAAACATAGTTCCTCAGTGTGACTTCATATTATTGGATTATTATGATGCAGTTTTGCATAGTGACATGGAAAAATCCATCACGCCTTTTACGACAATATTTCACCAGACAAAAAAATAATTAAGTGTTCCACTTCCTAAGTTAATCATCACATGATTTCTGGATGTAGCACAAATAGCAACCCCTGGGAAAGCCATGCATGAGAGCTTAATCCCACCCCCACCTTCCAAGCACACTTGGCCAGCTATGCTAAGATTGCTTTTTATTTAGTGGGAGACAAAAGGAAGTTTAATGTCTTTGATTTAAAATGTATCTTGATTTCTAATTAGCATTAATTCATTTTTTCCTCAATACTGTTAGCCAAGTTTGATCCAACAGGCACTGTAAAATCATAGTCACAAAGATAAGGCAGAGTCCTGCTCTCAAGAAGATGCCTGTCTAGCTAGAAGCACTCTCTCCTCATTTTCAGTTCTATTCTAAGGAGTGAAGGTGAAGGAAGAAACACAATTGGCAAGGTTCCTGCACTTACTAAAAGTATATCCACTGTTAAGAGTCCTAAAATAATGAAAGAAAGAAGAAAAGAAAGAATTTAAATGCAAGAAAATATTGAGACTATCAAGTAATAAGTTCTTTGAGGAAAATAAAATGAGCAGACAAGAGGAAAATGTGGAGCTTCTTTACATTCTAGACCAGCATCCTCTCTCTAAAGAGGTGACATTTAAACTGAGACCTGAAATGGGAAAAAAAGAACAAGGGTATGTGTTGACGACAAGGGGGGGGGGATATATGCTATTTACCCTTGCAAAAGAAAATGTGTAAACAATCTACAACCTCTCCATATACCTACCCCTAGCTTTTCCCTCTCTGAGGTGAAGGCCACAACCTCCCTCCTGCACAGTCCCTATTAGTACTTCTGTTCTGATTTCACCATTCAACATTCATAGAGGTTAGGTTATTAGGATTTCTCAATTTCACTTCTCACATTTTAAATTCCCTCAATACTATAAACTTCCAAGAAAGCAATATATCTGTCCACTTCTGAAAATCATTCTGGTGGCCTCATAGGCAGTATTCTTGGGAATGGTACAGACTAATCCTAAAGGCTAGATCTTTTTCTTCACTCTCCCTTGAAATTTCACAGCTCTCAACACAGTACAAAAAAGAAGTATCTGGACTAGGAAATACCAACCAGAAAAAAGAAGTGGGTTTAAAGTGTGACTTAAGGAAAAAGAAAGATCACAAGTGAAAATACAGCTAGTCAAAGGGTGGAGAAAGTGCTGCAAGGGAAAAAGATTACATGGTTTGGGAAAGAAAGGGAAAATACCAGCAAGTGTAAAGACATTAAAAATACTGAAATATAGAAGGCATGCTTTTCTCAAAGCTAGATTCACATGAAAGGAATGACTTTCTTTTAACTAAAACAAATTTTATTTTAATAAGTGCAGTGCAAAGGAACCACTTTTATATGTATTACACCCATCTTATCTCACAAAACATGTAAGTGCCCTATCCCTTCCCCAGTGTAAAGGGCACTGAAAGAGAACTACACAAAAATGAGCTATCAGCAAAGATGATAGAAGTGGCTGTGTTACAAAATAATGAAAAGAAATAACTCAAAGTTAAGACCTATTTTCTGTTTTAAAAAATAGGAATGACAGGATTCAGGTGGTGGCACACCCAGTAGAGTGCACATGTTACCATATGCAAAGAGCCCCGTTCAAGTCTCTGATGGCCTGCTACAGCAGGGAAACTTCATAAGCAGTGAAACAGTGCTGCAGATGTCTTTTTTTTCTCTCCCTCTTTATCTATCCCCTCTCCTCTCAATTTCTCTCTGTCCTATCAAAAAAGAAAAGAAAAACCAGCCTAAGACCACAACTTTATTTCATAAAGCACCAGAAGATAATGATCCTTAAAGAGCAAGAGTTCAGAATAAGCTCTCTTTTTCAATTATCTGAGAAATCGACTTTTTTTTTTCTGTTTAGCATTTAGCACAGAGTCAGCCTATCCTAGATATCCTAATTGATTTAAATTCCACTAGGTATGACAAAAGAAGATAGAGTGAGGATGGGACCAAAATGAAGGCAGGTATTCATGCACTGTGCATATATGTATGTGATTTCTATTTCGCCTGACAGATTTTTTTTTTAATATTCCCAAAAATGTCAGGGAAAATCCTACTATCTCCATCCTCTAAAGCAAAGGTGGAAAACACATTGCAGGAAACCCAATACCCTGCAATATGCACAGGTTTTACAAAAGCAATAGAGTACTGGCACAACCCAAATGGTAGAAATCCAAATACTCTTCGTATGACTGTTTTAAAAATAGAGAAGAGGGAGGGGATTCGGGGGAGGGAACTGACTAACCACAGCACCAGAGCTTCCTTCCATGCAGTGGGGCCTAGGTTCGAACATGGCAAAGCAGCACACTATCCAAATGAACTCTTCTGCAGGCCCCAAATTTGAAAAATTCTAAGAATCAACCAGGAGTTTTTGACACAGAATTAAAATCCATTAAGACTCTGAAAAACAGTCTGGAAGGTGGTACAGTGGATACAGTGTTAAGCTCTCAAGCATGTGATCTGCAGTTCGATACCCAGTATGACATATGCTCAAAAGTACACTAGCAAAATTTACTGATATCATTCAAATAGATTCACTTTCATAAAGTAGGATTTTTTTTTTTTTTGCTTGTTCCTACTAAACAAAGTAGTGGTTTGCAATTTTTCTGCTCTAAAAATCAACTACACTGATATCATAGATCTGTAACTCTGGCATATGTTTGGATCAAACAGATATATAGCAGCAAAAAAAAAAACATCTTTTATAAGTTAAATTTCGCAAAATATTTTACAAAAAGTACTGACAGAGTATCTTGATAAGGGACCTCTCACTGACTCCTCTAAATTTCAGAAAGTAGTAGATGGAAAAAGTACTAATATAAATGAAGTAGAAATCAGAAAAACATTTAAACTATTAAAAGCTGAAACTGTAGGTGAAATACAAACAAACTTTAAGGTGCAAATGATGGAGTGGCAGACAAAGAGAGTCTCCCCCCACCCCATATCCCTCCTACCCCCTTCCCCACCCCACTCCCCCTTCTCTTATCATCAACAAGGCTTCAAGACTCTGGGGTCAAAGACAGAAAGACAGAGAGGGAGAGGGAATGAAACCAAAGCATCAGAGCCTGATTTAAGTTTTCTTTATTGCAGTTGGGGTGGACTCAAACCTAGGTTACAGGCTTGGCAAAACAGTGCACCATCCAAGTAGGATATTTTGCTGATATTTGCCATTGGTTTTAATTTTAGATTGTTTAAAGAAAGTAAGTCCCCACTTACAGGAGGAAAGCTTCATAAGTGGTGAAGCAGTGCTATAGCTGTCTCCCTCTGTCTCTCTTATCTCCCTACTCATCTAAATTTCTGGCTGTCCTCCAATAAGTACATAAAGATAATTTAAAATTTTAAAAAGTAATTATGATATTGCCAAATGTTGGAAGAAGAGCCAGATTTTAATGAGTACTCACAGAAAACTTCATTGGAGAGGATTTCAGAAGAACCTAGGTATGTGAGAAACAATCCAATGGATGGATAACTAAATTGGTCTTTCTTCATGGTCTTTTCAATATTGAGATAGTAAATAAATAAGTGTTCTAAAAACAAATTGGAAAAAAAAAAAAAAAGAAACCCGGATATTGGCAAACAATTTAGGAGTCAAACACCAACTCCTTAAGTCCTCCTAGGTAATAAGTTGGACACAATTTTTAGAGTATAGAAATGATATTAAAACAAAAATACAAGGCACAGTGACTATTATCCCCAAATAAAACAAAGAGAATGCACAGTTTTAAAGCTGAGACTACATATAAAAGGGAGAAGAAAAAAGGCTGAGGGTTCAAATCAGACAAGAAATTTCAACAGTACTTAACCATAAGCATGAAAAACCTCATTTACACTGCTTAAATTGGTTGTAAGGATTGTCAAAATGTTTTACTTACATAATCAAGGGCCAGTTAAGAAACACACTTGGGGGGCAGGGGTCAGACAGTAGCACACTGGGTTAAGCACACATAGTGCAAAGAGCAAGGACTTGCTCAAGAATCCCCGTTCCAGCCCCCAGCTGCCCACCTGCAAGGGAGTTGCTTCACAAGCAGTGAAGCAGGTCTGCAAGTGTCTGTCTATCTCCCCTTTTCTTGTCTTCGCCTCCTCTCTCAATCTCTCTCTGTCCTATCCAACAACAACAATAACAGCAACAACAATAATAACAATAGCAACAGAAAAAAGAAAGAAAGGAAGAAATACACTGGCAGCAAGAAGCATTTTGTGACCAAAGAAAAGTATGTATAATGTGGAGGCAAAAGAGCTCAGTGAGTAGGGCACCAAAGTAAAAACCCTGTGGTGAGGGGTAGACATGCAGCTTCCTGGGCCAGTGGGGGGTGGGAGTGGCTGGGAGGGATGGGTCACAGTCTTTTGGTGGTGGGAATGGTGTTTATTTACACTCCTAGTAAAATGTAGTCATATAAATCACTAGTTAACTGAGAGGGGGAAATTAATTGTATGTCTCGAAGTTTTTCGAAACACAAACTGAATCTTTTTAATATATAGGCTGTGTAACTGATATGCAGACTTTCTCAAAATTCTAGACCTAGTAGATCAGAAGCAACCAATAGCACAGCTATATACAAGATACTGGGTACTGTACAGCAAACCCTAACAAAAGGACTTTTCAAAGTTAACCCAATTACCAAATAATGCGATGATAACATTAACTATCGATTGTCTTTTTGAACCCTAAGACAGCAGGAACCTCACATCTCCACTATAGAGCCCCTACTTCCCCCAGTCCTGGAATCCTTGGATAGGGCCCACTTTCCCGTATGCGTCTCCCAATCCATACCAAATAATATTGCATCCACCGATCACAACCTAACCAACGCAACAATTGCCACCTCAACATGCTTCACCTCAGACTGTGTCCAGAGACTTCACGTGTGGAATGACAACCCTTCAGCTTCATTACTCGGGTGAGACCTTTCCTTTTATAGTACACTCTAATTTCATCTCAGGTGGTTTACTTTCTAACAAAGTCCCAAAACCTAGATATACACCAGTTTCTGTGAGAGAGAGCTTATGTTCACATGTATCCATAAACTACTGCAAAATATATACCTGAAAGCACAAGTACACTAGAGTTTACAGTGAGTACCTCCCTAACACTTCCTCTCCACTATTCCAAGCTTGGGATCCATGATTGCTCAACAATTTGTTTGGCTTCATATGTTAACTCTCTTTTCAATCACCAGGTTCCAGATGCCACCAGGATGCTGGCCAGGCTTCCCTGGATTGAAGACCCCACCAATGTGTCCTGGAGTTCAGCTTTCCCAGAGACACACCCTACTAGGGAAAGAGAGAGGCAGACTGGGAGTATGGACTGACCAGTCAACGCCCATGTTCAGCGGGGAAGCAATTACAGAAGCCAGACCTTCTACCTTCTGCAACCCTCAATGACCCTGAGTCCATGCTCCCAGAGGGCTAGAAAATGGGAAAGCTATCATGGGAGGGGGTGGGTTATGGAGATTGGGTGGTGGGAATTGTGTGGAGTTGTACCCCTCCTACCTTATGGTTTTGTTCATTAATCCTTTCTTAAAAAAAAAATTTAAAAAAAAAAAGAGCTCAGTGATCAAAATCTAGGGCTTGAGAAGAACCACTTGGTTCAGATGACACTTTGGATTCTCAAATAACATATGCTGTTCTCTCAGATGCAAAACACAGCTAATGCTATTACAACATCATACAGCATCTTTAAGCTTTGTGAGATCATTCACCCTAAAAGCAGAAGTGAGATGATTGCCACAAAGATTTAGGACACTTTCTGTAAACCAGAAATCATCCAGTCATCTCAGAGTAGTCAAATGCAGACAATTAAAATTAAAGAACGTATTTTGGGCTTCCCCAAGACGATCTTGTTTGGGGTGGTTGACATTTAAATATCTTTATCTGCAGTCAGTTTTATTATACATTCACAGATCTATGTTTATTTTTGGTCTTACTAATTCCTGACTAGGATATAAGAAAAACATATATATATGTCATGTTGGAATTCTTTTTGGTTCAAACCACAAATGAAAACTACTAAAAGTCAGTCTACATAATCAGCTTATCCTGAAACTCCAAAGATCAGGTTTGCACAAACTTAAAAAAAAAAAAGCAGTATATAAAACTTTCAAGATTATGTATTATAAAGCAGCAGCACTGAAATAATGCAATAAGGCCAACAGAGAAAATGGAAATATAACCCGAATTTGAGTCTTGTGGTTTAATAGAAGAAAAATTAGCAAGGATTCAAGAGACATGGTTCTGGCTCCATTTCTACCACAAACTCACCACCTGACCTTTAGAGAGTCCCTTTAACCACTCTCCCTAGACTTCTTGTGTTGCAAAAGGAGCCAGCTTCTATTTCTGAGATTGCCTCTAAATCTAAAATTCTATTATCTCAAAGAGGAATCACATGAGTTATTTCTATTCTAACTTGACAGCAAAACATTTTACTTTTCTGGTATTTTCATTTAAGCTTGAAACATTTATCAGCTAAATATCATATCTGCTATAAAACAATCAGGAAATTGGGATAAAGCAGGCAAAAGAAAAGTAGGGACAAAGCAAAGACTCAAGCAAACTTGAATTGTTAAATGTTTCTTGGTAAAGGTTTTTCTTGACTGGAGGATTTTATTTTTATTAAACCAGTAAATAAACGAGTACTGGATTTAACAGAGGGTTCCCCATGCAAAATGAAATTTTATAAATAAGATTTTCATTTTCTTTCTCCCATTCTGCTTAACATTCCAATGCCTTATTCATTGTGCCACTTCCCTGGACCTTCTTTCTCCTATTCTGATATGAAGCCAGATTAAATCTTCTAAGGAAGACCCTGTTTTCCATAGATAAATAAAACTAGAAATGTGATTCCCCAGGAACTTGATTTAATTCAGTTATAGCTGTGTATCAATTCAAGTATTAAGGAATGAAACATAAGAACATACTAGCAGCATTTATGAGAAATGCTATGCCTTTAAAAATCTAAAGTAAAAAATTATATCAACTGTTTTCACATTAGGTATAGCACTTTATGTAAAAAAAAAAAAAAAGCCCTCGAGTGTTATGATTTTGCTATATACTGCACTTGTAACACCCTTGTTCTAATCACATTGAAACATATTACACTGCTTTTTAAATAGAATGCACTCTGCCACAATGCACTCAATCTTAATAGTATTCCAGAGCAGCATGCCTCTATGAAAGATAGGTTGATGAATAGGTTTATGCCCTATTCAAGGAGATGAAACAGCTCAATAGGAAGATTAAATAAGGCTTCTGCCAGTGGCTGAATCTTAAAGTCAAAGAGGAGAATACAACTCAAACCAAATGTTACAGGCAAAGGTCAAACAAGAGAGTAATTAAGACCCTAACTTGAAGCACTAGCTAATGTTCACCCATTCAGTGTAAATCAGAAGAAAAATTCCTCCTCTTAAAGTGTGAACATAATAACTTTCACTAAATTCATTGCAAAATATAAATTATAAATGACTAAATGAGGGTGTGCTAAGCCTCAAAATAACCTTTTGGGAACCACAGCCATTTGGAGCCTGGGTAGAAAATTACATAATAAGTGAAAAAATGCTATTGTTATATCATACATTAAAAGTCAAATGTATTAGCTACTGAATAGTAATATAAATGTGGATTTTGCTAAGAGCCTTTCAATTTTTTTTTCAGAATTCTATGATAATACAATTAATTTATATGAAAAAAAGGCAAGTTACAAAGAATAAACCATGAATTTATGCCTCCAGAGTATCCTTACATTTATGGGCTTACATGTCCAGTCAATAGTACCAATATATTTTAAGAGGGGATTTAACTAAATGGATGAGCATATTTCTATCCATACATACAACCTGTAGGACACAAATGCCAATTCCTCTATAAGAATTTTGAGAAGTATAAAACAGTGCTATGGTAACAGGAAAAAGAAAAATTGGTTACTACACTAACAACGATGTTGAAGATATTATTAACCAATCGGGGAGGAAAAAAGATTTTACATCTACTTTGGAAAACTTGTGTTTTACAAAAGTTATTCTTTTAATGTAATTTCATACTAAATATTGAGGACTATTCATTTGTTTCTTTCCAAAATTGCTACCTTTTTTAAAACAATGATGCTAATATCATCTAAACTAAATTATATGAAACACAAACTATATCATGTCTATGAAATACAGTCAAACAAACAAATGAAGAAATTGTGTAAGCTTTTCTTACTCTCTCCATTTGTTTTCCTTGTTACATTTTAATGAAGAAAACATTGAGACACTTTCAATCTACATGATCCTACTCTGGTATCACAGAAGGTAGAAACAAACAATAGAATTTGAAATAGCACAGGGAGGAGTTTCTAAGATTCATAATATGATTTATTTATAGGTAAATGCAGTTATATTCACATATTCCCACCCTGCAAGTAAATACATGTCATACATTGCAAATAAGTCATTTTCTTTCCTACTTAAGATAACAAGCAATAAGCTATTTAAAAACAGCACATTTCAAATAACTTCTTCCCTAGCGATAATATGAGGCATGATTTATTTAACACCTCTCATCAAGTCCCTGAAAGATCACTGATGTCACATAAATCTATAACATAAAGAAATAAATAGCACTAGAGTCCTGCCAGCCACCCATTCTTACAGATGGGATATGACAACTTAAGCAATTTACCCAGAGGTCGGGGAGCTAATTCCTGGCATTCAATCAATAAATATTTATTAATGGTTTCTATGCCCAGTACTCAATGCTGGGTGCTTAGCTAAAACATAGTTTCTTCTATATGCTTATCTGTATCGTCTCAGTTTTCTACAAAAGCTAAAAAATCATATACATTTAATAAAACAAAAATGTTCAAGACAATGTAATAGTGAATGGATTTAAGTGAAGTTTGGAGAAAAACAAAGTTATTAGAATTTGAAATATTTGAAATGTAAAAAGTGAAATCAAATTCACCCAACCTATGTGAAACTTCAACTATATGTGTGTGTGAATTCCTATGAAAAACAGCAATAACACATTAATAATTGAATTTACAGAGAAACCAGATTTAAAGCCAGCAAATTTGTGTTTTCTGCCAGACTCTAACCTCCTAGCTGGAGTAACTAACTTCAAGCAAGTTGAATAAACATTCTACCTCAGGTTCTTCTATTAATAAAATAATTAAGCAAGTCTGGCTGTAGCGCAGCGGGTTAAGCAAACGTGGCGCAAAACACAAGGATCAGCATAAGCAACCCGGTTCAAGCCCCTGGCTCCCCACCTGCAGGGGAGTCGCTTCACAAGCTGGGAAGCAGATCTGCAGGTGTCTATCTTTCTCTACCCCTCTCTGTCTTCCCCTCCTCTCTCCATTTCTCTCTGTCCTATCCAACAATGACAACATCAATAACAACAACAATAATAACTACAACAATAAAACAAAAAGAGAAAATAAATATTAAAAAATAAAATAATTTAAAATCAGTGTACAGATCCAGTGTAATACATTTATTATGAGAAAATTGTGTTCTAAATGCAAAAATCCTATCATGCATTAGTCTTGAAGCATAATTGTTCTCCCTACAGTCATGCATACTTTTATTAAATGGGGACAAAAAGAAGGTTCCATTTAGTCAAGTTTCTAACTAGCCGAGAGGTAAGTGTCAAAGATACTGAAACAATTACCTCTTGAAGAACATTTTCTACCTTTCAATGGGTATTGGACTCTATGGAGATATGGATATTATGTCTCTCCCACCAATAAAGAGAAAAGTAGATGAAAAAAAAAATGACGGTGTTAGGCTATAGCACAGAGGGTTAAGCGCACTTGGCACAAAGCACAAGGACCAGCCTGAAGATTCCAGCTCCAGCCTCCCAGCTCCCTACCTGCGGGGGTGCTTCACAGACGGTGAAGCAAGTCTGCAGGTGTCTTTCTCTCTCCCTTTCTGTCTTCCCTTCCTCTCTCCATTTCTCTCTGTCCTGTCTAACAACAACGACATTAATAACAACAAAATAATAACTACAACAACAATAAAAAAAAAAGGGCAAAAAGGGGGGGGTAATAGGGAGTCAGGCGGTAGCACAGCGGGTTAAGTGAAAGTGGTACAAAACACAAGGACTGGCTAAAGATCCCAATTCAAGCCCGTGGCTCCCCACCTGCAGCAGAGTCGCTTCACAGGGGGTGAAGCATGTCTGCAGGTGTCTTTCTCTCTCCTGTCTTCCCTTCCTCTCTCCATTTCTCTGTCCTATCTAGCAATGACACCAATAATAACAACAATAAAAAACAAGGGCAACAAAAGGGAAAATAAATAAAAATAGGACAACACTTTTTATTTTCGTTTGATACACACACACACACACACACACACACATTGTTGCGAAGATGTCACTGCTCTGAGCTGACTTTTAGACCAAAAAAAAAGACAGAGGGAGGAAGATACCAGAGCACTGAAACTGTTCTGGATCATGCCCATGACAAAGCAAGCACATTACCCAAGTGAGTTATCTTGTTAGCCTACTTCTGTTTGTTTATTTAAGGTTTTAATCCTAATTGTGTTTAGATAATATACACTGGCTATCAAAATGTTTCTAGATATTTGTTTCTATATTAGTATAGCAGGTAGAGTTAACTTCACTAGGAATTTCACATACATTTATTGAGATGTAAGAAATTATATTAATAAGCTAATATGCAAATATCTAAGTCATCCATTTCTGGGATAGTTGTCACCATAACCAATATAGTTATTTCCAGTAAATATACTACTAGCTTTTCATTTATTCCTCTCACAAGTATTGCAGCTATTACACATTAGGACAAAAACGGAAGTATAAATAATATAAGGATGTACCTTCAAATTGCACTTAGATATTTTCAACCCTGCCATTTTAGCTCTCCATTTTAGATCCTGGCATTTAAATAAAGTATTTCAATTCTCTCCCCTTCAGCTCACCCACAAGTTGCAGCATTCATTAAATGAGAATGAAAGTACCTAGTGTCTAGTAGCAATAGTTGAACATACTGAACAAACTTTAGGAAACCAGAGAAATAGCTGCCCAGTTAGGATACCTGCATTGTCATATCAAAACCTAGATTCAGCCCCACCTACAGGTGGGAAAGCTTCATCAACGGTGAAGCAAACCTGCCAGTGTCTCTCTCTCTCTTACCCTCTCTATTTCCCCTTACCTTTTCTATTCTGGCTGTCTTTATCTATCCAATAAGTAAATATAATAAAAAAAATTCTTTAAAAAAGAAAAAGAAGAGGAAGAAGAAGAACAAGAAGAAGAGGAGAAGGAGGAGGAGGAGGACCTAGGTTCGATGGGTAGTTGCTATGGTACCTGAAAAAGTTCCTGACTATGATGTTTCTCCCTCTCCCTGTCTCTCTCTATATCTAAATGAAAGAGGCAAAAAAAAAAAAATCATACATCCTGAGACCCCGATTTCAATAAAACAACCTTTAGAATGGTTTGAACCAACAATATGAATCTGCATGCATGTTTAAATGCATCAGATTTAGTTACTAAAACAAAAAGCTTTTCCATAAGCTACAAACTTTGATACAAATAACCAGTAAAGCAAATTTTAAAATAAAATTTTCAGGGAGTCGGGCTGTAGCACAGCGGGTTAAGCGCAGGTGGCGCAAAGCACAAGGACCGGCATAAGGATCCTGGTTCGAACCCCGGCTCCCCACCTGCAGGGGAGTCGCTTCACAGGTGGTGAAGCAGGTCTGCAGGGTATCTGTCTTTCTCTCCTCCTCTCTGTCTTCCCCTCCTCTCTCCATTTCTCTCTGTCCTATCCAACAACGTCAACAACAATAATCACTACAACAATAAAACAACAAGGGCAACAAAAGGGAATAAATAAAATAAAAAAAATAAATATTAAAAAAATAAATAAAACAAAATAAAATTTTCAGTTCTAAACCATATAATACTTTAATTGTATTACTTCAGCAATTTAACTACAATTTAATCTTCCTCTAGCCATCAACAGTTACTGGTGCCAACAAACTTCAGTTGCTACATTTTTTATTTTCTGTACTGTTACTAGTGTTATTTATTTTTTATTTCTCGACTTGTTATATGTGTAACCCAGGTTCCAGCACCCTATATACCACATGGAAGCTGTAGGTCACTGAGGCACTGTGGTTTCTCTCTTTCTACGTGTGTGTGTGTGTGTGTGTGTGTGTGTGTGTGTGTGTGTGTGTGTGTTGGGGGTTGGGGGGCAGCCTAGAGCAGTAGAGCCCTGACAACAGAATCATTATTTTCTTTCTTTTTAATTTTTTATTTATAAAAAGGAAACATTGACAAAACCATAAGATAAGAGGGGTACAGCTTTGCACAATTCCCACCACCAGACTCCGCATACCATCCCCTCCACTGGTAGCTTTCCTATTCTTTAACCCTCTGGAGTATGGACCCAAGATCATTGTGGAATGCAGAAGGTTGAAGGTCTGGCTTCTGTAATTGCAGAATCATCATTTTCTTAGTTAAGGCTTCATAAATTTACTCACACTAATGCAATGATTTCTAGTGAAGCAATATTAGCATCACCTTGTGTGAAATACAAATATTCATGTTCTCCTTCCCAGATCTCTTGAATCAGAGGCTCTGGCCTAGGTCTCATGTATCTGTTGTCCCAAGTCATCCAGGCAATTTTGATGCTTGCACAAGTCTGAATGTCATTGCCCTATAGATTGTTTCATGCACGCCCTCTGTCAGGGATTTTTCTGTGTGAACCACATTCTGTCACTGCTTAGTGCACTGCTCCTTTTTTACTTCCTTTATCCCATGAATCACAACACTTCTGAAATAACCATTTTAAAAGAACAATAATCCCCTAAAATTTCTTTTCAACACAATTTTAAATAATATAGTTACTACAATCAGGTTCAACAACTGTAATTAAAAGGCAGACTTCACAACAACAGAACAAAATGCTAAAATGCTAGAATTAGTTTTTGATTCTTAGTGAAACTACTACACAAAGTATGCCTGCCAAGAGCAAAAAGGTATTGTCATAGAAGGCACTTTCTAAACAGGCAGAAAGACAGTTGCTTCTCATAGGTTGGTAAGGAAAAGAACTTGGCAGAAAATTTGAATTTAATCCACCAGATAATACTTAAAATTTCCCCCATACAATCATCAAGAATAGAATAATCCCATAATATCACTACTTTGAAAACCATAAACAAAACAAAACAAAACAAAACAGTCAACTGTGCTAATAAACTCAAAGAGTAAAGTAGCTGTTGGCTATTTAACTGAAATGAACTCAAAAGCCTGGCCCATGTACAGCAATGGAGCGCAATACATAAATAATCATTATGCCACTTACAAATCACAACAGTACTTTCTAGCTATTGCATAAATAGAATGCTCTTTACCACACTCTTGCTTGATATTTGTTCCTAGAAGGCTAGAGATGATGCCCAATAGACGTGTAAATGCCTAGAGACATGAAATAAAATCAACTCCCTTGGCTGATAATAAAATAACCAGCCCCTTGACACACAAGGACTCTGACCTTGCTGCAGCTGCTTCTGATTTGCAAATGTAGACTTGGAATATCTTTTTCTGCCTCTTGGCTCCTAAATAAATATGCAATATATCATTCTTGAGGAACTCAACATTACTTTTTTTTTTTTTAATTAGGGAGTTAATGGTTTACAGTGCAGTTGTAGACACATGGGTGCAATTACTCCTCTCCCTGTGCATCGTGAAAGAGGACCTCGAGGTTCCCTATCTGCCTTCCCTCCCTCTCCTTTCCCAGAGTCCTTTGCTTTGGAGCAATCACACTACATAGTCCAAGTTTTGCTTTGCGTTTTCCCTCTCTGTCCTTATTTCTTAGGTTCCACATATCAGTGAGATCATTCAGTATTTGTCATTCTCTTTTTGATTTATCTCAATTAACATTTTTCAAGTTCCATCCAAGTTGAGACAAAGGAGATCGCCTCATCATTTTTAACAGCTGAGAAGTATTTCTTATGTATATATACCACAATTTTCTTATCCTCTGTTCTGTCATTGCACATATGAATTGCTTCCAACCTTTGGCTATTATAAATTGTGCTACTACCAAAACAGGTGCACATTTGATCTCTTTTGATAGATGTTTAGGTTTACCTTTGGGTAATCCCTAGGAGAGAAATTGCTAGGTCAAAGGGTAGGTCCAATTTAGTGTTCTGGGAAATCTCTAGGCTATTTTTCACAAGGATTGGACCAATTTACATTTCTAGAAGCAGTGTACCTTTTTCCTCTTGTGTTCTCTGCAGCTTTTGTTGTTTCTGTCCTTTCTGATATATGACAGGTATAAAGTGGTATCTCATTGTTTTTATTTGCATCTCTATGATAATCAGTGACTTTGAGCACTTTCTCATGTGTCTGTTGGCTCTCTGGATCACTTCTTACTGAAGTTTTTCTCAATGTCCTTGCCCTACTTTCTTTTTTCCTCTTGCCCTATTTCCTAATTAGTTGTTTTCAGGGTTTTTGTTGTTGTTGTTGTCTTTTATTTTGTTTGTTTATTGGTTCTAAATTTACTGAGTTATTTCCATATTTTGGTAATTAGTCTTTTAACTAAAGTATGCTGTATAAAGATCTCTCATTCTGTAGTGTGTCTTTCTGTTTGGGTGCTGTAAGTTTTTACTATACAGTTTTATGTCATCCCATTTTTTTTCAAAATTATTTCTATAATTCTTTTTAATTACTGGATTTGAAAGAAAAGATTCTTCAATAGCTTAAGACCACACAGAAATTTTTATAACAGCCTAAATAATATGTGATCTGAGTAAATAGGAAGAGGAGATTTGAAGTCCAGGTAAACTGTTTGCATCTGTTATGATCTAATATTAACTTAGAAGACCAGAAAAACCTTGAATACTTTGGTTTTGGTGGCTATTAGAAGTCTAAATGTAGTTGTAAGTACTTTCGTTTTCAATACTACTGATCCATAGCATTCACTGTGCTGAATCAACAGCTTTCAAGATAGTTCTTTATAAATAGAACCTGCCCTATCTTATCAGTCTGTTCCTATGTATAAGTGTCCTCACCCATAAACTAACCAATCTCAAAAAACTCTCACCATTTCCAAGAAACCTTGTGTACCACATCTTAGTTTCTGTCTCATCCTGATTTGATTCCATCCTATAAACAATATCCTCCCTGATGTAGCTGTTAACTCAGGAAAAAAAAGTATCCTCCCAGCCATTTGAACAAATGGGGAAAGGTCAGATCAGTGAAGAACCCTAAGCCTATGATTTAATGAGATCAATATTCTCTTACAGATTTCTGAGGCAACATCCACTGAGAGCACTATTTACATAAACGATAATTTTCAAGACTGCCCTCTAAATAAGTTCATTCAAAACCCCAACAGGCTTTTAAAATATGTGTAAATGACTGTGAAATACAGGAGGTAGTGTTCTAATTGCTGGAGGACGTGATTGCTATATGTCAATATCCAAGTCTCACTGCTGAACTAGAATAACTTAACTCTGCAAATTCACCAAGGACTATGAGGCAGCCTACAATGGTCAATCATCAAGCCAAAGCTTTAAAGCTATTTATGAAGTAATGGCAAGAGAAAAGTAAAAGAAAGAATAAAAGAGCTCACTGTCTTACCAATTGGTTCATGCATTTATTTTAAAGGTCAGTTTGATTTATACAGCCTTAAAACTCAAGGTGAAGTTATCTGTGCTGATGGCAAGACAGTCTGAAAAGCAGAAATTCAAACACATCAGAAATGTCAACCACTTGATTGTTAATGGCTATGCTTTCAACAGTAAATTTTTATAATGTGGAAGAGGGTAGCTAAACAGATTTCCCCCTCAATAATTTACCTTTAAAAGGCACATCACATACTTCTAAGTCTTAACAGATCTTCAGATACTCATCAGCACTCTTCCTAGAAGTCAGCCTAAATTTTATCAGCTTGATGCCATAATTTCATTCTAACCTGTTCTATTTAAAAAAAAAAGTACAAATCACCTTTAGTTAAGAAAAGCACTATTTAAGAACATACATTAAAAGTTTCATAAAATTTGTTACTGTTAGTGTTATGCAATCATATTGAAATTAGTCGTGCATATATTAATGAAAAGTCAACGAAGTCAGAAATAGAACACATAGAACTGAGAAGGCAGGACAAGCGGTATACAAAAGGCTTTCATGCCTGAGACTCTGAGGCCCTAGTTTCAATCCCCTGCACCACCATAAACCAGAGCTGAACTGTGCTTTAGCCTGTCTCCCTCTCTCTCCCTCTCCCTCTCCCTGTATCTCTTTCATTAAAGAAAGAAAGTAATAGATCACTCACAGCAGATTAAATATGGTATTTATCTCATTTATTCTTTTTAACAGGTCAATATCTCTATTGTTTAAAAAATATGAATGGTGTTGGTGAGAGAACTCAGCACAAACATAGAATTTGCACAGCAAAGGGCCCAGGTGAGGTGAGCTGAACTGAGCAGTGAGTGCTTTGGATTCTTAGTTTGGATTCTTAGTCAGCCTGCCTCTCTCTCTCTCTCTCTCTCTCTCTCTCTCTCTCTCTCTCCCAAGAAAGAAATAAACCTTTAAAAATATACATAGGTCAAGAAGTAAAAAGTTAAAGATTTTTATTTTAAATTATCAAGATCCTTGGATAAAGGATGGAAACCCACATTTATACAGTAGTTGTATGAGGGTAAATATCACATTTGATTTTTATTACTTTGATTTACAATACCTATATTTTCCAGGAACTTGGTATATTCTAAATATGAGGATTACCGACCTTCCAAAGTTGTGCACTCCTCCAAAATATAGATATTTTATTCTGATAAGATGAAGGTTGTAGTACATCAGTCAAGATATTATCTCAACAATAAAACTATCCAACTAGAGCAAACTATACATTTGACTAATGCATATTTTCCTAAATATCAAATATGAAGAAGCTATTAAAAACATTTTTGAATTTATTCAATCCAAAAGCAATTAGAAAATGACTGTTCCAAAATTAATGCTTCACACATTGAAATTATTTCTGGACAGAATTCTTTGTGGTAAATATTATAAAAGTATCAAAACAGGGAGAAAGTACTATTGATCAGGCAAAGTGCACACTCTTGACTTTATGCCAGCCTGACTAGTACTGAAAAGACAAGGAGATAGATCTCTTTTCTTAGCAAGTTAGTGAGGTGAAAGTGAGAGAAATAATTTTAAAGAGAGACCTAATGACAGCGTTTTTACTTTGGTGAATATATCTTAGAGTCAAACACACCATCTAGCAAAAGTTCCTTATTGGTGTCTTAACTATGCAGTCCTTCTTTATTATAACATATAAATTCACGTTACTGCAATTAATCATGAAGTAGTACCATAAAAGTAAAAGAAACCATATACTCAAAGAAAGAAAGGAAGGAAGGAAGGAAGAAAGAGAGAGAAAGACTCACAGAAGAACAGATGTTAGAGTAAATGGTAATGAATAATTATAAAAAAATAAACAAAAGCTTCCAAAGTATACTTAAAACTCTATTAGTAATTTTACACCTAATTGAAATTCCTTGACAAAGGCAATTAAATCCAATTTTCAAAGCATTTAAAATGAAAATAATTTTTGGACTTATTTACGTGGATGCACTTATTTATTATGAGAGAGTAGAGAGGAAGGGAATAGGAAAGGAAGGAAGGAAGAAGGGAGGGAGGAAGGAGAGCAAGCATGCATGTATGCAGTGGTACTGGGGAATGGAAGGAACTATGGCCTCTGGGACCTGAGGCATACAAATTGGTTCTTTAACAGTATAGGCTATCCCCCATGCCCTAAAGTGAAAGACTTTATATTCTAAAAGTGATCTTAAAGCCTCTCCTTGGGACCAGTAGTGCACATCATAATTCACAAGGACCTGTGCTCAAGCCTCTGGCATCTACAAAGGGAAACCTTCATGAGCAGTGCGACAAGTGTCTCTCTATCTCTCTTCTCCACATATGTTTGTATATATATATTCCTTCCCTCTTGATTTCTATGTCTCTATTCAATAAATAAATAAATAAAAATGTAAAAGCCTCTCTATACCCACCTGAAATTAAGTAATCTTATAAGACAGGCAGTTCGCTGGTTTCTCAACACAAATTAGTGATAATGAATGACAAAAATCACTTAATTAAAATGCAACGACTAAAATACATGTCAACAACTATACAGTATGTTGAAAAATCTATCCTTTAGAACAAAATGATCTACCATCTGTGAACAAAGGCCAGGCTTTAAAAACCTGTTATTTTGCTTTTCCCATCATGCTATAAACATACTATAAATAGTTCGACAGACAGTTTCACCTTTAACTGAACTAACTCTAACTAGAACAGGAATATGGACTTTTGTCTCCTCCCTTCCCTGGGGCCCAGTGGGATAAATGCCGGAGGGATTCCACACAAGCTTCAGATGTCTTGGACTTAGACCTTATTTGTTTTGGAACCAAAGGTTCCTTTCTTATTAAATACCTCTATTTGCCAGAAGAAAATTGGAACAAAAAATGAAAAGTCTAATGTAATGGCTTCAGGGTTTGTTCTATCAGTCATGATAAGATATTTCAAGGACTTTATTTTCATTTTAAAGCCAAAAAACCCACAACAAATTGCTTATACTCTTTGCTTTGTTGTTTTGGTATTTTTAGTAGCAATTAAGAGGAAGAGTAAAACAGAGGATCTGACTTACAGTGGTATTTGACTGCTACATCTGAAGTGGTTTTATACCCTCAGCAAAAAAAAAAAAAAAACTCTGAAAGTTGAAGGTACCCCCCCCCCCAAAAAAAAAACATTGTCCCTTAAATCTGAAACAGAGAGTACCTCAGCAGTAGAATTTATATCCAGGCACCACTTAAAAATAAAGACGAGGGTCAGGCGGTAGGTAGTGCAGTGGGTTAAGCGCATGTGGCACAAAGTGCAAGAACCTGCATAAGGATCCTGGTTCGAGCCCCCGGCTCCCCACCAGCAGGAGAGTCCTGGTTTTAGACCCCGGCTTGCTTCATAAGTGGTGAAGCAGGTTTGCAAAAGTGTATCTTTACTTCCCCTCTCTGTCTTCCCCATCTCTCTCCATTTCTCTCTGTCCTATCCAACAATGACCACATCAATAACAACAATAAAACAACAAGGGCAACAAAAGGGGGTAAAAAGCAAATTAAAAAAAATTAAAAGAATAAAGACAAAAATACAAATAAAACAGCAGACATGGTAAAGCAGTGGTCCACCCCCACCATCTTTCTCAACCTCTCTCTCTCTCTCTCTCTTCCCAGCTCACACTTTCTCTTTTCTACCATAATTAAAAAAAAAAAAAAATCCACTGAAGTTGAACGTTAATGTCCCCTTCATGAAAGTATATTTTTTCTGTTTTGCTGGAGGACTATAAAACCAGGCTTGGGGAAAAAAAAATAATAATAGTCTCTCATTCAGAATACCCTCCTTTCTTATCAGCTCTGAAGTCCAGGAAACCTGAGTTTACAACCAGGTTGAGTCACAGAACTCCCTGGGACTCAACGGCATCTATAAAATAAAGATTAGAGCCAGAATCTTTTCAGGTGCAACAGTTCTTCTATCCCAGTGAGATACTAGAGCAATTAATCCCAGAGGTATGAATTACATTTGCAAGCTTGTCTTAGCTGGATATAAAAGCAACAAGAAAATTCAAAAGAGAAAAATATGTTCCATATATAATTTCATAGGTTAGTACTTTCTTCTCTCTTCCTCTCTCTCTCTCTCTCTCTCTCTCTCTCTCTTTCTCTCTCTCTCCTCTCTTCTTTCTCACTTAACAGAAACTAGGAGACAGAGAGGTAGAGAGAATGTGAAAGAAGCTACAGCATCAACTTTCTTTAATTCTGTGGGGGCTGGGCTCCAGTTTGTGGTGCACATGGCAAGCAGCACACTATCCAAGTGAGCTATTTCACTGGCCCTAGATTGCTAGTTTCATAATTACTAATTAACCAGTTGTTTTTTTAAAAAACAATAATAAGTATTTAGAGTTTTAGGGTAGGGGTGCTGTTTCAAACTTCATTAAATTCATTCCCTTTATAACTAACCAGCACAGAAAGTACAATCATCACTTGTACTGAATCAAGAATAACACCAGCATTCAAATGCTAGATTTCCTCAGCCTTGTCCTAGAGCTGACTGCACAGTAGTTTCTCAGAATATTTTTTTAATATTTATTTCCTGTTGTTGCCCTTGTTGTTTTATTGTTGTAGCTATTATTGTTGTTGTTATTGATGTCATTGTTGTTAGATAGGACAGAGAGAAATGGAGAGAGGAGGGGAAGACAGAGAGGGGGAGAGAAAGATAGACACCTGCAGACCTGTTTCACCGCCTGTGAAGCGACTCCCCTGCAGGTGGGGAGCCAGGGGCTTGAACCGTGATCCTTAAGCCGCTCCTTGTGCTTTGCGCCACATACGCTTAATCCGCTGCGCTACCGCCTGACTCCCAGTTCCTCAAAATATTTAACAACTTCTTGAAAACTGAAACTTAAAGCAAAAGAGCATATAAAGAAACCAATTTTACCACAGGCTAACTGATATAAACAAGAGTTAACTTCATACTTCTGTCCACCCCCTTCAATCCCCCACTCAAAAAAATAAATAACCAAACTTTTAAATAAAGACTCCCAAACATTACTAAGGTTCTCTCTCTATTCTTTCAGCCATTTATTTTTCTGATGTGCTTGTTCTGGTTCAGGGTCTCAGGAGCTAGAGCCAAGTTTCTGGATTCCAAGAGACTTCATGATTCCAGGACACCAGGCAGAAATTAACCCTGGACAGGTTGTTCTTGCATCTCAGGGAACATCACACACATAGATCCACACTCACTCAGACAAGGATACTTTAAATAAGAGGCAGGGAGAGGATTGTCTCTGGGATTTCACTCCTCTGGGCCTACTTTTTTCAGACAGAGCAAGGAGGGAGGGGTATTGGAGACACTACAGCACCAAAACTTCCTTTAACATAGTAGGAGCCAGGCTCAAATCTTGGTCACACAGACTGAGATAATTTAGGTAACACCTGGTAACCTACTACGTGAATCTCTGGAATGTGAGAGGAAATCAAAGAGTGCCCAGGAACTTTTTTTTTTTCCTCAGACATAACAAGAAAAAGAGATTATCTGAGGATCTGCTATAGACTTCTAAGTCTAAGATCCTGAGTTCAATCCCCAGCATCACATGTGCCAGAGTGATGTTCTGGTTTATGGTCTCTTTTTCTCTCTCTCTCACTCCTCTGAAATAAATTAATAAATCTTTACAAATATTTGATTTATCTAAATATCTAGAAACATTTTATAGTAAAAATTGTCATTATGCTGTTTTCACTGTGTTATGGATCACACACTTTCAACGCATTTTCAGAAAACTTGAAATGCTCTTTGACAGTCTAAAAACTGTCCATTTGATAAAGAAGGAAAAAGAAAATGTAATGCTTCATCTGAAGCCAAAGGTGCATTAAATAAGAGCTCTAATAAGCAAGTGGCTGTACTGTGATGGTATCTAAGAAGAAATGATTAGTGCTGGACAATTCAGAAATGATTCTCCAAACGGTAGATGATTCTGTTAAAAGTTTCAGGTCACTACGCTTGGAGAATACACTGATTCTTAGTCAAGAACACATTCGTGTTTCAGGTCTCACATCACTGGAATGCTTTCCTGTTAAGTTTCTGTGGGGAGTCGGGCAGTAGAGCAGTGGGTTAAGCACACGTGGCGCAAAGTGCAAGGACCAGTGTAAGGATCCCGGTTCGAGGCCCAGCTCCCCACCTGCAGGGGAGTCACCTCACAGGCGGTGAATCAGGTCTGCAGGTGTCTATCTTTCTCTTCCCTTCTCTGTCTTCCCCTCCTCTCTCCATTTCTCTCTGTCCTATCCAACAACGAAGATATCAATAACAACAACAATAACTACAACAATAAAACAACAAGGGCAACAAAAGGTAATAAATAAATATTTTTTTAAAAGTTTCTGTGCTGAAACTTTTGGACTGGACAAGGGACAGGTGAGGCCTGTCCCCCTTCAGTAGTAGTAGATGGCAGTGTAGAAGATGATCCAAGTGTCGGTGAACAAGGCAAGAGATATCACAAAGCCTTCTTTCACGAGCTCCCATGTGCCACCAACTTCTTCCCTTGGTGATCTTGGATTCTGTTTGTATTGGTAGTAGCTGCACCAGGGAACAATATCCTCTATCTCTACAGTCTCTTTTCTCATGTGTGAACTAAAGTTTAACATTGGTAAATCTACTTTCCATTACTTATGGAACTGCTATAAGAATTGCTGGTTCTCACTGAAGAAATGTACAGAGAAAATCAGAATATAAATTTTGTGAAGCAGAGTTATTTTTGTCTTCATCACTGTACTCCAGTGCCTAACATAATATCTAACAAATAATATATATGTAAAACCACAAACTGATTAAATGATGTGCTTTTTAAAAAAAACATTTATTGATTTTACCAGAGCACTACTTAGTTCTGGCTTACTGTGGTGCCGCGAATTGAACCTGGAAACTCAGACCCCAGACATTAAAGTCTCTTCTTGTTTTGTGTTATTTTGGTTTTGGATATCTCCCCAGCTTAGATGTGCCTCTTGTAAGTCAGAAATGTAACTCAGAATTATGACTTTAAATCACAGAGTAGGACACTATAACCTATCAAAGAACAAACAACTCACTAGTGATCATGTTTTTAAAAGTCCTGAAAGCTAGGCTCAAAAATTACCTCACGTATCTTCTCTTTCTCTGGAAATGATCACAGCAGTTAAGATGGAAGTGACAGCTATGGCAAGGCGGAAAGAGCACGACTGTAAGATGACCTGGTTTCAAATTCTAAATTCACCACTTAGGAGCTATGACCTGGGGCAAGTCATATTAACCTCTCAGCTCTCCTTGTGTGGAACAAGGGAATACTACTTTCTTCACAGTCTAGTTGTCTTTAGAAATGAGGCCATGTCTATGGAAGCACCTGGAGAAAGGAAGATGAAGAGAAGGAGGAGGGGCTGGCCTTAGCAGAGGAAAAGTTCCATTTCTAGGAATTCAGAGCAGGGCTTTCCACACAGGGCACAGAGTAGACTAGCAGCTGTGGGAATATGTTTGGGAATATGTGAAGGGACTGACATCCTCTGATGACAGTTTGGATTTGAAGGTTATTAAAGAGATCCTGCTCTGCCCTCATCTGGCAGGGCCTGATTTCGTTTTGTTACTCCTCATATGAGGAATACTGAGGATACTGGCCGTTTTGGCAACACTTCGTTTTTTAAAAAAAAAGTTTTCTAGAGTCAATATGATTTGGGGTCTGGGTCATCACTAAATAGATAACTGTATTTCAGTTAACTAGTAGTTCCCCAAAAACTCATTCTCCATAATCAGATGTTGATATATCTAGTTTTCTTGCCTGGGATGTTATGCATGAAATTCTTTTTTTATTATTTATTTATTTACTTTCCCTTTTTGTTGTAGTTATTATTGTTATTGATGGCATTGTTGTTAGATAGGACAGAGAGAAATGGAGAGAGATGGGGAAGACAGAGAGGGGGAGAGAAAGACAGACACCTGCAGACCTGCTTCACCACCTGTGAAGCGACTTCCCCTGCAGGTGGGGAGCTGGGGGCTTGAACCTTGATCCTTATGCTGGTCCTTGCGCTTAACTGGCTGCGCTACTGCCTGACTCCCATGACATTCTTTTTTTTAAAAAAAAAAAAAGTCAAAGTGGCAGGAGTTGGGCAGTGGTGCATTAAGATGAATATACACATTACCATGTACAAGGACCTGGGTTCAAACACCTAGCCCCCACCTGCCGGGGGTGGGGGGCTTCACAATTGATGAATCAGTACTGTAGGAATCTCTCTCACTCCCTGTCTTCCCATTCTCTCTCAATTTCTCTCTGTCTTATCAGTAAAAAAAAAAAAAATCAAAGATTATTTAAAGTAAAAATAGCAGAGTTGGCAAAGCTAGTGTATTGGAATCTCATGCATGAGGTCCTGAGTTAGAATCTTGGTGTCATATATGTCAGAGTGATGCTCTGGTTCTCTTTTTCTATCTCTAATTGACAAGCCAATCTTTAAAAATAAATAAATAAATAAAGCCTTCTAGAAATAGGAGGTACAAAAAATATCAGGATTTAAAACATCACACAGATAGTGGCCAAGGTGGCACTATGCTCTCAATGGTGAGCTCCCAAGATCATTCCCTGGCTTCACATGTGCTGCTCTGGTTCTTTCTCTCTCTACCTCCGCTTCTCACTTGCCTTAATAAATAATTCTTTAGAGTAATCAATACATAAAATGCCACAGAGCCAACAATATTTTGTGGTTATAAACAAATCTGAATAAAGATAATTAAATATAATACCATAGCAGTCCAATATTCTCAACTTAACAGTGCCATGATATATATATATATATATATATATATATATATATATATATATATATATATATACAATGGATTGAATGACTTGAAATTATGAGTAGAAAATACCTAAAGCCCATATTAAGAATGATTTCAAAGTGTTGCCACTTAACTAAATTAAGCTGGTGTGGTAATATGAGAAAATATTACAGCCTATAATAACATAGGTTTTTTTTTTTCTTTCTATAAACACAAGAGGTATCTTATCTGCTTATTTCCTATGTCAATCTCCTTACCTTTTCTTTCATTGACTTGCTCTTTGCAAAGGTGGTTAAAGGATACAAAGTAAGCAAAACATGAGAACCAAAATGAAACAAAATTAGCAGAAACAACTGATGTTGTCTCCTTGAGAGTCAAAGTATATGCCATAGATTATTGGGGGCATGCATGGGACCTTCCCAAGTCAGTCCTCTCTACCTTTCCAAAGGGAAAAAGCCTAGAAATAAATAAGCATGTGAAATAGCTTCTCCAAAGGATAGGGCCTCTAGCTTTTCACTCCTGGCTCCCAGCCTTTCTTTCAACTCAAGCCAGCTAGTTCTTAAGTCTTGCCTCAAGTAAAGATCCACTCACTCCCCAGACTGTGTTGAGTAAATGCAAATCTCTGTATGGAAACTGCATGGTGTATTGACAGTTTCAGATGACAAGCACACTGGTGCTTAATTTTGAAGCTCTCTTCTGCAAATAGAACTAGGGTTTCCCTTCTTCAAAATGTCTTCTGAACTTGATACTTAGAAACAGTATTCTTTATGACACAAACATGTTTCTGCAACAGTCCAGTGGAATCAGAAAGAGGACCAATTAATTCACAGAACACTAATGCACTGACTCACTGAGCAAGCCCCTTCCTACCTTTTCAGAAACAAAAAAATCCACAAAGAACTCAAAGTGCCTCATGAAATAATGAACACATAACAGTAGGTGTTCAATTAATTCCTCACTGACCACCTGTTACAGGGCTAAGGTATACAAATGGATGATAGCTTAGAGCACAGTCCACCCAAAGCAAACAAAAAGCAATTCTGTTAATAAATATAACAATGTGAAAACTGTTGTCTCACACACACACACACACACACACACACACACACCCCGCCAGCATGGTTTCAGAAGAGGTATTTAAGAGAATTCCTAAAGCAAAGCCTTGGAAAGTATTACTGGTAAAAACATAAGATTCAAGAAACTGGAATACGAAGGGAGAAGAAGAATGAGCAAACTATTCTCTGCTGTCCTCTCAAAGCACAGCTTTCCTTCATGAATTCTCTAAGAGCAGTTTTTGGAAATGGAATATTTTTTTCTCCTGATGATCAGACAACTAGATCTTATTAAGTCTCTCATTAAGACTCTTAGCCACTTCTTGATTTAATTCCCCTGTCAGTATCACTGAAACTGGTATCTTCCTGCTCTCCTCAGAAACTTGAAGAATCTCAGATCCCGAACAACTTAAGAAATGCCTAAAGGAATAGTTACAAGTTGCACAATTACCTACTCTGGTTCTGTTGATTTCACTGTGAAGTACCTAAGGGCAATTAAAACTTAAATTTTTTTTCTAAACTCTGATTTCTATCTCCCCTTTGCCCACCAAATTCATCCTTCTTTCAATATATATTACCAGCAAAAAATGCCTTCCAGTTTCAGTTATTGGTATTCTGGTGGTAGGCATGGCATGATAACTCGTATTTAAAGATGTGAAGTCATACCCTGAAAATACACAGTGGTGTAAACCAATGTTACCTTAACAAAAAAAAAAACAACTTTGATTAAAATTTTAATTAAAAATTCTCTTCCACTCCATAGGCAGAGAGCACAGAAAATCCAGTAACTTCACATATACTTGGAAGAGGTTACAAGACATTTATAATTGTGCCTGAAAGTCTAAAGCATCATTTTTCAAAAGTCAACTAGAAAGGAGGGTCCTTCCTTAACACTAAAATATAGGCATTGCCATCAGTTTTGGTTAACGTCACACATAAGTAGTGACAACTTCAGAGAACCAGGTTTTAACTTCTTCCTGTCACTGAAAGGGTAGTGGATGGTTTCCTATTCAGTTAGAATATAAAAGCACAAAAGTAAATGATTTAAAGTGTCTATTACATGAGGACAGGGAAGGGAGGGAGAGAGAGAAGGAGGGAAGGAGGGGCGGGGGGAGGGAGAGATGGGGGGATAGAAGGAGGGAAGGAGGGGCCAAATGGTAGCATACCCAGTAAAGAATGTGCAAGCACCAGGGTTCAAGCCCCTGCTCCCCACCTTCATGAGTGGTGAAGCAGTGCTGCAGGTGTCTCTCTTTCTTTCCCTCTCTATCATGTCCTCTTGATTTCTCTGTCTATATCAAATAAATGAATAAATAAATAAATAAATATTTTTAAATAAATACTAATAAAAACATTAAAAAGAAAGGACTGCAGGATGGCACTGATTATGGATACTACAGCATAAGCAAAATGAGAAAAGAGTTGGCCATACCATTAAAATAACTGTGGCAGGCCAAATTCACACTACATGTATTTCACCAACAGCCTCATCTGTCTAGTTTTCCTAGAATTTGACCACTAGAATCAAACTGGCAAACTATCACTCAAAAGTACTAAATTTCCATGCCAAAAGGAAGAGGCAGGTTATTCCAAACACCTCTAATTCAGGACTGGCAAAAATCTCAAAGCCAAATAAATAAAGACTGAAAACTAACGTCAAGTAAGTTAGGCATTTTAATATAACCTCTCTGCATAATTATAAGTATTTGATTACTTCTAGCCCCAGTCCTTGATGCTGTTAAGACCCTCCTGCTATAACTCATTCTTATTTCATCATTTCAAATTACAGTCAACCATATACAAAATTTTAAGTACTTGTATATGTCAAGCTCTTTTTATCTCCAAATCAAGGAATTCCACTTTTACTCTTCCTATAGCTTTTAGCAATAAACAACTATTGCTGTATTATTTTAATTTTTCTTAGAAAATTTAAGTACAAACTATTAAGTTAGACAAACCACAATTATTATTCTCCTGCTCACGGTACAAATGAGAAACGTTCTTATTAATACACAGAGAGGAAATGAGAACTTTTGTAAATAGTCCCTTTTGAAATTTCATCTCCCGGTATTACCTTATTGCTATGCCAGGCCTCTCCCAAAGCATTACAATCGAGAGGAGATGACTCACATTTTTCCTGAAACTAAAGCCTCTGATATCCAGAGGCTTTATATCTATGCGCTTGCTCAGAAAGTCTCAATGTACTCTCAGAGTGAGATCTGAAGCTGGCACATGTTGAAGAATGTGCTCCAAATTCAGTTGTTGATTATCCTGTCCAGTTTAGCCATTCTGACAGATTTCATGAAGTGCCTGTTTAGACTGTTGCCTAATTCAAGAAAGCCTGTCAACAGCTAAAATTCTCCATCATCACATCTTCCATTTTTCTCAGTCACTCTAAACTTGAATTATATTGCAACACTTTTTATATATAGTATGTACACATTTAGACTATCTTAAGAACCTACATGTAAAATATAATATACAAACAAAACATAAACATCAGGAGACATTCCTGTCTAAGACAAGTTAGAAGATTTCAATTATTTCATTTTATCTTTAGTCTTCGATTTAAAATATATGTTTATTTATTTATTTACTTACTTATTTCTTTTACCAGAGCACTACTCAACTCTGGTTTATGGTTGTGGGGGACTGAACTTCAGACCCTGGAGCCTCCAGCATTAGTCTGTTTGCATAACCATTGTGCTATCTCACCCACATTTATTTATTTATTTACTCATTTATTTATTTATGTATTATGTATTTATATGAGATAAAAAAAAAAAAAGAGCCAGAGCATAAGTCTGGCACATACAATGCTAGAGATTGAATAGGGAACCTCACATGTTTATGTCCAAAGCTCTAGCCACTGGGCAGCCTCCAGGACACAGAGAAAGTACTGCCAATGCTCCTATCTTCCAGCCCCATATGCAGTTTAAATGACATAACCAACAAAATGCCAACACATTCTTTAAGTGTATATCACTAGCTGTAAATAGATTGGACATTATAGTAAATAGAGTGAATATTACTAATAAGAAAATACAGCTAAGAAAATTCTAACAGTACTAATTTTAATAGACATGTCCCACTTTTAAAATGTTAACACACATTTTAAAGTCTACAAAAAAATAGCACAATTATATTTGATGAGTTATAGACACAAGAACACATATAAGAATGTCTAATTAATGATGGTGTGTACAAAGTATCACCTAGCAAATTTGATCATGAAGACAATTCTAACAAATGTTTTATTTTATTTCTAATGTCACTATATTTGAAACTATTTGAAATTTCTGATTAAAAAGATACTATGAGGGAATTCTAATACACACTCTGCAATGCTCCGTCACTATATTTGAAACTATTTGAAATTTCTGATTAAAAAGATACTATGAGGGAATTCTAATACACACTCTGCAATGCTCCCTCAAGTGATTCATTGCTCTTCTTTTCTCATATAGAACATCATTACCATATGCTGCTATATTTGCTCAAATGACACAAACTGTCAGCAATTTCTAGAACCAGAAAGGTTTCTACTCTTTTGGTCTTATGTACTCAGCACTTTGTCTCTACTATCCATCCACGGGGGGCGGGGGGGGAGAGGAGGGAAGAGAACCACACACATACACACACTCATCTTTCAAAACTCAATCCCAAAATCATTCTTCCCTTGTGTCCCCATTAAGGGTGTCCTGGCAATAATATATATATCAAGACTTCAAAATACCTTATATGATTACATGTTGAAATGACATTGTGGACATAATGTATTAAATAAATGTTCTTAAAATCATTTTAAAACTATTTCCCCAGCATGTCTCTCTAAAGCCCCCTTCTAAACACAATTTCTCCTCTAGAATCCTAATTAAATTTTATATATGAGCAACATTTTTATTATATTTGGAAGTTCGCTCCTCTGCAACCCTTACTAGTTTATAATCTATAAATCTACTAAAGGGGGGGGGAGGAAGTCCAGCATTTTTTTCCTACTTGTTTTGCTTGGTATTGCCTGGGTTTAGTATGACACTTAAGCTAGAAAATATTTGAAGAAATACAAAAAACATGTAGTGATCCTAAGTATAAGCACAGCAAGCAATAATTATAAAGTTGCCCCCACACTGGGAACAAACTTTTTATATTTTTAAAAATATAAGGAATATGGCAAAAGTCTTTGAAAAAAGAAATCAGACTTAGATTAATTATCTGCTACAATGTCTATAGTGCCTTTACTGAATGAGATTCTTAAATGAAGAGTATATTCATGACTCAGCTAATGCTTTGGTTTTGACAGATAAAATATCTTGTGTATTTAATTTTGTATGATTTGATTTGTAAAAGTTTCTTAGTAGAATATTAGCCACACCCATGATTTTAAGAGTTTTTAGTTAAATAGTTCCTAGAATAGTGGCTTCTATACATACGGAAATCTAAATGTATCGAATTTTCAAATAAGTCATTTACAGTGATATACCTTCATTTAATTATTTCTCATATGTTCCAAACATAAAAAGCTGTCATAATGGTAGTATGGCACTCCAAACCAAGACATTTAAAATTATCACAGAGAAATTCACAGTGCTTTAATGCTAAATTTTTTTATTTTTATTTAATTTGATAGGACAGAGAGAGGAATTGAGAAAGAAGGGAGACAGAAAGGCAGAGAGGTAACTGCAGCACAGCTTCACTGCTTGTGAAGCTTTCCCCCTGTAGGTGGAAACCAGGGGCATGAAGCCTAGTTCTTGAGCATAATGGGTATACTCAACCAGATTTGCCACGGCCTGGCACATGCTAAGTTAAAGTTACTATACTTTTTGCTTTAAATTATTTCATATATGTAAAACACTATGTGACACACACATAGGGAGAGGCATGTATCTATATGCAATGATTAAATACATAGGAAAAACTAGAAGGCAATAAAACAGAGTGAGTGGTATTGGAGAAAGAGGAGAGCTTTTTACAGTTCTTAAATAAGCAAATCAGCACCACTAATTATAACAGAGATGAGTAAGCAGACATCATTTAGACTAAAACTTGCCCTATATACCCAGGTTACCTACATAATGAAGTCATATAACTTTACTGCAATATAAAATAAAATTTGAATCAATGAAAAAAATGTAGAATATTCTATAATAGATTAGGGAAATGAAATAGCATGGAAAAGCCTTCTTTTCATAAATCAGGGATGCATTGGATCGACCTTCCCGTGGTGCATCCCGTGAGTACCCATTCATTGGGGAAACTGACGATCCTTCCTAGCTGACTGAATCCACATGGATCCCAGTCACTTTCAAAGCCATTAACTGGCTACGGAAGAAGGGCAAACGCTAGAAGAAGAAGAAGTCATTACTTATAGCCACAATCCCAATAAACATCCTGTTCCACATAGGTCAACATTAACATAAAGTGGTTCTGACAATGAGAGCAATGGAGAGAGCACAGCAACTAACTAGCAGCTCTCCAAAGCAGGTAAATACAGGAAGTTGTACTCCACTTTGCTGGTGTCAATAACTGCAAAGGGAACTTTTTCCCCTAACAACTGGCAAGGAATTTGAAATCAGTTCCTACTCATAAAATGTTCAGCATCTGGCACAAGATAAGAAAGCCTCCTACCTTTTCTTGAAGGGCCTGTTTTGGTGTCCTTTTATGCAACAGGCAAACAGACCATGGCACCGTTGTTCATGTCAACAGACCATGACCCTGGATGCTCTAACAAAGCTCTCTCAGTTAATGTCTAGAAACTCTGTTTGTTGGCTTTGATGGTGGGAGTGCTGTGGAATTATACCCTTGTTCTCGCCTAATCTTGTAAATCACTAATATAAATATGGAATTTTTAAAAAGATAGGAACAAAAAAAGAAATTGTGTTACTTGGTTTAATTCCCAAAATCAAAGGATATATATATTTACTGTCTTGCATAAATGTCTGATGATAAACTAAAAACTACAATAAAGAGCAGCAATCTGGGAGGAAAATAAAATCTAGTTAACTATCAATGACATGTTGAAACAACAAAACCACCTCTGCTTCAGAAATATGCAGTCTGTTTACATAAATATATGTACATAACATAGTCCACATGTGTGTTAATATATTAATTACTATAATAGATACACATAGAATAAATAATCCTGTTTTAGAATCATTCATCTGAAGTCACCAATCACTGTGTGTCACAATTCTAAAACAGGATTATTCACCAGACAATGAAAAAATAAATTGCATGTACAACTTTTCACCTATTTTTATAACCTATAAAATTATGACAGGAAAGGATTTAGCTAAAAAGCTTTTGAAGCTGGTATATAAAAGTTGCAGAGCAGAACTAGTTAACACTAAGCCACCTAATTTTTCATTTATTCTCCTCGTCTACTAAGTTTAAGGTAAAGTCAAGGGGAAAAGTGCTTCCTGTGAAAACACTTTCTATGTACCTTTAATTCTGGTTATCCAAAAAGAAACTGGTGGTGCTGCTTAGCAGAACCATAAACAGATTTTATGGAATGAAAATTTTTGTCCAACATACCTCTCAACTGTTTGTAAAATGAATGAAAAAATTCAGCTATAATTCTGCCTTTGGAGAAGCCTGCAGCCATTCCTAAGGAAACAACATATTTTCAAACTCAAACCATGCTTTTCCGTGCCAAAAAACAGAAATTGTTTTATATATACTAATCAGTGCTAATCAGGGAAACTTTTACTCTCCTAATATGCGAAAGAGGACCATTTGCCCCAACTAAAGAATAGTCTACACTACTTTTAGTAATCAGGCAAAGCTTTTACAATACAAATGGCTTATTTTCTGAACATTCCACTCTTATCAAACAAGTTTCAAAACAAGCATTTGGCATGTGAAATAATTTGTCAAAAATCAAGGTATTAGCTATTAAACACACATACACACTGATGCTGTGGTGGTTGTTCCCCCTCTCTTCTCTCTCTTGCTCACTCCTCTCTCACTCCTATTTCTCTCATTAATAAATAAATAATAATAGGACTGGAGAGATAGCATAGTGGTTCTGCAAAAGACTTTAATGCTTGAGGCTCTGAGGTCTCAAGTTCAACCCCCAGCACCACCATAAGCTTCAACTGAGTAGTGCTCTGATCTCTGTGTATGTACTTCTCTCTCTCTCTCTCTCTCTCACTCTCTCTCTCTTGCTCTCAAATAAATAAGTAAATTATTTTTAAAAAATTAATAAATGAAAATAACTTTTAAATACAAATTATCCCTACTGAATTCTTGCTGTCATAGACTAAGCATTAAAGATGAGAATACTATCTTTTAAAATCTAATTTGAAATATAAAATTCAGTCTAAAGTTAGCCACATTACAGAAGCAATTTTCATGAGAGAAATTAAATTGCCAAATGCATATTAAAAACAGAAAGGACAAAAACGAAAACTGAAGAGACACCACTGATCCTGGATTTAACATAAACAGAAAGGCATTCTTGAAAGGAGTAATCATACAAGTGCCCAGACAGGCCTTGTAATAAAAATCAAAGGCATCAAGGTATACAAAGTACTTTGGCAAAAAGTATTCAAATTTCTTGGCACAAAGGAAGCACTTGATTGTATGCATCTTTTCAGGTGGGGACAACATTTCTGGACAACATCTAAATGTCAGGAAGAAAGTAGGAAAGATTCCAAAGCATCATTTATGAGTGAAGGTAGGGAACAAAATGAACACTATTTCACACAAGACTATTAAATAACTTCCTTGTCTTCTTGGTCTAACACAGAATAGGATAGGGGTGACGAGAAGTGAAAGATTGAGCAAGCCAAGTTGCCAGGAAGAGTATAAAAAATAAATAAACATTTTAAAAATTTTAATGTGATTTCCTGAGACACATATCTTCAGATAAAAGTATGTAAACATCCTATAAATACTGACACTAGGAGGTTTAAACCCTTGTTAAAAATCTTGGCATTTTAAAGGTGAAGATTTACACTGTTCTTGGCAGGTCGGCAGGTCTTCAGCCTGTCTAACAAAATCATTAAAAGAAGACTTTAGTCAAGATGTGTTGATTAGGAAAGCACCCCCAAATGGCAAGAGGAAATCTGGGTGAGAATCACCTTGCCGAATGTCATGGTCACTGGTTACAGCTCTGAAGAGGGCAACAAGGAGGGTACTCTCTGCTAGAGCAGTTGAACAACTTTATATGTTTTTAATGGGTGGGAGGGAGTACCAGGGCTTCAGGCATATATGATTCCCCTGCTCCTGGGATCTTTCTCTCTTTTTTTCTTCCTTCCTTTCTTTCTTTCTTTCTTTCTTTGTTTCTTTCTTTCTTTCTTTCTTTCTTTCTTTCTTTCTTTCTTATTTCAGATAGAGAGAGAATAAGAGAAACCATAGAAAGGGAGCATCCAAATCCAAAAGCGTTGGGACACTCCTGTGTAGTGCTGGAGTTCAAGCCCAGGTCTTGCACAGCAAATCATAAACAGGGTGAGCAATCTACTTGTCCCAAAGACAGTGCTTACAAGCTATCTTCTTATACAAGATGCAAAAACAAATTCTAGAAAAGCACAAAGCAAAATAAATTGATTTTTTTTGCTTCGATTACAAAACCCAGTAAATAGAATTATAAAACTCTGTAAATAAAAACTAGCTATTTTATATGTGTGACTACATGAAAACTGAAAGCAGTAAAAAAAAAAAAAAAAAGGAGCAATGGGAAATTATTGCAATAATTAATCTTTCCAAGAAGATCAAAAACATTAAACAAAATTCCTAATCTACTTTCACTGATCAAGAGACAGAAAATGGATAAAATCAGGCCAGGAGATAGAGTGCACATGCTACCATGCTCAAGAACTAGGATTCAAGTCACGAGACCTTCAAAGTAGAGAATATGTGGTCTGGGACGTAGTACAGAAGACTGGAGAATTTTCAAGTATAAAATCCTAAGTTTGGGGCCAGGTGGTGGTGCACCTGGTTGAATACACATGTTGTACAATGTGCAAGGACCTGGGTTTGAGCCCCCAGGCCCCACCCACGGGGGGAAATCTTTGCAAGTGGTGAAGCCATGTTGCAGGTATCTCTCTGTCTCCTTCTCTATCAACCCCTTCCTCTAGATGTCTGGCTATCTCTATCCAATAAAAAATGTTTTAAATAATAATAATAAAGTCCTAAGCTTCATCACTCATACTTCATGTACAAGAGCGATGCACTGGTTTTATATTTCTCACTCTCTCACTCAGGGAGGCTGAACAACATACTCTATGCTACACCTGAGGAACATGGGTCCTGACATTGGGGCAGCTTGGAATGCTCCTACTCATGACCACAGAATGTGAGCTCAGATCTATAGGGATGCAGAGGTCACATAGGCTCCTAAGCTGAATATGGGCCCCAAATCACATCAAATTGATGGGGTTTACAGTCAACAATATTTATACACCTTTCCCATATTTGAGCTACTCTCCTCCTTGATCCAGCTTTCTGGTCCTTCTGCCAGTCATGACATCACCCCCTCAGACAATAATTAGGATCTACCTGCATATCAGATTTCAGGCTCAAGGGCAAAAGAAAGGAAAGAAAGAAAGAAAGAAAGAAAGAAAGAAAGAAAGAAAGAAAGAAAGAAAGAAAGGAAGGAAGGAAGGAAGAAAAAAAAACCAAAAACACTAGTATAGCCATATAGCTAAATGCCCTTTGGAATATAACTAATATATGCCTACTAGCTATCTACAAAATGGAGGACACCTCCAACTCTTCATTTGTACTATTCCAGTCTTTAGGTCCATGAGTGGTCCACAATTTGATAGACTTTGTATGTTAATTCTCTTGGCAACCACCAGGTTCCAGATGCTAGCATGATGCCGACCAGACTTCCCTGGACAGACAACCCTACCTATGTGTCCTGGAACTCTTGACTCCCCAGAGCCCTTCCCCACTAGGGAAAGAGAGAGACAGGCTGGGAGTATGGATCAACCTGTCAATGCCCATGTTCAGCAGGGAAGCAATTACAGAAACCAGACCTTCTACTTTCTGCATCCCACAATGACCATGGGTCCATACTCCCCGACGGTTAAAGAATAGGAAAGCTATTTGGGGGGGGGGGGGGGTTTAGAAACAGATTTCTGGTGGTGGGAATTGTGTGAAGTTGTACCCCTCTTATCCTATGGTTTAATCAATGTTTCCTTTTTATAAATAAAAAACTAAATTTAAAAAAACAAGAAGAAGAAGGCTCTGGGAGGTGAGGGCTGGCCAGCTGACAGTTCAACTCAGCTTTATAGCCACAAGCAAAGTCATGCTGCCTATAAGCTGAATGAGCCTGGGAGCAATTCTCTGTGACTCCCCAATATATCCCCTTAAGTCTATAGACTTAACATCAGGAAACCTATAGAAAAAGAACCAGCTGAAGGGATCCCAGCTTCTGGTCAACAATATCACAAAATAATTAGTGTGAGTTGTTTTAAGCAGCTAATTGTATTAAATATTGCTATGGCAGCAATACAGAAATGCAGACACTACATAAAAGTATCTGAACATAAGTACTCATTCAATTCTCACAATGACCCTGAAAAGTTAGCAATTTCTATTTTTAAAATGACAAAGCTGGAAAAAAGAGAGAGGCTAAGAAAACTGCTTAGTAGCAATGCATTATTAATAACCGGAATAGTTTATCTGTATTTAGGAAAGCTAATTGGCTCATAACTTAAGTTTTAAAATTCAACTTGAAATGACTGAATTTCATTCAACAAGAAAGTGACTTCAGTTTAAAGGTCAAAAAGTGAAAAAAAAAAAAACTTTAAAGTAATTCAAAATGAAAAGGTTCTCTACATCAAAGGTGTACTTTCTTAGTATCATTATGCCAGAGTGTATCCAGCCAACTTGACAGGAAAAACTCCACTGCCAAAAATAAATGCAAGCTTATGTAACTAGAGTCTTCCTTCTGCACACTCAACAATAATGGTAAACATTAGTCAATAATAGGTTAAATTTTGGAAGACTTCTGGAGGTGGGGCTATAGAGCAACAGCAGCTGTATTTCCCTCCTCTCTTTCCCAGGTCAACTAGGAATATCAAAGGACACCACCTGGGAAAAAAAGACAGGACTAGAACAACTTCAGGAACCCACCAAATCACCACTTACTACAAACACGTGTGACTCATGGACAGAGAGGAGCCTAGGGAGAGATTAAGTGGCTGGTAACTGGCAGTTTACCAGTGAGACACCACCTCCAGTCTGTTTCACCAACAAAAAGATGGGGAGAGGACTCCCCCAAGACTCACCAAATGCAAATGTGAGTCTCCATTGCTATTGCCCTCTGAATCTGGAGCAACTGCAAGGAGGCCCTGAGCTGACACCAGGGGACAGAGAACTAACCAGGAAACTCAGGAGAAGATCTATACCTCTTGGCCTAGCAGTAGGGCAGTGAGAGTCTCTTTACATAACCACTGGATTATCTCTGCCACATCCTGCTTTATCTCTTGGTCAGGACTCAGTGATTAAGCTAAGGAGCCTACTTATACTTTAAAATCCTTAAGGCTCCCATAGCCTATAGGAAAGAAAAAGAAAAAAAGAGGCTTTTAAGCCACTGAGCTCCAACTCAGGGATTAAAATAATATTGAAACAACTGTCAATTTCTACAACTGTGAACCCTTCAATTACCTTACTTAGACACAAGTCAATCCAGGCAAGAGTGATGAGTAATTTGAAAAGTCCTGAGAGAGGGACCTCATAACACACAATATAAAATGGTTAAACCAACAAGAAGAAATATTGGCGAAATGAACTAGGACAAGAGTCCAGCTAAAAGCCCCCCAAAGGGTGAAGCACAAAATAATGAGGTCCACATCCAAACACTAGCTAAGGAAATAATCACAGAAGTGAGTAAAGAGTTTGAAAGAATTGTCATCAGAAATGCAGACACAAAAAAATGAGACTATGGAAGAAAACACTAATTATCTCAAGATTATTAGAGAGCTGAAAGCTGAAATAGCTGAGGTAAGAACACAACTATCTCAACAAGCTAAAACAGTATCAGAACAGGGTAACAAAATAGATGAACTCCAGAAAACAGTAGAGGGGAGAGAGAATAGAATAAAAGAGGTTGAAGACAGAATTAGCAAGATCGAGGATGAATTAGAGACAACTAAAAAAGGAGTAAGAGATCGCAAAAAGAGATTAAGAGAAAAAATGGGTTGAAACATGCAGACGAATGAAACCGAACCACTATATTGCACCAAATACAAAAGTAAATTCCAAGTGGATCAAGGACTTGGATGTTAGGCCAAAAACTATCAGATACTTAGAGGAAACTATTGGCAGAACTCTATTCCGCATTAAGTTTAAGGACAACTTCAATAAAACGAATCCAATTACAAAGAAGACAAAGGCATGTATAAACCTATGGGACTACATCAAATTAAAAGCTTCTGCACAGCAAAAGAAACCACTACCCAAACCAAGAGACCCCTCACAGAATGGGAGAATATCTTTACATGCTATACATCAGACAAGAGGCTAATAATCAAAATATATAAAGAGCTTGCCAAACTCAACTACAAGAAAACTAATGACCCATCCAAAAATGGAGAGAGGACATAAACAGAATATTCACCACAGAAAAGATCCAAAAGGCCGAAAAACACATGAAAAAAATGCTCCAAGTCTTTGACTGTAAGAGAAATGCAAATCAAGACAACAATGAGATACCACTTCACTCCTGTGAGAATGTCATACATCAGAAAAGGTAACAGCAGCAAATGCTGAAGAGGTTGTGGGGTCAAAGGAACCCTCCTGCACTGCTGGTGGGAATGTCAATTGGTCCAACTTCTGTGGAGAACAGTCTGGAGAACTCTCAGAAGGCTAGAAATGGACCTACCCTATGATCCTGCAATTCCTCTCCTGGGGATAGATCCTAAGGAACCCAACACACCCATCCAAAAAGATCTGTGTACACATGTGTTCTTAGCAGTATAATTTGTAATAGCCAAAACCTGGAAACAACTTAGGTGTCCAACAACAGATGAGTGGCTGAGCAAGTTGTGGTATATATACACAATGGAATACTACTCAGCTATAAAAAATGGTGATTTCACCGTTTTCAGCTGATCTTGGATGGACCTTGAAAAATTCATGTTAAGTGAAATAAGTCAAAAACAGAAGGATGAATTTGGGATGATCTCACTCTCAGGCAGAAGTTGAAAAACAAAATCAGAAGAGAAAACACTAGTAGAACCTCAACTTGAATTGGCATGTTGCACCAAAGTAAAAGACTCTGAGGTGTGTGTGTGTGTGGGGGGGGGGGGGGGAGAATACAGATCCAATAAGGATGAGAGGACCTAGTGGGGGTTGTATTGTTATGTGGAAAACTGGGAAATGTTATGCATGTACAAACTATTGTATTTACTATCAAATGTAAAACATTAATTTCCCAATAAAGAAATTTTAAAAAGGTTAAATTTTAATACAAAATCTATTTTATTTTTATGTTTCCTGCAAAATTAATTTCTAACATGAAAATAAAAGAAAAAGGAAAAGTGATTAGAAGAGCCATTATCAGAAATGTGTCAACAGCTATATGGTAAACCAGCACACCTCCCCAAAAAATGATATTTTAAAGTTTAAAAAGAAAAATAGGAAATAGGGGTCAAGATGGTAGCACACCTGACATAGTATACACTTTACTATGCATGAAGACCTGGGTTCAAATTCTCTGTCCCCATCTACAGGAGGAAGCTTCCTTCAAGAGCAGTGAACACTACTGCAGGTATCTCTCCTTCTGCCTGTCTGTCTTTCTATTTAAATTTTAAAAAGAAAAATTAGCTGCTGGTAACAGTGGAATCATGTGGCCACTGAGTCCCAGCAATAACCCCTGTAACAAAAAGAGAGGGCCAGAGGGCCAGAAGGCAAGAAGGCCAGTGGATGGGGGGGTGGGGGGGGGAAGAGTGTAGAAAAGGAATCACTTCCATCACACTATAAAGATGCTCATAAAAAAAAAAAAAAGATGCTCATGCTCAAAAGAACAGAAATTCCAAATAAAGGGAGTCGAGTGGTAGTGCAGCAGGTTAAGCGCAGGTGGTGCAAGGATCTGTGTAAGGATCCTGGTTTGAGCCCCCAGCTCCCCACCTGCAGGGGAGTCACTTCACAAGAGTTGAAGCAGGTCTGCAGGTGTCTATCTTTCTCTCCCCCGTCTTCCCCTCCCCTCTCCATTTCCTTCTGTCCTATCCAACAATGACGACATCAATAACAACAATAATAGGGCAACAAAAGGGAATAAATAAATATTTTTAAAAAGAAGTTAAAAAAAAGAAATTCCAAATAAAGGGAATTTAAAATGATCTGTTCTTTAGAGTTACTTTATGAGGAAGATAGATATAGTCAATAATCTTAACTATCTTTAATGGCTGTCCTAGATATATAAAATTAGGCTTGGGTCCTACTCTTCATTGAGATATTATTAAAGACATCAAAAAAATGTTAAAGAATTTAGTTGTTGGTTTTTTTTTAAAGATTCACTCACAACTCTATTTCAAAACCAGCAACTGATATCTTTTAAAACAGTAGTTAACAAAAAAAGTATAAATAAGAAAAAAATATTTGGAAGAAAGCATAGATGGGGGGGAACACACAAATACATGAAAGTTTACTAAGGAATAGCATTTTCCTACAGAATTGATGTCTTTTTCTTGTGTGACTTCTAACTTTAAAGTCTTTATTCCTAGACTGTGGGATGGAGATCAGAGAAAAGAGAAGTCCCATTCACTAACAGAATATATAATTTTCACACAATTACCTTGGGTTATAGTGAGTAACATCAATTTTAGGCATTAGATGAACATAAGTGTGGGGGCTTTGGAGATAATATAATAGTTATGTATTTTGTCTACACTATAAAGATGGTCACATTCTTGCTCAAATAAAAGGAATGTAGAAAGAGATTACAGGTCACTCTGCTGCCTAAGACTCTCAGGTCCCCAGTTCAAATCCAGCACCACCCTAAGCCAGAGCTGAGCAGTGCTCTGGTAAATAAATTAAAATAAGTTAAATTAAAATCTACTTGGTGTTTTATCTATGTATAAGGTACTCATGTCACTTTTATTTTCAATAATAGAAAAAAAACTTTTAAAGAAAGACTAGGGAAAAAAAGGAAAACTTTCTACTCGAAAAGATTTCATACATATAGTTAATGTCCTATTTTTAATACCTCCTACATGCCTATCATTATGAAATTATATATATATATATATATATATATGCACAGTCATTAACTTGCAGATGTTCGAATATAAATTGCATATATCTATTTAGATTTTCTTTTACAAAGATTAACAGCATACTAATTATAATTTAGAAAGAGAATAGGCTCTAAAGTCCTTTTTAACCTATTAGTGCTGCAAAACAAAAAAGACCAATAAAGGAGCTCAGAGACCATTCGGTCATGTACTCTTTTTGAAGATGAGCAGTAGCTTTGACCTAGCACGTTATGATTGGGCCCTCCTCAATCGCTATCGAACAGGCCATGGCCGGTGCGCCACTATGTTCCATCGCTGGGGAGCCAGAGACGACCTGAACTGCCCCTGCGGCTACAGACAGACTATGACCCACATAGTCAACGACTGCCACCTCTCCAGATTCAAAGGAGGTCTCGAAACTTTACATCAGGCCCAACCTGACACTGTTGACTGGCTACGGAAGAAGGGCAAACGCTAGAAGAAGAATGATTTTGCTTTATAATTTATATAGCAAACCTATTATTACAAATTCTATGTGTAACTGATGTTATTGCACAGTTTAAAATAAACTGAACAGATGATAGAATTTCTTGAAGATAAAATTGGAAATACAAAAATCAGGAAAAATTAATTTTCATTACTGTCAGCAAGTGTGCATTGTATACACTAACCCCAGAAAATTAATTTTTAAAGAAATTTTACAGACATTTGAACTATACAAAAGAGCTCAACACAATTACAAGCAGGACAATTTAAAATTCTCTTGAAAACTAAACTTAAAACTTTGATTAAATATACACAGAAAATACAATTTATAGACCTGGTCTTTAAAATTCTGTTAAAATTCCACTACTAAAAAAAACTACTAAAAGTTTGAGTTTATTTATTTATTTATTTACTATCTTACTGGACAGACTGAAGAGACCCCAGCTTCTGAGAAACTGAGAGGGGTCTCTGAGAAATCGAGAAAAATTAAGAAGGGGAAGGGAGAGAGAAAGGAACACACCTGCAGACCTGCTTCATTGCTCCCGAAGGTAGGGAGCGAGGGCTGGAACTCCAGTCCTTGCATCCAGCCCCCAAGTTTGAGATTATTCTGAACTTTATATAGCAATAAGCATAGATTCATGACTCATCTATCCAGTTGATTTTCATACCTGAAAAACTTACTAGGAATGAATATTACAAACCATTTCATAATTTGAATTGTGATCTGGTTTCTGCTTTTTTCTACAACAGGGATTAGTCTCATTTTCAACCTTCCCATTTGCCTAGTGAATCACAGCTTGTTACATTTTTTTTGTACTAAATAAAGTTCAGTGGACTACGAATTAAGCATTATAAACTTGTTCTTATTGTTAGACACCTACTGCAAGTATCCTCTTATTATTTTTCTTTCTATTTTTATTAGATAGAACATATAAAAATTGAGATGGAGAGAGACAGAGAGGGAGAGAGTAAGAGAGACACCTGCAAACCTGCTTCACAACTTATGAAAAGTCCCCCCTGCAAGCAAGGAGCAGGGGCACAAAACCAGTATTTCTTTGTAAACAATCTCCTAACTTCACCAATCACCTACTAAAGAAAGCTTTCCCAAAAAGGATATAAAGGATATAAGTGCCCCCCTGCAAGCAAGGAGCAGGGGCACAAACCCAGGTCCTTGCACATGGTAAAATGTGTGCATAATTGGGTATGCCACCACCCAGCCCCCGCACTTACTTATATTATATGTGTATACCTTAATACACACACACACACACACACACACACACACACACACACACACACATACATATCTTAAAGATATGTACCATGTAAACAACTTACCTCAGGAGAAAACATCCTACCTATTCAAAACTTATCAAAGGACAAGTTTCAGTTTTAGTCCCCCCCCTTTTAAACAGGTGTTAAAAATGAGTGTCAAGGATAAAGCCAAGTAAATCTGACCTAGACGCAGCTTAGCTTTTAACACCTTGTCATAACATCCTTATCTTTAAACATTCAGGAAAAACCAGTATTTCTTTGTAAACAATCTCCTAACTTCACCAATCACCTACTAAAGAAAGCTTTCCCAAAAAGGATATAAATATCTGTCCTGGCAATCTAACATAACAAGAAAATTCTTATTAAAAAAAAAATCATTATACACAAAATTCACTAGAGAAACATACAATTCCACTTAAATAACTAACAAGAAAGGTTACCTAAATAGCATTTTTATAAATAGAATAATATGTAACCATTAAAAGTAATGCTGATCAAAATACTGCTGGCCAAATAATGTATAATTACATGAGAAATAGATTATGTTTTAGAAACTATACAAAGAAAATCTACCTTCTTTTGTTTGTTTGTTTGTTCTTGGTTTTGCCACCAAGTTTATCACTGGGGCTTGATGCATGCATGACTCCACTACCCCTCACAGCCATATTTCTCCCTTTTTTAAATAGAGAGTAAGAGATGGGGGAAAGAGACAGAGAGGAGAGACCTGCAACACCGCTCCACTACCTGTGAAGTGAGGACAGGGTACGTGAACATGGGCACTCAAGCACAGTAATGAATATACTCTAGCAGGTGAGCCACTGGCCTCCCTCCACACAGAATAATATTACAAAGCAGTTTTTTTTTTAATTTTATCATCTTCCCAAATGGTAAACAACGTACAGGTATCATTTTTATCTGTACCACTGAACTTTTCTTCTACTCATACTATAAATATGCTGCTGTTATTTTAACACTTAGCCCTTATGGAACATATGCATCTTGCCTCACTCTTCTGAAATACATACTCTTTATTTATTTATTTATTTTTATTGGGGGATTAATGTTTTACAGTTGACAACAAATACAGTAGTTTGTACATGCAGAACATTTCTCAGTTTTTTCACATAACAATACAATCCCCACTAGGTCCTCTGCCATCACTGAAATACAGACTTTCAACACACTCAAGTCATCTGAAACAGGGGGAAATTTTTAAATAGGAACTAATAGCCTCTATCTTTTAGAAGATGTACCTGGAAAGTGCTCATTAGTAATCTAAATGGCAGTCAAACTGAACGCTATTAAATTATCATACTTTAAAATAATCTGGTTGTCAATTATTATTACACTAAGTAGATACTATTTGGCTTGCAAGATCCTTGGGAATTCTTTTGTCAGGAACCTAGGGAAACGTCACTATTGCTAGAAAGTAGCTCCAAATGGTTTTCATAATCCATCAAAACAGCCTACAGAAAGATACAGCTATTTGGTTATATCTTTTAACCATTCTTCAGGAAAAATCATACGGGTGCACAAAGCCAGAAAGTTATGAAGAAATTTGTTTCCTTCTTTTGTCTTTAATCTTCAACTATACTATTATATAAAGGCTCAGTGTAAAAGTAAGAAAAATTAGGTTCAATAATAAATAAAAATAAAAACTCCTTGGAGCATTTGATTTTTTTTTTCTGTCAACATTTTTCCTAATCTCAAAACCGTATTTCAACACCCTCACTCAGATAAACACAACTACCTGAAGTTTTCCTTGAGATCAGTAAGCATGAATAGACTTGAGGAAATGTTATCTACATTCTCAAACTGTCTTAAGAAGTCAAAAAATTGGGGCCAGGTGGTAGTGTACCTGTTTGAGCACACATGTTTCAAAGTTCAAGGACCCAGGTTCAAGCCCCCAGTCCCTAGCTACAGGAGGAAAGCTTTGCAAGTGGTAAAGTAGTGTTGGAGGTATCTCCACCCCCCACACACATCCTTCTTCCCTCTCAATTTCTGGCTGTTTTTATCCAATAAGTAAATAAAGATAATTTTAAAAATTAAGTCAAAAAATAGGTGACAGGAAATATGTTCAAGGTGATTCCCCATTTTCATTCATCAGGTAGAAAAATTCCCCCACAATGAAAACTGCCCCAATGTTAAACTTGTCTATATGTTAGGGTAGAAGGCGGCATGATAAACTACTGCCTGCTTAGGCATTCTAATTTGTGAAAAGCAGTAGGAAATCTACTCATTCCTGGAGATTATTGGTAAATCTTGTATTAAATCAATCAAGTCTTTCCACAAAGATAAAATAACAATAGTGCATGTGGTTGATGCTTTGTACCTATTAACATTTTCACTGAACTAGGTATTTTGAAAACATGCCGAAACTAGGTGCATCTGTTCTCCATTCTTTAAAAGGAAAACATTCTAGCTAAAGAATTTAGTATAGAGGGAGGAATGAGTGGAGATAGCATAATGGTTACGTAAAGAAACTCATGCCTGAGGCTCTAAAATCACAGGTTCAATCCTCCCCATCTCCATAAACCAGAACTGAGCAAAGCTCTGAGGGAAAAGGGAAAAAAAAAACCAAAAAACTCTTTTTGTTTGTTTTTATCCTATTCAACCTTAAAATGGATCTTATAGACTATAAGGGAGGTGATTAGCAAAATGAGAACAGGACTTAGACAAACTGGGCCCTGTGTTCAACTCTCAGCACAGCATATACTGGAGAGAAACTGGTTGGTCCATCCATTTTTCCACCCCACCCCACACACACACACCTCATAAAGTAGAATCAAAAATATTTTTCACCATAACACTACTCAGCTACAATTTATGGTGGTAGCAGTGGTTGAGCCTGGGACCTCCAAGTCTCAGGCATAAAAGTCTGTTGTATAAACCACTGTGCTGTCTACCTCACCAGAATTTTTTTTAATTTTTTGTATTATCTTTATTTATTTATTTATTTACTGAATAGAGACAGCCAGAAATTGACAGGGAAGGGGGTGATAGAAAGGGAGAGAGATAAGAGAGACACCTGCAATGCTGCTTGATCACTTGCAAAGCTTTCCCCATTCAGGTGGGGCCTGGGGGCTCAAACCTGAGTCCTTGTGCTTTACAGTATGTGCAATCAACCTAGTGTGCCACCACCCAGCTCCAGAATTTTTTTTTTAATATGTATTTGTTAAGAAAGGAAGGAGTAGCAGGGGTAGATAGCATAATGGTTATGCAAAGAGACTCTCATGCAGGAGGCTCCAAAGTCCCAGGTTCAATCCCCTGCACCATCATAAGCCAGAGCTGAGCAGTGCTCTGGTAAAAAAAAAAAAAAAAAGAAAGAAAGAAAGAAAGAAAAAGAAAGGAAGGAAGGAAGGAAGGAAGGAAGGAAGGAAGGAAGGAAGGAAGGAAGGAAGGAGGAAAGTAGTGAGGGAGGGAATCAGAGTACCACTTTGGTACAGTGTATGCTGGGGATTAAACTTGAGAGTTTATGCTTGAGATTCTAATACCTTATTCACTGTGTTTCACTGTGTTCCATTAAAAGATTTATTTATTAAAAGGGGAAGAGGCAGGGAAGTTAAGAGGGAGAAGCGGGGATGAAGATGGGTGGGGCAGAGAAAACCCGAGCATCACTCTGGCATATGTGATCCTGGGAATCAATCTTGGGCTCTCAAGCTTTTAAAATTCAACACTGCATTGCCTCCATGGCTGCCCAATATAAACCTTTAATAAAGATAAAGTAGGTTTTGTCAATCAAATCCATTTTAATTGATCCAAATTGAAATGTTTTTAGTCTTAGCTTTAGAATCCAGATTGTTCAGTTTTCAAAAGCTGTTATTTACCTTTCCAATGAATTTAATATGCACGTTCAAGGAAAATATAGTTTCTATCATGTCCAGTCCCCAGTCTCAATGTAAATAGGCAATTATACACCCTGCAAAGTGTTCTCACATCCCCAAAAATGATTTATTTGAAAAAATCAAATCAAAAGCTGCTAAGAATTTGTGATGTGATTTAACTCACAAAAGCATAATCTATACAACTTTTCAAAGTCAGAACCCCTATGTAACATGGTACAACTGTACTCATCTGTGCTCTGGTAATTTGCAGATTTTTTAAATATTTATTTATTTTCCCTTTTGTTGCCCTTATTTTTTTAATTGTTGTTTTAGTTATTATTGTTGTTGTTATTTATGTTGTTGAATAGGATAGAAAGAAATGGAGAGAGGAGGGGAAGACAGAGAGGGGGAGAGAAAGACACCTGCAGACCTGCTTCACCACCTGAGAAGCTACTCCTGGAGCTCGAACCAGCATCCTTACTCCGGTCCTTGTTCTTTGCACCACGTGCACTTAACCTGCTGTGCTACCGCCCGACTCCCTAGTTTGCAGATTTTATATGGTCTAAAGGTTTTTCTTTAAACTTTTCATTGTGATTTAATATTGATTTACAAAATTATAACAGAGGGATAATTCTACATCTTTCCCACCACCAGAGTTCTGTGTCCCCATTCCCTCCATTGTAAACTGCATTACTTGTCACAAGATCACAGATATGGGTTGACTATTATTTCTTTTTTTTTATTTCTTTTTAATTAATTAATTAATTTTCTGTTCCCCTTGTTTATTGTTGTTGTAGTTATTATTGTTGTTGTTATTGATGTCATCATTGTTAGGACAGAGAGAAATGGAGAGAGGAGGGGAAGACAGAGAGGGGGAGAGAAAGATAGACATCTGCAGACCTGGTTCACCGCCTGTGAAGCGACTCCCCTGCAAGTAGAGAGCTGGGGGCTCGAACCCAATCCTGAAGCCCATCCTTGCGCTTCACCCCATGTGTGTTAAGCCACTGCACTACTGCCCAACTCCTGAATATTATTTCTATAACTATCTATCTGTATTAATATACATTTGCCCATTTTTTCCCCTATGGTCATGTCTTCTCTTCCTTTCTAAGTCATTCATACCAACTATTTCTGAGTATCCTTCCCGTTTTGTTTGTTTTGTTTTTCCCTCTTCTCTATGTCCTGATGGAATTGGAATTCAGAGCCCTTTGGTCATCTTCCCCTAACATTTACGCCTCTAACAGTATGGATCAAAATTCCTTATGGCGTGCAGATGATGGAAAGTCTGGCTTCCGTAATTGTTTCTCTTCTGGACATGGGCATTGGCAAGTCAATCCATACTCCTGGCCTGTCTCTATCTTTCCCTAGTGTGATAGGGCTCTGGGAGAGGTGAGGTTCTGGGACATACTGGTGAGGTCACGTGCCAGTATTGGAGTAACATCTGCAGTTTAGTGGCTAAAAGGTGGTAAGATATAAAGCAGGACAACATGTTTAATGAACAAGAACCAAAAAGTAGAAATAGAGAAGATAGGAATAGGGATTTTTCAGAGTGAAAAGAAAGTAGGAAGTCTATTTTAGGTATGTTCCTAAGGGTCCATAACTGGTAAATTTTGCTTGAGCTTGATAGCTAACATGGATGTGGGCTAAAAATATTGTCTGGGAAGATGGAATCAGAGTTGAGAATAGGGGTAGAAAGATGGGTCAGGGCAAAGAGTAGCTCCCAAACTTGAAGAAAATATACTTAGCAGACTTTTAAACAAGATACCTGTTATAAGAACTTCAACTAAAGCCCACCACAGAAGGACTCTGGGAATGACTTCATCCCTCTACAATCATAGCGTTGGTCCAAACAGAGTCCTTAAGTAAATTAAATCTTTAGGAAAGCAATTTTTTGTTGTTGTTGTTTGTAAAGAAAGAAACATTTCCTGAGTGCCAGAGAATGTTTCCCTGAAAATGTGTTTATGTTACTGTGTTGAAAGGTGTTTATGTTGCTATAAACACCTTCCTTGTAAGAGGGGATGCAGTGCCCCCATTGTTTACATTGTAATCAGCCCTGATTCTGGCAAGACTTACATTATTTCTCATGCCTGGACCAACTCTCACTCTATCCTGATCTAAGTAGGTTACTCCAAAAGATATACATTATTTGGTTAGCATAATCAACCAATCACATGAGAACTGTGAGCTTAGACTCATAGTAAGTACCATGATTACTGATCTTATTATTAGCAAGTTGTGATGGTTTGTGCTGTTCAATTGGTAAAGCAAGAACATTTTTTTAAAAAATAATCTTCCCTGAATAGTTTTAGAGTTCAAAAATAGTTGATCAGAAGTAGAATTTTCTGGAAATGTTTGCACCAAGTTTGGAAGTTGCTACTCTTTAAAGACTGTCATAACGTAACCAAGTATGGCTATGCTGGTGGGATCGGAACTTACCTTTTCTCTTCTCAGTTCCCTGACAAATTTCCCAAGCTAGTGTTGTAGGTCAACAAGCCAATCTAGGTACACCAACAAACTCAAAGACATGGTAGCCTCACAGAAACACAGCTTTCCTAGACACCTCTCCTCCCAACCCCCCACACCCAACCATCCCCATGAGCATTCTCTTATGTTTGAGTTCTCAGACTGACTTCTTAGGAATTCTAATTGATCCTCCAATTTTATCCTCCAATTTGGCAAGGGATAGCCAATAAGACATGACAAAGAAAACTTCACATGTTGAGGCTCAGACCCTAAGTACTAGCAGAATAGGGTCTAAGATGCCTACATTTCCCACAAGATTATTTTCTTTATTGAAATATAGTACACATTAAGACTCATATTTACACATGAATAATTTGATATATTTCCTAAATATTCACCTAGAAAACCATCATCACAGTCAAAATAACAATTATGCCCATCAGTCCTATAGGGGTTTTCTTAAAAGCTTTTCAGGGGCCAAGTGGTAGCACATCTGGTTAAAACACACACTTTACCATGCTCAAGGACCTGGGTTCAAGGCCTCAAACACCCCACACACACACCTGCTGGAGGGAAACTTCATGAGCAGTGAAGCAGTACTGCAGGTTTCTATATCTCTCTCCATCTCCCTCTCCTCTGTCAATTTTTCTCTATTCTATCAAATAAAATAATAATAATAAGGGGGGACTACAAGTAGAGATGGACTAAGGCACTGAGCCCAGCAATAACCCTAGTAGTAATTTAAAAATATTATTTTCCAGTCCTTTCCCGGTCCCACCTCCCATCTCCAAGAAATCGCCATTAATCTTCTTATCACTATGATTATTTTGATATACATATATATGTAATCAAATATATCTACTCTTCTACTGAAGAGTCTTATTTCATTTATTATTTTATTTTATTATAAATTTTCTTTTTAAAAATATTTTTACTTATTTATTATTGGATAGAGATAGAGAGAAATTGAGAGGAGGGAGGGAGGTAGAGAGGAAAAGGAAGACAGACACTTGCAGCCCTACTTCACCACTTGTGAGGCTTTCCCCCTACAGGTGGGGGACTAGGGGCTTGAACCTGGTACCTTGCGCATTGTAATGTGTGCACTTAACCAGGTACACCACCACCACATGTCCCCTTTTATTTTGTCACCAGTATTATCACTGGGGCTCATTGCATAAAAAACTCCACTACTATTGGAGAACATTTTTTTTCAGGTTTTAAAAACTTTTTAAAAATATTTATTTTCCTTTTTGTTGCCCTTTGTTTTTTATTGTTGTTGTAGTTACTGTTGGTGTAACTGATGTCGTCGTTGTTGGATAGGACAGAGAGAAATGGAGAGAGGAGGGGAAGACAGAGAGGGGGAGAGAAAGATAGACACCTGCAAACCTGCCTCACAGCCTGTGATGCGACTCTCCTGCAGGTGGGGAGTCTGGGGCTCGAACTGGAATTCTTATGCCGGTCCCTGCGCTAGGCACCACGTGCGCTTAATCCGCTGCGCTGCCAGGTTTTAAAACTCCCAGGTTTTATTTACATATCAAAAACATTGTGCATTCAAATAATTAAGGTCATTGAACAAAAAATAGCACTTTGATGTAACCATTTTATAGCCTGCAGGCCACCTTAGACCAACTGGATTTTGACTCTAAATTTCACTATCTCTCACCCAGCTTCCTCCTCTACCAATATGTAAGTTCTTTTCCTTCCCTGCCAGCCAATGGGTGGGAGAGGCAGGCTCGGCCATCATTGTCAGTAGTTCTTGAATGTGAAAGGGGCAGCACAGTCATTTAAACTTGATTGAGCCTCTTAGCATCTTACAAAGTTAAACAGCTTTAAAAGAAGTAAAATAAGCAGTCAATGCTTGTGAAATGTACAGTGTGCATATTGGCGACGCCTGCCTCATTACGATTCACCAGCTTGCTTCTCCTGTTCAATTATTTCTTTTGAAGGCAGGGGTTTCTTCTATTGCGTTTCTGTCTTCTTCAATTTTGACTTAACGAATTTCTCAATCTCAGCCATATCGGGTTTGTCAGATATGGTTGCGAAGGAGAGCGGAGCGAGGCAAGAGCAGGCCAGAGAAGTGGATCTGTGCCTGTGCAGCCGCTGGGTGTTGGGGACCATTTTTAAGTGGAGGTTGAGAGACGGGAAGAGATGGAGAGATACCACAGCACCAATTCACTACTCATGAAGTTTCCCCTCTATAGAAGCCTCTACATGGTGACCAGGGGGCTCAAACTCCAGTTCTACCACACACTAGTGTATGTGCTCTACCAGTTGAGCCCCATCCTAATCTCTCAATATATTTTTAAAGATATTCCTGTACCACAAATGAGAAGGGGGAGGTGTCTCACATGTTACAAAAAGATAGACAAACCAGAATGCCACTCAGGTACCAACAGTGTAAGGCACTGATCAGGGGAATCTCAGGCACAAGATTCCCAGCACTCTACCTGTTGAATCATTTCCCCAGCTAGTTATTCAACATACTTTCTTATGATGAGATCCATCAATTTTGCTGTAGCAAAACTGCTGTAGCTGGTGAAATAAATTTTATTATGTGGTTATATCATAATTTGTGTATCCATTTCACATAGTGGTTGCTTCTAGTTTGAGACGATCAGAAGTGAAGATGCTATGAATATTTATGTTAAAGTCTTTGTTTAGGCATATGTTTTCAAGTCTCTCTGGTCAATGCCTATGAGTAGAACAGCCAGGTAAGTACCTGCTTGATGACTTCAGAAATGGAAAAAAAGTTTTCTGAAGTGATTATAACATCAATTGCTCCACATTTCATCAATATTTGGCATGGAGTTCAATCCTCTAGCAGTTGTGATCTATTTCCCCAGCCACTCTTTGACTGCTCTAGAGGCAGTGCAAGGATAGTTGTCTAAAGTCACATTTCTCTAATGGTAGATGGTACAGAACAATATTTCTTTTTTTTTTTTTCATTTCCTCTTACTTTAGGCACTGTATTGATGTCCTAGGAATGAGTAGCAAAGTATCACAAACTGGATTTCCTAAAGCAATACATATATAATCTCTCATGCTAGAAGCCTGAAATCATGGTGATCAGAGTGGGGGTTAAGTATTGGGTTATCAAAAAAGCTGTGACACATTTTTGCATAAAAAAAGAGAGGGAAAAATATGCCATGACTTTTTCAGACAACCTACTACTATAGAAGACACAAAGAAGGGAGTCAGGTGGTAGCGCAGCAGGTTAAGCACACCTGGCGCAAAGCGCAAGGACGGGTATAAGGATCCCAATTCAAGCCCCCAGCTCCCCACCTGCAGGGGGTGTCGCTTCAAAGGCAGTGAAGCAGATCTGCAGGTGTCTATCTTTCTCTCCCCCTCTGTCTTCCCCTCCTCTCTCCATTTCTCTCTGTCCTATCCAACAACAGCAACAATAATAACAACAACAATAAACAACAAGGGCAACAAAAGAGAATAAATAAATATTTGTAAAAAAGAAGACTTTTTGCTTGATTCTTCTAGCTTCTGGTGGTTGTCACAATGGAATATAGCAAAATAATTACAATTCTGCCTTTAACTTCTTCAAGTCTTCTCCATTTTTGTCTCATAGTCTCTGTATCCCCACATTGTCTTTTTTCGGGGGAGGTGGGGAGAAACACCAAGGTTTTCTGTTGGGTTTCTGCATGACTTCATCTCCTCTGGTGCCTATATTTCATCTTTTATTTCCTCTAGATAGAGGGAATTGAGATTGAGAGGCAGTCAGAGAAAAGGAGAGATATCACAGCTCTATTTGGCCACTCGTGAAGTTTTTCCCCCTGCAGTTGTTCCCAAATGATGGTCTGGAGTTCAAACCCTGGTCCATGTGTATAGTGAGTGAACACTCATGCTCAGTGAGTCACCGGCTAAACCCCCTCCATACTGCTCTCATATTAAGACATAGATATTGGACTTGTGATACACACTGCCACACTATGGTATCATTTTGTTGTTGTTGTTGAGGGGATTAATGATATAAAGTAAATACAGTTGTTGACATGTGTAAAATTTCTTAAATTTCTGCAAAAACACTTTCATCCCCATCTTAGGTCTTCCTCCACTGACATGTAGGTACATGTCCTTTTCTTTGGTGCAATATACCAAACCCAGTCTAAGTTCTACTTTGGGTTTCTCCTTTCTGATCTTATTTCTCAACTTCAGTCCATGAGAGAGATCATCCCATATTGATCCTTATCCATCTGGCTTATCTTACTAGCCACCATTCCTGCAAAAGAATCTATTTCCAAATAAGGTTAAATACAAAGGATGAAGTTAGATTTTATTATATCTTGGGGCTGGGGAGTATGAGGTCACAATTTAGTATACGACAAGCACTCAAATTTAATATTAAAAAGGTGCACTGAAGTAAGTTATTCAACATAATTTCTGGTCTCCTTAACAATAGTGTGTTTTTGCCTCATTCACTGTTTCCACAGAGATATGCCTAAAGTCTATTACAGAATTTCTTGCCCAGAGACTTACTTTTCCCAAACACTCAGGTTCCTTCTGATATAATCAATTTAGCATCCTACTTTAGCTAATCCTTCTTTCACAACTACTCAGTAAACGTATGTGAAGAAGAGAAGAAAATTTGTTACATGATTGTCTCTCTTATGATCTTTCCCCTTCCAACCACCCCCAACAAAGGTATGAGGATTTGGGGAATAAAAATTAGTAGAGTGACAACTCTAAATTTGTACTATTTATACAACGCTACATAGACTAAAACAGAAAATGCTTCCATAATGAGATGTGCCCCAATTATCAATTGCTGCATAATATATCTCTTAAAAATTACCTAAAGAAACAATAATTGTCTTACTGTCTTTCATGGTTTCTGTTAGTGACAGACTTGGATCATAGTTTCACATTTAGCTGCAGTCAGGTGGTGGCTGGAGCTGGAGTAGCAGGGGTCCAAAATGTCAGAGAGATACCCATCTCTCTGGGCATCATTTAGCCTGGGTATCATCACTGTATTTAATCTCACAGCATGAAAGCCCTCAGAGAAGTTGGACAGCTTGCTTATTTTCATGGTGGCTGCAGGTTTCACAATCAAGTATTGCATTACAACCAAGAGGAAAAAGCATCCTCACCACCTATGATCTAGCTTTAGAAACACATAGCATCAGATCTGTGATATTCTACTAGCAAAAAGTCACAAAAGTTCACCCAGTTTCAAGTGACGAAACATCAACCCAGGGGCTGGGAAATAGTGCAGAGGTTTATGCAACATACTTTCATGGCTGAGGGGCACCAGAGGTCCCAGATTCAATTCCCGGCACCACTACAAGCAGAACTGAGCAGTGCTCTGCTAAGACAAAGGGAGGGAAAAGGAGGAGGGAAGGAGAGAGAGAATCAACCACACCTCAATAGGAGTGTTTAAATCAAATTGTTAAGATGGATATATGAAGTGAGAAATAATGTTGTACAAATCTTTGAAACATTTTTTTTCCCTGGTAACATATTCTATGTATTCTGGGGCTATAAAAATAGTAGTCTACTCCATTCATATTAAAAGCTGAAGACAAACTATATGTTTATATCCCCAGGGCTGATCTTCCCACCCTGCCGCCCATTCTTGTTTCTGCCAATACTGTTTTCATTCTTGACTAGTACTATTGTTAAGCATACATTACTGACTTACACCCTCCAGGTCTCGTGTGTTATAAAAAGTAGATTCAGAAAAAATTATTTCTAGGTCATACAGGGCAATGATGGTAATCACTTGAGTCTCAGATGAATGATTCATAACTCTCTCCATTTTAATATTTCCTTTTTCTTTTTTTAAATTTTTTAAGTATTTATTTATTTATTTATTCCCTTTTGTTGCCCTAGTTGTTTTCTTGTTGTAGTTATTATTGTTGTCGTCATTGTTGGATAGGACAGAGAGAAATGGAGAGAGGAGGGGAAGACAGAGAGGGGGAGAGAAAGACACCTGCAGACCTGCTTCACTACCTGTGAAGGGACTCACCCCGCAGGTGGGGAACCGGGGGCTCGAACCGGGATCCTTACGCCCGTCCTTGCGCTTTGCGCCACATGCACTTAACCCGCTGCACTACTGCCGGACTCCCCATTTTAATATTTTCTTAAGAATCATGATCTAGAAACCTAGGTTCCACTCTATGTTTCTCTATAACTAATAACTGACTTTTCAGTCTCAAACGATTCATTCATTGATTTGAACTTAGGCTTTTATTGTAACACAACACAGACATGGAGTTTTTCTTAAGCAAATGTGAAAAAAATGTTGAATAATTCAATAACTATGTCCCATAATACCTATTCATTACTTGCAGTGTGAAGAAACTGTGATGTTGGGCACGGGTAGATAGCATAATGGTTATGCAAACAGACTGTCATGCCTTAGGCTTCGAAGTCCCAGATTCAATCCCCTGCACCACCATAAACCAGAGCTGAAAAATGCTCTGGTAAAAATAAAATAAAATAAAATAAAATAAAATAAAATAAAATAAAAATTAAAAATAAAAAAAAAACTGTGATGTTTCCTTCTGCTTCCACAAATCATAATTTAAAAAAAAAAAAAAAAAACTTCACTGAAGTATACCATTTTAGGTACCTTGTTTACTTTAAGATTCCCTCTTTTTCTTTTTTTTTTAATATTTATTTCCTTTTGTTGCCCTTGTTTTATTGTTGTAGTTATTATTGATATTGTTGTTGCATAGGGCAGAGAGAAATGGAGAGAGGAGGGGAAGACAGCGATGGGGAGAGAAAGAGAGACACCTGCAGACCTGCTTCACCACCTGTGAAGTGATTCCTCTGCAAGTGGGGTGCCGGAGGCTCAAACCGGGATCCTTCCACCAGTCCTTGAGCTTTGCGCCACATGAGCTTAACCCACTGCGCTACCACCTGACTCTCCAGATTCCCTCTTTTTCTATAAAATGTAACTACAAAGTATTTTCCATTCAATAAATACTTGATTGGATTCCAGGCCTTTTGCTGTATGCTAGGGTACAATGATGCCCAAGACACAAACTTCTTTCCCGTCCATAGCTAAGTATCTAAGCATGAAGACAAATGTATCAGCAATTATTATACTATTAACCACAAGACAAGCCTTCATTAAGACTTAGAAGATCCAGTTAAGCATGCAGACACACACACACAGAGACACACACAATTAACTATAAGGGAAAGGAGGCACGTACTTGCCAAGAAGAAAATGAAGGGCATAGATTATTGAAGTGAGGGGAAGCAAAAACCCAGGGCACAGAGAATACATGAGTTGATAAAGAACCACAAGTAAATCTGAAGTCCAGTTTCAGGTGCCTGGCTTATTGTGGCCACACTAGAAAAGTCGGCACATGCCAGTTTGTGGTGTTCTCTACACAGCATTTTAAGGAGTTGGATTCTTTTCTATATACTAGAAGCAGCCACGGAATATTTCTAAAGAAGTAAAGAACTTCGAAGACATACATGTTTGCAGAATAGTAATTATCCCAGTGTGGAAAAATAGTTTGAAGGAAGAGAGAGTTTAGAAAGTACTGAATTCAGATAAAAGAGAGCCCAGAAATAAGCAAAGATGGAGTGAACAAAAAAGGTAGACTGATCACTAAATACCTTCAGCCACGGCTGTGAGGGTAACTAGTGGAGAAATCAAAGCATCCTGTCAGAATGAGAGTCTACAGAAGTTTAGTAAGAAGCATGTGTCAAAGTCAAATAGATCAAAGGCTAAGAGAGGAAATAAACCAAGATGACAGTGATTTTAAACTTACTTTTTGCAGGAAGCTTGGTTAATTATAGAACAACATCCATAAATGGCATACTAGCTGACAGAATATATGCTAAATACATAATCACAAACTCTAGAAGTGTGAGTTTTCACTCTGGTGGTCATCTTACTAGTCTTTCAAGTTATTTTTCTCTCCTGTGACAACACTGGAATGTAGAAAACAGAGGGTCTGAAATGTCAGGGAATGAGAAACTTTAAAAACAAGGTCATAAAAAAGAATAACAGAATAAAGATGGAGTCTGTTCAAAGTACACATATACATCAGCAAAAATAACACTCAGGAAAGGATAAGGAATTTGAGGAGGTTAGCCTGTAAGCTCTCAAATAAAAATTTGCCTGTCTGGGGCCGGGTGGTGGTGCACCTGGTTGAGCGCATGTATTACAATGTGCTAAGGACCTGGGTTCGAGCCCCTGGTCCCCACCTGCAGGGGGAAAGCTTTACGAGTGGTGAAGCAGGGCTGCAGGTGACTCTGTCTCTCTCCCTCTCTATCACCCCCCCTCTTGATTTCTGGCTGTCTCTATCCAATAAATAAAGATAATAATAAATAATTTTTTTTAATTTGCCACAATTATCCCTCATTCGTTCTCACTGTGATTGTAGCACTGTTTCTTAAGCTTCACTTGTACTTTTCTCGTTGCAGATGAGGGGGGGTGTCACTCTTGCAACAGCTGTGAGCTTTTTTTTTTTTCCTCCTTTTACTTCTACGGCCTCACTTTGGAAGGCTTGTATTAGTCCCATATATGATGTCAAGTTATCTCCAAGTGTTCACATTAGCTATGAGCATTAGATAATCACCTATGTCTGACCAAACTCAGCCAGTTTTTAGTAGGTTTGTTATGGGCACTGGAATGTCACTTATGGTTCATCTTCACATTCCCCAGGACAACAAGGAAAGCCTGCATTTTCATCTTGTCATCTCCGAAAAATGATGGTTGGTGGTCTAGGAGGTGGCACAGTGGATAATGCATTGGACTCTCAAGCATGAGGTCCTGAGTTCAATACCTGGCAGCACATGTACCAGAGTGATGTCTAGTTCTTTCTCTCTACCTTTTATCTTTATGGATAAATAAAATCTAAAGAAAAAAGAGGAGGAGGAAGAAGAGAAGAAGAAATGGATGTGGTCACAGACCATAGTCAGAGTTCTAAATTTACCTGTCTTCATATGAGAGAGAGGGTGATGAGCTATTTAGAATTACTGCTTAGATTACTGGCTCTCTTTTGAATGGCTCCATCATAAACATGGTTTCCAGAGCCATAGTCATCAAGTAAATACCTTTCTTCCTTTTTTTAACTTTTAAATATTAAACAACCATACAAAGCTAGTCTTCAGTGAAACATGCTGTTGGTATAAGGATACAGATCTCTGGCTTTGAATTGCTTCCAATTATTATGCATTCCAAATCACATGCCAAGATTTTAATGAACTTTCAAATTTCCATTTATGAAAACAGACCTTGGCACACATAAATGGGTTATTTTTCCATATCACTTTTCAAAAGGTGCCTCGTAGCTAAAACGATTCTGAGCTGTCTTCTGTCATTCAAGATGAACTCTACAAAAGAACTATGTGTTCCTACTTTTACACTAATTTATTCTGCATTGGTTCTACTCAGCATATGGTAAGCATATGGGAAAGAAAAGTGTATCTGGAAGCTGTTAGAACTGCATGTAATCAAAATCTACCAGTAGAAACCTAATTTGATTAATTGAAAATTAAAGTAGTAAATCACTTGCTATTTAAGAGAGAGAATATCATTTAAAAATGAATAATTCTCTAACACATAAAATTACTTTTCATTGGACTAAATCAACACTTATTACATATCCAATTGGCAGTAGCAAGTGTTCAATCTTCAATAGGTAGGGCCCGGCTTACTGCTACAGTGAATAGTACACTTTAAACACATTATCTACATATGGCAAAGAACCTGTTTCTTAAAAAATCTCTTTAGAGGGAGTCGGGCTAGCGCAGCGGGTTAAGCGCAGGTGGCACAAAGCACAAGGACCAGCATAAGGATCCCGGTTCGAGCCCCCGGCTCCCCACCTGCAGGGGAGTTGCTTCACAGGCGGTGAAGCAGGTCTGCAGGTGTCTATCTTTCTCTCCTCCTCTCTGTCTTCCCCTCCTCTCTCCATTTCTCTCTGTCCTATCCAACAACGATGACAACAACAATAATAACTACAACAATAAAACAACAAGGGCAACAAAAGGGAATAAATAAATAAAATAAAAAAAAAAAAAATCTCTTTAGTAACTAATTAATCTTTAAAGGGGGGGGGGGGAGGCCAAGCTGAAATCAGGCCAAGTTTCCCACTCCCATTTAACTTCAAGTTTTGGTGCATGAATGCAATTCATAAATTGATACAATCTATTAGTTGAGCATCTTCAGAAACCAGTTATTTACTATCCATGTCATCAAAAAAATATATAAGCATCTGACAGAAATCTGAGAGACTGTTTCTTAAACCTAAAATAACTTACTCCAGGTGAGCAGAGACTATGCTAAAACTTATAATGTTTGAATGGCAATGGTATCACTACAAAAAAGTACTTATAGTAAGATCACACTTTTATATAACACCCTAAATTTTGCCTTAAGAAATGAGAGCTTAGTGAGGAAGTTTGTGCCTTCCCTCCCAAACCTATAAACTAATACAATAATCAAAACCAAAATTAATCCCATGTTCAAAGCTAGCAGATGATTTCTCAGGATTACTTAATTTCCTCCTGTCCATGCATGCTAAATTTTGCTTATTAAGTACAGTAAGTTTATTGTCAGAGTGGCAGTAAAAGAAAATCAATCATTTAATACTATGTCTATTCCCCAAAAAGGAACGGGTGTGGGGAAAGAATGAAAATGACAAGAGAATAAATACATAGGCTCAATGTTCTAAAGTTAAAGCCATAATAAAAGGAAAATTACAAAGGGGGGGGGGGACTAAGGATAGAAAAGGGAAAACACAAAGTAAAACTTAGACTGGGTATGAGTATTGCACCAAAGAAAAAGAACTCTGGGAAAGAGAGAAAAAGAAGGAACTTGGGGGGGATTAGAGTACTGGTGCATGATGGTGGAAAAGGACTTAAATTGGTCGTAGGAGTGCTTTGCAGACACCTATCACTATCACAAGAGACAGGAAGTTGCATCTGCATCTCAACAACTGTACTGTAAACTATTAACCCTCCAATAAAATGACAAAAATAAATAAAGGTAAAAATTATCATTAATTCAAATAAAGTGTGCCTAGGTTAAATGACATGGGGGAGTGGGGAGGTAGTAATTAATAGCACTAAGATATTCAAATTTACATTACCTGTTGATTCAAAAACAATGTTTCTATTTCACTCAACCACAACCAATATTTTTAGGACCTACTATTACTGACAAGAATCACAGTACAGTCTGTTGAGTCTAATATAAATTGAAAAATATCTGCAACTTTCCCATTATAAAGTCTACTTGTATTGGTCTCACAATATTCCAGATAAATGAAAAACCCATTTGAATACCTGAAGCACACAAGAAAGAATGACAATAGATCTATTCCCTTACCTTTCCCCCACATTTCACCCTTCCTCTTTTATAAAAGAAAATGTCTTCGGTCTTATCAGTTTTCTTTCACAAGCACTCTGCATCATGTATCCTCAGGAGGCCCATCCACTAAAAGCCAAATGAAAGTGTTTACAGATGGCAGAAAGAGATAAGGTAGGACACTACCCAAGAGCCAACATTATCATCCTAGGATCTAGAAACTTAAAGAGAAGAAATTCTAGCCAACAAAACCCCAGTCATAGCTTCAGTGAGGAACTGAAAGTAAATCTTAGAGAGAGAGAATGAAGAAGACAAAAGCTGGTTAAAGATTCAGACTAAGGATTAGACAGGTTAGAGCAACGTACTGCCTTACAAAGTCAGACTCCATACAATTCAAGTTCATAGCAACTAGCCTCTTGAATTAAAAGGGGGGGGGGGTTATATGTTTCAAACACAGATAGCAAATAATATTTGATATGCTCACTAAAATAAGTATACAGACCATACACATACATGGCTAAGGATCCCAGTCTCGGGCCATTTCTAATATACACCTATATATCTAAGGATCCAAATTTTGCCATTTCTATTTTAAGTCATTTCTATTTTATGGCATCACTAATTTTTACACTTGTCATTTCTTTAGCCTCAAGGAACTCATAACTAAAGAACATGGTGCATAATTTCACTGTAAATAGTTTTCACTTTAAAGGTCAAACAATTTTGTGTTTGGAGAGAGGTGATGAAGACATGACAAGTAATTACAAGCCAAAATAAACCAATGTGAATTAGAGGAGCTAAACTCTGCTTGCTCCTCACATGCAAAAGAGAACTGTTGTATTAGGCCCCATCTCTCTCCCACTATGCACAAAGCCTACAAGAGTTTGCATTTCAAGAAAATCTAAATGAGGTCCAGGTCTGCTTGAGCTCCTCATACTCTGCCCATTCAGTTCCCTTAACATCTGGTCATACAATCACAGAAGCCAACCTAAGCGGGCAATCTGTTTTTTTGAGTATTTTCACTGAGAGCAGCATACTTACTGAAATGTGTGGTGAAAGGCTTATTTACACGGTTTAAATTTCAAGGGAAATATAACAGAAAGAAACGTTTACTATTTTCTTTATCTCCACCAGTGTAATCATCGCACTTTACTTGCATTTGAGTCCTTGAAAACATCACTGTTAAATAATCATTTCCTTCTACCTTATTTTATCTCCTAAGACAAATATCCATTCATAGCTTTACTTGAGATTTTTGATTGTTCTTAAATATAATTGAAATACGGTGATACCATGTTAAAACAGTTTACCACTGCAAGGTTGTAGATATACACAGTTCATCTCACTTCTGTTAGTACTTATCAATGCATTTTACTAGTAAAATAACTTCTATCCTACATCACTACATCTTTTAAAACTAATTATGTCTCACTAATAAACAAAATTTTGTTTTCTGCTATGCAATTTAAGTCACCATTGTTTTAAAATTATTCTATGGAGAAGAATGAAAATCTACAGAACCTTTTGGAAATTTTATGATAAAATTACATTTAAATTTTAAAAACCATACACCCTTGAGTTAAGGAATTCTAGTTTCAGTGGCTTTTGTCAATTGAACAAAAAGATCACTTTAAAGATCACACACACACACACAGGTACATTTCAATTACTATTTAGAGGAACAAAAACTGGAAATGGAATTTCTATCAACAGCTGAAAAACTGAATAAATTACAGTTGGATCTTCTCTGTAGATCAATCATTAAAAATAATAAACTTTATAATCTTAAAATCTATTGATATCAAAATCTGTTTCTTTGAAAAATTCTAGTTCAAAAATCATGTGAAAGGTATGTAGTGGCATTTAAAAATAGATAACATACAGGCCAGGTGGTGGCATACCCAGTTGAGCACTCATGTTGAAATGCTCAAGGACCCAGGTTCAAGCCCCTGGTCCCTACCTGCAGGGGGAAAGCTTCAGGAGTGGTGAAGCAGGGCGGCAGGTGTCTCTCTGTCTCTCTCCCTATTACCGATCTTCCTCTCAATTTCTGGCTGCCTCTATCCAAGAAATTAAGATAATAAAAAATAAATAAATATAAATAGATATTTATACACGTTTTAATTGTCTATTGTGTCTACTGTATTGAGAAAGATATATATATATACTGGTCACCAAGAAAGATCGAGGGGAGTCGGGCGGTAGCATAGCAGGTTAAGCATAAAGCACAAGAACAGGTGTAATGATCCCAGTTCGAACCTCCCACTCCCCACCTGCAGGGGGGTGACCTCACAGGTGGTGAAGCAGGTCTGCAGGTGTCTGTCTTTCTCTCCCCCTCTGTCTTCTCGTCCTCTCTCCATTTCTCTCTGTCCTATCCAACAAGGACGACATCAAGAACAACAACAATAATAACTACAACAATAAAAAAGGGCAACAAAGGGGAATAAATAAGTAAATATTAATAAAAAAGAAAGATTGATACTAGAGGGAGTACATTTATGTGCATACAAGCATCTACAAAGGATGTTTATTAATTTCTGGAGTGATGTGTATGTAAAAATAGAACGTACTATTCTTTTTTTCACCTCTGGGACTTAACCACTCCAGCCTGCCATTTTCAGGCAGAAAAATTCTGAGAGCTAGAAAGAGAAAGAGAAAGACACCAAGGCACCAAAGATTCCTCCAGTGCATTGAGACAGAAGTCAAACTGAATCCATGAGCATGATATAGCTATCTTGTCAAATCTCTCTTTTCTTTTTTTAATTTTAATTTTTTTGCACCATCCCTGTCACCAAAGATCTGTGTCTCCATCCTCACCCCCACAGATAACCACTATAGTTCTCCCACAGTCTTAGCTATAGGTTGGCATTTTGTTTTTTCACATTTGTATACTCAATTCTCTACATTCCACATATGAGTGAAACCACTCTGTAGTTGTCCTTCACCTCCTTACTTGCTTCACTGAGCAATCTCCAATTCCATCCACTTTATCCCATAGGACACAATATCATCTTTATTTTTTATATTTTTAAGAATTTATTTATTTATTAATGAGAAAGGAGGAGAAAGAACCAGACATCACTCTGGCACATGTGCTGCTGGGGATTGGACTCGGGACCTCATGCTTGAGAAGCCAATGCTACTGTGCCACCACCGGGACCACGATCTTTATTTTTTTAATTGCTACATAGTTCTCTGTTGAGTATATGTGCCATAACGTTTTTATCCAGACATATGTCTATCAAAGTGTGTTTTACTATTTCCAAATTTTTGCTATCTTGTTAACTCTCAATGCATTATTATTTAAAAACGATTCAAGAAAAATTAGGTAAGATAAAACTGATCATACTCAATATTGGAAAGATTATATACAAATAAGTAATAAAAAGTAAGGCAACATTTACCAATACATTAACTCACAATTCACATCCCAAATATTACAAGAAGTAAAAGAAATAGAAAAGACTAATAAATATCATTAAAAGTATCATTTATAGAGAGTACAGATGTTTATATACATGAACTATAACTAAAAGGGAGAGACAGAAGTTAAAAGCAAGATGTGTTTGAGGGCAGACAATGGCATACCCAGTAGAGCACACATGTTAACACACTGGAGGGTCCAGGTTCAAGTCCCCAGTTCCCTCCTGCAGAGAGGGAAGCTCCACAAGCAGTGGAGGAATGCTGCAGTTGTTTCATTTTCTTTATCCACTGCCCTCTTTACTTCTTCCTCTATGAAATGAGAGAGAGAGAGAGTGAGAGAGAGAGAGAGAGAAAGAGAGATAGAAAGAGAGAGAGAGAGAAAGAGAAATGGGGAGGGAGAGAGGAAAGGCAAATGGCTAATAGGAGCCCCGGTGGTAACCCTATTGGTAACAGCAACAACAGAAATGATATATATAAAAGCATAAGTTGAAGGCAAGAAATGAGAATAGCCACAGCAGACATTAATAATCAATCACAGCACTTTGCTCTGTGGAACCAAAGAACTACCACTACCACCTCAGAGTTGCCAAGCAGCAGAAGTCCATCTGCTTTCTCTAGCTCAGAAAGGCAGAGAGCCTAGCTGACCTTGCTAAAAAAAAAAAAAAGAAGAAAAAAGAAAAGAAAAGAAAGAAAGAAAGAAAGCACTTTCAAGTCTTAGTCAGTGATGAGACACACACTTTAGCCTATTTCTTGCATTAGTACTTCAAGAACAATCTGAAAAGAATCCCCTCAATTAAAGGAACAGAAGTTTCATTCTTAATCCTCAAAAAAAAAAAAAAAAAAAACTGCAGTATGTAGTTTTGGGTTGTGTAGTACAACAGTTATCTCCCTGACAGCTGATCTGAAATTCCATTAACAAACATGTTTCCATTTCATAATGGATTTTTTAAGTGTTATGTAACAACAGGATATTAGCATGAATTGACAACATCAGATACTTAACGTTTTTTAACGGGTAGCTATGTGTTTCTTATCTTAAGCCAGGGGTTCTCAAACTGTACCCACTACTCTAAAAAGTATCAGTACCACCTGGAAACTTGCTAGAATGCAAATTCTCAGGTCTGATCCAAAAATGAATGAATCAGAAACTTTCTGGGGAGGAGTTCAGCTCATATTTAAATAAGCATTGAAGTTTATTCTGATTCTGATACCCACTAAAGTTTCAGAACCACTGCTTCAAAATTATCCACACCTGCAAAGTTCAACAGTAGCAATACTGTTTCAACAACATAACAAGTCATCATTAAATGTAGTTTATATATTGATGTTATTTTAATGCCGCTGGTCTTGTTTTCAGGTCACTTTATTCCTAGAAGTCAAAAACTGAGATTAATTCCCACACAGACAGACCATCACCAATACCACTAACTTCACTGCCACCAACAAAGCACAGTACATGACCAAGCTCCTCTCCATACTAAGTAATAGTTTGCACTCTTTCTTTTGCCTAGAACTCTTGCTATTTATAGTACTTACCTTTTTTTTGTTTGCATCATCAGCTGTAAAATGAGATTAGTTAAATAATCTATTCTCATCCTCTTCCTCGCTGCACAGTATTTTCCACCTTCCTTAACAATACAATGGTTATATGACTAGCTCTTACTAACAGAAGTGACTTTAGACATCTTATACTTTGGATGTCAGACAGTCCTGTTATTCTGCCATGATCCCTGAAACCACAGCCTGGTGGCCAGAGTTTCAATCATATAAATGACAGCAGAGTGTTATAGGAGGGGGAAAAAACTTTTTAGGAAAATATATTCCCTGAATGAACACAGGTCACACAACCTGACTCATGCCACTCCACACTTGCAGGAGAAAAACATCTTTGCTATTTAGGTTAATGAATGCTTAGATTTCTTCGTTAAAACACAATAGCATAGTTTGACACACGGGCTATATAAACTCTTACAAACTATGTGTCATAAAATACATTATGGGTTCCAAAAAGATGTCCCTTATAAGGGAATTATAGGGAAAGCAAACTGCAAGAGTGCCTTGAAAAAGAATGTCCCTTCTACTCCCCAAAGAATGTAGAAAGAAGAATTTAGAAAGGGTGTAGAGTTAGTTTTCAAGAGAAACGTTTTTGCATCTGCTGCTGTGAGTTAAGTCCTAATGCCATCCACAAAGATATTAGCTCAATGGTTTCATCGCCATATTGCCTTTCAGTGCATACGGAGTCTACAGAGGTTCTGAACCATTTCTGAAACTGATGAACTTTCAGATCATTCACCAAAAATAGAAGTACCCAAAAAAAAAAAGTTGCTAACGCATACAATTTTCCATGCCATTTCAAGGAACTTATGCCCACACCCAAAATGCATGTACAGATCACTTAGTGTTCATAGCTTTGTGGATGGAATTATTTCTGAAGAAAAAGCAAAACAAAAGATCTGATATATATTCTGCACCAAAGCAACATGTATTTTCTGAAAGTTTTCACACACAAAACTAAGACATAAGCAATCTATTAGTAGACAGGTTATACTATGACCACAGTAATATAAGACACACAAAATGTAGAATAGAAACAAAGCCAAGAAAAGGGGCATAATCATAATTTTATCAGTAAATATTAGGCCCAACTCCAGCTCTTTACAACTATGATCACCTACTTATTCTCACAAAGCACCAGCAACACCAAAGTAAAAACCCTGTGGTGAGGGGTAGACATGCAGCTTCCTGGGACAGTGGGGGGTGGGAGTGGGTGGGAGGGATGGGTCACAGTCTTTTGGTGGTGGGAATGGTGTTTATGTACACTCCTAGTAAAATGTAGTCATATAAATCACTAATTAATTAATATGAGAGAGGGAAAATTAATTGTATGTCTCAAAGTTTTTCAAAACACAAACTGAATCTTTTCAATATATAGGCTGTATAATTGATATGCAGACTCTCTCAAAAGCCTAGACCAAGTAGATCAGAAGCAACCAATAGCACAGCTATATACAAGATACTGGGTACTGTACAGCAAACCCTAACAAAAGGACTTTTCAAAGTTAACCCAATTACCAAATAATGTGACAATAACATTAACTATCCATTATCTTTTTGAACCCTAACCAGCAGGAACCTCACATCTCCACTATAGAGCCTCTACTTCCCCCAGTCCTGGAACCATTGGATAGGGCCCACTTTCCCGTATGCCTCTTCCAATCCATATCAAATAATAAATATTGCATCTGTCGATCACAACCTAATCAACACAACAATTGCCACCTCAACATGCTTCAGCTCAGACTGTGTCCAGAGACTTCACGTGTGGAATGACAACCCTTCAGCTTCATTACTCGGGTGAGACCTTTCCTTTCATAGTATACTCTAATTCCATCTCAGGTGGTTCACTTTCTAACAAAGTCCCAAAACCTAGATATATACCAGTTTCTGTGAGAGAGAGCATATGTTCACATGTATCCATAAACTACTACAAAATATATACCTGAAAGCAGAAGTACACTAGAGTTTGCAGTGAGTACCCCCCTAACACTTCCTCTCCACTATTCCAAGCTTTGGGTCCATGATTGCTCAACAATTTGTTTGGCTTCGTATGTTAACTCTCTTTTCAGTCACCAGGTTCCAGATGCCATCAGGATGCCGGCCAGGCTTCCCAAGACTGAAGACCCCACCAATATGTCCTGGAGCTCTGCTTCCCCAGAGACCCACCCTACTAGGGAAAGAGAGAGGCAGACTGGGAGTATGGATCGACCAGTCAACGCCCATGTTCAGCGGGGAAGCAATTACAGAAGCCAGATCTTCTACCTTCTGCAACCCACAATGACCCTGGGTCCATGCTCTCAGAGGGATAGAGAATGGGAAAGCTATCAGGGGAGGGGGCGGGATATAGAGATTGGGTGGTGGGAATTGTGTGGAATTGTACCCCTCCTACCCTATGGTTTTGTTAATTAATACTTTCTTAAATAAAAAAAAAAAAAAAGCACCACCAAATCTACCTATGTATGAATAAAGAAAGAAAGTAGCTTCAGTTACAGAAGTTTACAAACCAGTGTTTACACTAAATAGCTCTTCTGAACAGGACCAGCACAAAGATATGGCAACTTTATTTATTTATTTATTTTTTTACCAGAACAGTGCTCAGCTCTGATTTATGATGCTACTGAGGATTGAATCTGAGACCTCAGAGCTTCAAACATGGAAGTCTTTCACATAACCACTATACTATCTGCTTGGTCAAAAGCACCTTGTTCTTTTTCCATTAAATCGCACTCCAAGCTGATGAGTAACCTTACAAAAATATACAGTAAAACAGAACCCAAATACTTTAAATTATAGCTAATCAAAAAGCTCCAAGAGTTTAGTATTCTCATTCCTTGGCTTACTTCCAAACTTTTCATTACCTCTTAATACCCTGTTATTCCTTGTTTTATATGTCTCAAGAATACTATTTTACTAAATCATTGTTATGATAAAAACAACAGACTATTATAAAAGTTTATTTGCCAGGCTGAGCAGAGACATACATTTCTTTTTCATCAAAATCTATAATTCTCTATCATTTACAAAATACACAGAATCATTTCCAGGTACGCTTGATCTAAAAAAACAACCTGTGCTACTCCTAACAGGATATCAAGTAGTCACACAGAAGAACCATGTGAGAATTTTAAATTGGTAACAGATTTCACCTGAAATTTGTTTCCAACGATCTTAGCCGATTCATCAGGGAGAGTAAAAGGTAAAATGCTTTCCAAAAAGAGTATATTATTTTTTACAATATCATACGATAATTGAGAGTGTATTTTAATAAACTCAACTTATACATCTTAATAACCTAATAAATTGTCATTAATACACTGTAAATTACTATTAAATTTTAAAATAGCAGTTTCACTTTATTAATTAATTAGATGGCCATGGAAAGAGCTCAACTGGTAGGGCACCAAATTTTCATACCTGAAGTTCCAGGTTAGACAGAAGTCTGGCAATGGTTGTACCAGAATGGTGCTGAGACTTTCCTTTCTTCCTATCTATCTATCTATCTATCTATCTATTTTTCTTCCTATTCTCTCTCTCTCTCTGCCATTAGGGTTATTGCTGGTGTTCTGTAGCTATCACCATTACCAGTGACCACACACAACTTTTTTTCTTTTTTGACAGGACAGTGAGAATTTATTTAAAAATATTTATTTATTTATTCCCTTTTGTTGTCCTTATTGTTTTATTGTTGTAGTTATTATCGATGTCATTGTTGTTGGATAGGACAGGGAGAAATGGAGAGAGGAGGGGAAGACAGAGGGGGGAGAGAAAGACACCTGCAGACCTGCTTCACCGCTTGTGAAGCAACTCCCCTGCAGGTGGGGAGCCGGGGGCTCAAACCGGGATCCTTTCGCCGGTCCTTGGGTTTGGCGCCACCTGCGCTTAACCCGCTGCGCCACCGCCCGACTCCCAGGACAGAGAGAATTTAAGAGGAGATAGAAAAAGAAAAACACAGACACTTGCACCACCGTTTCACCGTTTCACTCATGAAATTTCCCTCCTGAAGACGGGGAAAGGAGTCTTGAACCCAGGTCCTTGCACATAGTAATGTATGGGCTCAACCAGGTGCCTACCACCTGACCCCATCTCTGTCTTTTTCTCTGGCTCATGTCAAAATCTCTCTCATATGAAATAAATAAAATAAATCTTTTTTAAAAAATAATTATACTTACATGATATTTATAAATAAGACTTGTGCAACCTGTTAATATATTTATTTGTTGTTCATGTACTAGAAGTATAGGTTTTCTTTTAAGACTTAAAGGGACCATAGCTTTCTGCTACATAGGCTTATTGAATACTATACTGTCAACAGAATCTTGGATAAATGTCTCCAGTGACACAACATGAAGGATGGGCATGGGAGGAGAAATCTATAATGGAAAAAAAATCTATAAAGATGAGTAGTCACTAAAGTACAGAACTATAAAATCAGTATCAAAAACAACAACAACAACAACAAAATATTCACAGCACTATATCCACTAACAGACAAGCAGTACACCCCGGTAGCAGTGATCACAAGCTTTACCCAGACCTGGATATTTAAATACTACTTCCCAGCAAAAGGAACCAAGGCTCTTGGGAAGACTAGTTGTGCCCAGGCAAGTAGAAGCAACAATATATGCTGTTGTTGTATAATCTTATGGAGTCAAAAATTAATAAATAAATAAGTACAAGACAAGGACAGATGGAAATATGTCAGATTACGACAAAACACATTAGTACTTCATGAAGAATAATGATGTTGTAGGCATACTAAAAAAAATAGTAATGAATAAAACAATCAAAAAGAGATAAGGGAAAAGTATCCTTTGTAGAGAAATTACAATTAATAAATGTAAGAAATCAAGGGGACAGAAAAATCACCATTAGAACATAATGACTGCCACAGATAAAACCCATGGGTAGATGCTAAAATAATTGGGTAAAAATATAAGCTGAAAACAGTATATCAGCCTCAAAGTATTTCTTCCAGAAATAATCATAAGGAGAAAATAGTAACATCATAAGAGAAAATTCTAGCAGATAATCACTTTAACCAAGTGAATCAAGTTAACACAAGTAACATACACTGACCTCATACACTCTACGTTATAAGGTACTGAGAAGTATCTATCTACCCAGTCTGTAGCATCCTGTGCAAAAACATGCAATCACAATCAAATCATGAGAAAACATCAGATATGCCTGACCAGAACTCTTTAAACATGTCAAAGTTTGGAACAGTTGGTGTAAAAAACCCAGTAGAGTGAACACATTATCATGAGCAAGAACACAGGCTCAAGATCCTGATCTACAAGTCGCTTTCAATGTCATAAAAGACAAGGAAACACTGAGGAATTCACATAGATTGGAGATTAACAAAATACAACAAGAAAGTGATATATATATATATATATATATATGATGCTGGCTTGGCTCCTGGAACAGAAAAAGAACATTAGTAATGAAAGAACTGATGAAATTCAAATAAATTCTGTAATACATAATTATTCTGTGTTCACTTAAAATGTTAGTATAATAAGAAGCTTGGTAGAGCCTATGTAGAACTCTTCCATATTTTAAAAATCTTCATTTAGAATAATGAAAGAAAAAAAGAGGAAAGGTTTTTGTAAATTTAATAGACAAAACTACCTAAATCATAACAGCAACAAAAACATACTAGATATAAACCTGACAAAAATTGCAGTATAATTATGGAGAGCATTATAAAATTTTATAGGTCATAAAAAGGAGACAAGATTCAAAGGAAAAATATACTAAATTCAGAGAACAGAAAACAAACAATTCTCAATAAAGATTAAAGCAGAGAACTACTTTGAATTTTTTAAAGAGAGCATTTTTATTTTACCACCCTTACAGTACTACTTAAATTAACTGAGTCCAATTTGTCAATTCATGAAAAAGAGCAAGCAAACAATACTTTTTAAAAAATTTCAAAGAGAGAAAAGTTAAAAAATACAAGTTAATCAGGAGGAATGTACATTAGTATTTAAATTAGTCTATTAAAATATTCTTTTCCTAAGACCAATCTTCTATCACAGATTGGACCAGAAACAGAAATAGGACAATAGTGGACAAGCTAAAGAAATACAAATAAAGTATGGAGTTCAGTTAATAGTGGTGTAGCAATGTTAGTTTCTGTAGAAAAGGTAGAAAGTTAATATGAGGATTTTAACAGCAGGGAGTCAGGCGGTAGTGCAGCAGGTTAAGCGCAAGTGGCAAAGCCAAGGACTGGCATAAGGATCCCAGTTCAAGCTCCACATTCCCTACCTGCAGGGGAGTCACTTCACAAGTGGTGAAGCAGGTCTGCAGGTGTCTATCTTTCTCTCCCCCTCTATGTCTTCCCCTCCTCTCTCCATTTCTCTCTGTCCTATCCAACAACAATGATAATAACTACAATAATAAAACAACAAGGACAACAAAAGGAAATAAATAAATAAATATTTTTAAAAATATATCTTAACAGCAAAGTGAATGAGAGGAATAGGGAAGGTCTGCCCTACCTATGTAACTTTTCTGCAAAACCAAAGTTATTTCAAAATAAAAAGTTTATTAAATATATTATGCCACTTTAAGTTTTAAGAATGATTCCAGGAGAAAAGCATGTCAATTTTTTGGCTTGACTATATGAGATACATATACATCATATGTTTATACATATACCCATTTATGTAGACATTTATATGTATGTGTATACACACATATCTCACAATATAAGTGGCTGACTTCTTATAACACTAGTAAGTCTCAACTGGAATTAACTGAACTTTAAATAAATAGTTAACAAATTTAACTAAATAGACAAATTCTGGCAGTTAGGCTAGTCAGGTGGCAAACCTGGTATATCACACATGTTCCTATGAGCAAGGACCTGGAGTTCAGGAAGCCAGTCCCCACCTTCAGGGGGTGGAGGGAGAGGCTTCACGAGTGGTGAAATAGTGCTATAGGTTTCTCTCTCTCTTCCTCTTCCCTCTCAATTCCTCAGTCTCTACCTAATAAATAATGTATTTATTTATTTATGAGAAATATAGAAGGGGAGAAAAAGAGCCAGACATCACTCTGGTACATGTGCTGCCAGGGACTGAACTCAAGACCTCATGCTTGAGAGTCCACGGCCTGATCCACTGCACAACCTCCAGGACCACTAAATAAAATATTTTTAAAAGAAAAAAAAGTTATTTTGAGTTTACTTTTATGTCACTCAAATCCCATCCTGAGAGCTGTCAATTTTATTTATTTATTTACTTATTTAGTATTTAAAGTTAACAGCAATCTAAAAGAATAAGTAAAAGAATGAAGCAAAAGAAATGCATAACAGGATGTGAGGATGATCTGGCTGTGACATCTGTCACCCCATTGATCGCCAGGGTTGATTCTCTGATCTAGCTGGCTAGGCTGGTGTCCCCTTTCTCTCCTTGCCTCTCTCCTGAAGCTGCATGCTGGGGAAGGCCTTTCCTGCATAGAGACCAACCAGTCTTCAATGGAGGGTTTATGAGTAGCTGAGCTCCCCTGCTAGAACCTCCAAACAAGCTCCCAAGAAATGTAGAACAATGAAAAGGAAGTTACCATTTGATATTAAAAGCATTTTTCTTTTAATTCTGACACCGATTTGTTGTTGACTGTTGTTTTAATACTTTAAAATCATGCTGTGGGAAGTTTCCTCATCAAATCAAATGTAAAAACACATTCATTGACAGGTCTAGAAACAAAATTTGACTTGAAAAAAAATTGTTTAGATAAACTCCCACTATCACACTGTCCATGCTTTTTTTTTTTTTTAAGATTTATTAACATGAGAGACAGAGAGAAGGGTAAAGAGGGATCCAGATCATCATTCCAGCACATGTGGCTCTGGCTCTTCCCACAATGCTCTTTCCCACTGTGCCATCTCCCAGGCCACTGTTCACGTTTACTTGTTTTTTTAACCAATGCATCTTCTAACTGGTCATGTTTTTTTTTTTTTAATTATCACTGAAGTAAAACAGCAGGTTCTTCATAGAATTTTTATTTTGTTTATTTATTTATTTATTTATTTTTGTCTCCAGCATTATCATTGGGGCTCAGTGCCTACACTATGAATCCACTGCTCCTGGCAGCCATTTTCCCCCAATTTATTAGATAGGAGACAGAGAAACTGAAAGAGGAGAGGAAGATAGAGAGGGAGAAAGAAAGATAAACACCTGCAGACCTGCTTAACCACTTGTGAAGCATCCCTCCTGCAGGTGGGAAGCTGGAGGCTCAACTTTGGATCTTTGAGCACATCCTTGAGATAAGTACTAAATGCACGTATCTAGGTGCGCCACTGCCTCCCCCCAAGAAATCTTTTTGATAATTCGCCATGTGAGTTAGAACACAAAAGTCATCTCTCTGAGCTTTGAAAGTCATCCAAGCAAGCACTGATTTAAAAAGTTTTAAATAGCCCTGTAAATATATGGTAATAAGAAATAAATTCTTTTTTTAAGATTTAATATTTATTCCCTTTTGTTACCCTTGTTGTTTTATTGTTGTAGTTATTATTGTTGTTATTGATGCCATTGTTGTTGGATAAAACGGAGAGAAATAGAGAGAGGAGGGAAAGACAAGAGAGAGGCAGAGAAAGACAGACACCTGCAGACCTGTTTCACTGCTTGTCGAGTGACTCACCTGCAAGTGGGGAGCCAGTGGCTCGAATGGGGATCTGTATGCTGGTCCTTGTGCTTTGCACCACGTGTGCTTTCCTGCTGTGCTACCGCCCAACTCCCAAGAAATAAATTCTAAATTAAACTTAAATATTACTTGAGGGTGGGGGGGAAGCAATTACTTTTTCCTCTCCAAAATATTGACATAATTGTTCTGGGCCATGAAAACAAAGTTATTATTCCTAAATGATACAATGATTACATACTACTTTTTTATTTTGTAAATTTTATTTATTTTATTTTTGTAGGATAAAGAGAAATTTAAAAAGGGGATAGAAAGGCAGAGGGGAAAGGAGGGAGAAAGAGAGAGACAGAAAAAACCTGCAGGACTACTTCACCACCGCTGCAGATGGGGACCTGGGGCTTGAACCCAGATCCCTGTGCATGGTAAAAATGCACTGAACCAGGTGCACCACTGCCCAGACTCTACTGATTTTTTTTTAGTATATATTCTTTCTTTCTTTTTCTTTTTCCTTTTCCTTTTTCGTGTGTGTGTGTGTGTGAGTGTGTGTGTGTGTGTGTGTGTGTGTGTGTGTGTGTGTGTGTGTGTGTGTGTGTGTGTGTGTTTCCATGGTTATCGCTGGGGCTTGGTGACTGCACTACCAATCCACTGCTCCTGGAGGCCATTTTTTCCATTTTGTTGCCCTTGTTGTAGTTGTCTGGCTATTATTGTTATTGCTGTTGGGTAGGACAGAGAGAAATTGAGAGAGGAAGGGAAGACAGAGAGGGAGAGAGGAAGATAGACATCTGTAGACCTGCTTTACAGCTTGTAAAGCAACCCCCCTGCAGGTGGGGAGCCAGAGGCTGGAACCAGGATCCTTACTCAGGTCCTTGCCCTTTGTGCCACCTGTGGTTAACCTGCCCTTTTAGATATTCTAATGTAGCACTATTTATCTGGTACTAAATTTTGAGGACACGTGTGATACCAGTTCCCATTTGTTCCAAATATCTAGAAAAGCTCACTGTCCATCCAGTATGTGCATCTGGGAAAAGACAGTAGCATGCAGAGTAGCATAAGAATAAGAAGAAAACAACAATGATGGAAAAAGTGTTTTAGCACTAAAAAAAAAAAAAAAATACCATGTATATCAATATAAAAATCGTAACATCCTTACCCTGACACTTTTATGAAGATCTCTATGAAAACATCTACAAAACTGCTTGCAGTATAATGGAATAATGCAGTATTCCTGCCAGATTAAATTTACTGTGTAAAATGCTTTCCATGGTTGTTTTAAAGCAGAGGAACAGAAACATGTGACAAGTAACACTTCTTTAATTTTTCAACAAAATATTATTGCTTTACTATTAGCTTACAATACTATGTAACTTCAGTACAACCTCATAAGTCAATGTGTATACATTTCACCTACCAAATTTCTAGAGCCATCATACTATCAGATCAACCAACACTCTCTACCCCATTATTCCTCCCTTTAGTAACATCCATCTTTTTCACAGAATCTAAGAAGCTGTTGTGTTTTAAACTAACATTTCATAGTCTGGAAGGTGATGTAGTGGATCAAATGTTGGACCCTCAAGTATGAGGTTCTGAGTTCAATTGCTTGTGATGTATGTGCCACAGTGAAGAAGGAAGGAAGAAAGAGAAGAGAAGGAAGAGAAAGAAGGGAAGGAAGGGAAGGAAGGGAAGGAAGGGAAGGAAGGGAAGGAAGGGAAGGAAGGGAAGGAAGGGAAGGAAGGGAAGGAAGGGAAGGAAGGGAAGGAAGGAAGGAAGGAAGGAAGGAAGGAAGGAAGGAAGGAAGGAAGGAAGGGGGGAGGGGGGAAGGAGGAAGGAAGGGAGGGAGGGAGGGAGGGAGGGACATTTTAACTTTTAAAAATGACTGTGAGGGTTGTGAGGTGGCACAACAACTGGTAGAGCCTTCATGTTACCAAGATCCAGGACCCAAATCCAAGTTCCTCATTTCTCCCTGCAGGGAGTTGGGGAGAAGCTTCACAAGTGGTGAAGCGGTACTACAGGTGTCTCTCTCTCTTTTTTTTTTCCCTTCTCTTGCCCTTGTTTGTTGTTGTTGTTAGTATTGTTGTTATTGTTGCTGGATAAGACAGAGAAATCAGGAGAGATAGGGAAGACAGAGAGCAGGAGAGACAGACACCTGCAGACCTGCTTCACTGCTTGTGAAGCAACCCCCTGCAGGTGGGGAGCTGGGAGCTCAAACTGGGATCCTTACACCCTTCAGAGCACTGTCCAGCTTTGGCTTATGATGGTGCTGGGGATTTTCTTTTCTTTTCTTTTCTTTTCTTTTCTTTTCTTTTCTTTTCTTTTCTTTCTGTCTTTCTTTCTTCCTTTCTCTCTCTCTCTCTCTCTCTCTCTCTCTCTCTCTCCTTCTTTCTTTCATGTATTTCAAAGGGGACATGAGTTTAAAACTTTCCCTCCTAAAAGGAAAAAACAGTGAAATGAGAAAAAAAAAATTCCCTTTGGCTATATAAGGGGGGTCAGACTTCCTCAACATTCTAGATCACTTTATCAGCTTTGGGAAGGTGAGAGAGCTGAAACAGAATAGGTCATAAGAAAATAAAGAACTAAAAGAGAAAGACTAGAGTGAACACACAGAGACACACACACGAGGGGGGGGTGGAGAGACAGAGAGGGAGGAAGAGGGAGAGGGGGAGAGAGAAGACTGGGGAGGGCTTAGCCCCCTAGCATTCGTAAATTCCACAAGCAGAGAGACAAATTTAATTCTTAGGTTTTTTTTCCAAGTGCCAAGAGTTTAAATGAAATTTAGAGTTCTTGTTTCATTCCTCCTATCAAATGTAATTGTATCCTCACTACACATGCTTCTTATTTCATTCATCTGTAAACCATTCCTGTCAACTCTTAAATGCAGGGCTAGTCAGTCCCAAGGTCATTGAGCACACATGCTTCTCCATTTAATAGGTCTGGATACAACCTTATTGCTATAAGATATATATATATACATATATATATTCTTTAAATGTGTCGGTCCAGGTTTTTGATACCTTTCATCAAACTATTATTCATAACTTGTCTCACAAGACCCATAGTATGAAATAGTTTAGCTTGAAGCCCTAATCCTCTAACTTTACATGTTGGGATATTATTTGAAGTGATTTATTAAAAATCATAGAAGGGACATTTTTACTGAGACTAAATAAGCAATATATTTTGTAATTTCGCTCAAGTTTAAGAAAAGGGCTTTGGAAGATGGGTGAGTGGGGGCTGGAAGTGTATGAAAAGGAAAGTTACTCTAGAGAAGATATGTACGGGGTGGGGGCAGATAACATAATGGTTATGCAGACTCTTAAGCCTGAAGCTCAAAAGTCCCAATCTCCCACACCACCATAAGCCAAAATTCAATCTCCCGCACCACCATAAATCAGAGGTGAGCAGTACTGTGGTAAAAGAGAGAGAAGGGGGTGGAGACAGGGGTAATATGTATATTTAAGACCAGGAGTACTATAACACCCCCTGAAAAAAAAACACAAATAGGAATGTAAAAATCAAGCAAAATTAACAAGTGTTTATCATGTAACTAAGTGCCAGTGAGCTGCCAACAATCCTCTGACAATGATGAACTTTTCGTAAAGTAAATGTCCTGAGGTGTACATGCAGACAGAAAAGTAGAACAAATCATTAAGTATATAGCTTAATAAACTAAACTTTCAATAAATCAATAAAACAAAATAATGACCAGTAAGCTCATAATTGGCAGTCTCTGCTTCAACTGACCAGCACCAGAGCTATGGTTCCTAAAATGGGCCTACACCAAGGTAATGATTCTTTTTAAGATTTAATTATTTATTTGTTTAAAAGAGAGGAGCTGGTAAGAACTTAGTATAATGGTTCTGCAAATGACTTTCATGCAAAAAGCCCTGAGATCCCAGGTTCAATCCCCAGCCCTACCAGAGTTGAGCAGTGTGCTGATAAAAAATAAAAAATAAAAATAAAAAATAAAAATAAATAGCAGCACTCTGGTATATGTGAAGCATGATTGAGAGTCCAACATATTATCCACTGTACCAACTTCCAACTTCCAGGATGCATAATTCTGTTTTATTTTTTTAAAAAATACTAATAGAGCCATAGAATAACATATGCTTTTGTGTCTGGTATTTAAGCTAACTTTATTTTGATGAGATTAATTTATGTTGCTGAATACTGTAGTTCATTCTTATTAATGTACGTATTATGTTATACCATTGTGAAACATTCTATAATGTACTTATCCCTTCTAATGTAAGACAGCTTGAGGCTACTATGGATATTCTACTTTAAATATTCTTTCCCATGTCTTTCACATGTGCTCACAGATACATCCACACATTCCTAAGAGTAGAACAGCAGGATTGCTGGGTACGTCTGTTTATTTTTACTGGAAGTTTTCCAAAGTGTTTTTACCAATTTACATTCCTACCAGCAGAATGTGAGGGTTCCAATTACTCTATATGCCCATCAATATTTTATTGTCTTTCTTAAGTTTAGTCACTCTGGTGGGTGTGTACAGAAATTATAATGTGGCCTAATTTTCATTTCCCTAAAGCCTATGTGGCTGGGAAACTTTCATGTTTATTGCACAAACTGAATACTCTTAAAATGTCTTATGTCTCTGGGCTTCTCTCTCCTTTTTTCTTGTTGGGTTGAATGACTTTTCAGCATTCTTATGGCAAAGTTGTTTATTCATCCCTGACAGAAGTGTGAGAAAAAACTTTTAATTTATTTGATACTAGCTTGATATACATACATACTAAAAACAAAGAATAGTATTAATATCACAGGTCAGGATAATGACATCAGTCTAGAAGTAGTCATTCGAAGACTGCAATGGAGGAAAAAAAAGAGAGAATTGAGCTGGGCTTTTAAGAAACCATGAAACTTACTGCATACTTGTATTGTTATATTATACTTGTATCAGATAGTATTCAATATTAGGTACGGTTTAATAATATTAATCTATTTAAATTCACTTTAATTACTTATTCCCCAAAACATGGTCAGATGCTTGTGTTCACTGTCATGTCTTTGCTTATTCAGTTACAGAAAGTGATTCTCAGTTGTAGGATGTATTATACCTTTTAACACTTGATGTGTATATCCATGGAACAGAAAGAACATGGCAGAAAAAAAATTATTAAATTTGCATAAGACATAAGCAAGAGCAATCATAAGCAAGAGCATAAAGAACCACAAACAGCAAAATTCACGTCATGAATCTCATCCACGAGTGATTGCTAAATGCTTTTTCTGAGTAAAGATCTGAGTCTTTTCTGGACACTAAGGAGGTTAATAAAACCATGAAGGCAGCTAAAAGTATGCTATGGTGGGGGGTCAGTGGCGCACTGGGTTAAGGGCAAGTGGAGCAAAGTGCAAGAACCTGCGTAAGGATCCCGGTTCGAGCCGCCGGCTCCCCACCTTCAGGGGCGTCACTTCACAGGCAGTGAAGCAGGTCTGCAGGTGTCTATCTTTCTCTCCCCTTCTCTGTCTTCCCCTCCTCTCTCCATTTCTCTATCCTATCCAACAACGAACGACATCAACAATAACAATAATAACCACAACAGGGCTACAACAACAAGGGCAACAAAAGGCGGTGGGGTGTGTGTGTGTGTGTGTGTGTGTGTGTGTGTGTGTCCTCCAGGAGCAGTGGATTCATGGTGCAGGCACTGAGCCCCAGAAATAACCCTGGAAGCAAAAAAACAAGTGTGCTATAGCCTTGTTTAATACTTTAAAAACATTACCATACTTAGTTCCTCCAGTACAGGTACCCAATTATCAAGTAGATGAAACTACTTAAACAAATCACCTAGTATTTTATCTCTCAGCAGTAAAATTAGACTAACAACAAAGTCTACTTGCAAAAGACTCGTTTTGTCCTACTGAAGATTCTATATCTCAACAAATGAAATTCCTGGGTCAGCAAGATAGCTTTGCCATGTGTGTGATCCAGATTCAATCCCATTCCCTACCACAAGGGGGAAAGCTTCAGTGCTGTGCTGTCTTTCCGTCTCTCACTGTCTCTCTAGTTCTACCTGAAAAAGTAAGTTCACAGTAGTGAAGTCCTCCTGATAGCCCCCACCTACACAGAAAAAGAAATTTCTATAAGATTTATTTTCTACGACAGTAGAATTTGGGAACAGAATTTAAAGTTAGTCATTATCCTCAGACATTAGAAGTTTCAGAATTTTATACAGGTACTAAGTGCCTTCTAACAAAATACATTTTCAGAAAATGTGCTCAAAATGAGTATCAAAGAGTCAAATCCAAAAATTTAACCAAAACAGGGATATTTCACAAATGCTACCATTAAGTATGCAACACATTTGGGAAAGGGGGGAAAAAATCATTAAATGGGGGGTCCGGCGGTAGCGCAGTGGGTTATGTGCAAGTGGCGCAAAGCACAAGAACAGGCATAAGGATCCCGGTTTGACACCCCGCCTCCCCACCTGCAGGCGAGTCGCTTCACAGGCGGTGAAGCAGGTCTGCAGGTGTCTAGATTTCTCTCCCCCTGTCTTCCCCTCCTCTCTCCATTTCTCTCTGTCCTATCCAACAACGAAAGACATCAACAATTAACAAACAATAATAATAACCACAACAAGGCTACAACAACAAGGGCAACAAAAGAGGGAAAAATGGCCTCCAGGAGCAGTGGATTCATGGTGCAGGCACGGAGCCCAGCAATAACCCTGGAGGCAAAAAAAAAAAATCATTAAATGAACACATTTATGGTAAGATGCCCTGGTTTCAAAAATAAGGACAGTGGCACATCTCAGAATCAAAGAAGCACAGTAAGTGCAATAAAAATTCACTCCCAGTGCAACAGGGGACTATTATAATCCTTAATTATCTATGTTTTTATAAATAATCTTCAACAAAATAGTTCCAGCATCCAGCACATGTTCATTAATTGTGTTCTTCTGCTTCATCATTAAACACAGCTTAAATCTAATGAGTGTCTAATTGAGGTTAAAGACCCATCCTGGGAGCCAGGCAGTAGCCCAGCAGGTTAAGCGCACGTGGCGCAAAGTGCAAGGACCGCCTAAGGATCCTGGTTCAAGCACCAGCTCCCCACCTGCAGGTGAGTCACTTCACAGGCGGTGAAGCAGGTCTGCAGGTGTCTATCTTTCTTTCTCTCTTCCTCTCTCTCTTCCCCTCCTCTCTCCATTTCTCTCTGTCCTGTCTAACAATGACGGCACTAATAACAACAACAATAATAGCTACAACAACAATGAAAAACAAGGGCAACAAAAAGGAAAATAAATAAATATATATATATAAAAGACCCATCCTAACAACTTCCATCTTTATCTCAATCACATTAAGATTATATAAGACACACCACTATGTGTATGTGTAAATATATTCACATTAGCACATGTGTAGCCATAAAACCTTTCTATGATTCTAACTTATTTTTTATAATAGAGTAATGCAATAAAATATTTAATCTATTGCACAAATGCATGCAGCTGTATAGGTAGGGGTAGCATGCCATCCAAATCCATTAGATGTGGCTGCTATAACAAACTACTACAAACTTGGTAAAGTAAGACAACAGGATATTAATTCTCTCACAGCTCCAAAGGCCAAAAGTGTGAATTTTGTTTCACTGAACAAAAATGAAGGTATCAGCAGAGCTGAGCTTATTCCTGAGGCTCTATGGGAAAAATCTATCCCTTGCCTTTTTTAGTGTCTGCTGGCTGTTGGCATTCATTGATTCATGGCCACATCATTCAAACCTATGTCTCCATCTTCACTCTCTTCTGTGTACTTATCAAGTCTCCTTCTTCATCTCAACTGAATCCTGATGAAAGCACTTAGTGAAAAGCCAGACAATCCAGGAATATATCCCCACTCATATTTGCAAAATATCTATTGTCCAAATAAAGTTACACAGACAGAACATATTCAGCCCTGGATCTCATTCACCCTACTACAGCTACCGAATATAAACTTGTTCAAAGTACTCATCAGTTAATATTTCAAAGCCCCAAGTGTAAGAAAGGTAGTGTAGAGAATTCAGTCTGTACAATATGAAAGTTCCAGGTGCACAGAAGTTCAATGTCCAGAAAAATCAAAGCCTACCAATCAAACTACAGATGCTCATTGTAGTAGCAACCTGGCACAGGGTTATTAGTTCTAGCTAAACATTAAATCACATGGGAACAGTTTACAATTACTGATGCAAGGGCCCCCACCTGAGACCACTAAAATTAGAATCTGGGTGTGCAGACTAGATCTGTGATTTTTTTGTTTGTTTTTGTTTTTAATCTTACGTGATTCAAATATGCAACTAGAACTGAGAAATCACCATCTCTAGCAGACAAGAAAAAATGAATGGTAATCTGACTTAATCAGGGAGTTTTCTGCTTGCCATTTTTCATAGCCAAGTTAATGCAAATGCTTTTATTTTTCCTGACAGAGAAAGAATATTTTTAGTAATCATTTTAATTAATTTGAAAATATGAAAAAAATGTTTTCCAGAAATTCATCTCTTTCACAAACATTATTCTCTGCTAAATACATCAATAATTATTATTATAAGTTAGTGTACAGTTACCACAACCCAAGAGATTAACTTTTTTGTTACACATTTCAAAGGAACTATGAATTATATTTGTTTACACCAAGCTTTTTCTTATACATGTTCACTTTAATACAAATTTATATTCTTATATACTTCCAGTTTTAGCCCTAAAAAGAAAAAAAATCAAGAATAATTTAGCTTTGCTTTTAGCATTTTTCATGACACACTACCCTATTTTTCACCTGCCAATCAATTACACAGGTTTTTTTAAAAAAAATTATTTTACTAGTGATTTAGTAATAGCTTACAAGATTATAAGATTACAGGGATACAGTTTCATATCACCTATCACCAAAGATCTGTGCAGCCCTTTTCATAAAGTTTGCTTTTGCAAGTAGTTCCCTTTCATCTTTGTACTCATCTCTTTTCCTTTCTATCATTTTTAAAGCATAACTTGTCTCCATCTTAATTCTTTGTCAAGTACTTAATTAGGTGGCAAGCCCTCTAGTTTTACAGCCACCACAATGAGAAACGAATTTCACTTCTCATTCGCCTTCCCCTACACTTTTCTTTTTCTCACTTTTACTAGCAACATTAATCTCAGCCAATTTCTATAGTAGCAAGGTAATTATGCTACTAAATGTGTTTATATGAAAGAAAACAATGCTGATATCTCTGTCATTTTCAAGATTCTCCTTTTATACTCCCAAAAAGGCTTCCCAATCACAAATCAGTGTAAACTACTAATTCTTAAGAATGATGTTTTTAAAAAAATTCTACTTTGGTTTACATTAAATAAGAAAAATATTTATTAAAACCACCACTATTTACTAATATGGTGATATTCAGCATTACTCCAAATCCTACAACATGATCAAATTAATCACAAAATTGTTTACACAACAGTGTGCAATATAGATTTGGAAAGTCCCTGTCATAACTTCTTCTTCTTCTAGCGTTTGCCCCTGTCATAACTTAATGCAAAAGACTTAAACCTTATCAGTTACCATGTGTTCAAAAAAATTAAGACACTGAAGTAGATTATAAAGTCTTTGCAATTCATAATTCAGGAAACATTGCTCAAAAAAAGTGACAAATCATAACATTTGCCAGTACCATTTCAATAGCTGTTTTTACTATTAGAACTACAGAACGAAAAACGGTGAAATGTAGAAATATACATGTAGGGGACTGGGTGGTGGCGCTCTGGGTTAAGTGTACATAGTAGAAAGTGCAAGGACCAGTGCAAGAATCCCAGTTCAAGCCCCCAGCTCCCTTCCTTCAGGGAGCAGTTGATTCACAAGCAGTGAAGCAGGTCTGCAGGACTTCAGGTCTCTATCTTTCTCACCCTCTCTCTATCTTCCCCTCCCCTCTCAATCTCTATGTATCCTATCTAATAAAAAATTTAAAAATTTTTTAAAAAGGGAAAAAAATGTCCACCAGGAGCAGTGGATTTGTAGTGCTAGCACCAAGTGCCACCGATAACCCTGGAGGCAAGAAAGAAAAGAAGAAAGAAAGAGAGAAAGAGAGAAAAGAAAAGAAGGAGGAAGAAAGATACATTTAATTAGAATCATATGTCAACTAGATAGGAATCATGACTAGTAAAATTTGCAGAACAGGAAAAGACGTGTGAAAGATGTGAAAATATCTGTATAGGTGGAGAAGTAACATAAATGTAGTCATATGATGAACTCTGTCTTGGAGAGTCATATTATGACCTTTGCCATAAGTTGTTAGAATTATCTGGGTCTGGGAAAATGTTTATTCATGACTATAAAATAAAAACAACTTCCAGAAAATTCAATAGTTACTACACAAATAGAGTTTTAAATGATTTCTACTGAGAAAAAAAAAAGAAATATAACCACAGACATCTAAATAATAAATAAATGAGCTATAAACTAAGACATATGAAAAGTTCTAAACTTTGACTGCAATGCCCTTCATTTTACCCTGTTTACTTCCACCTTGAACAAATAGAAATGAGAGACAGAATTTAAAATATGTCTTAATAAATAAAAATGGCAGACTGAAAAAAATGATCCAGCTATGCCAAGACTTGCCATTTAATTCATTAATCTCCACATATATATATATATATATATATATATATATATATATATACACACACCATTTTGCTCATAGCAACATTATTCACAGTAATTAAAACATGTCAAGCTAAAAGCCCAACCATATATAGCTACATAAAAAAACTGCTGTTAAAATAAAGTAGTGTCTTTTGGGACAAAAATGGATGAAACTTGAAGTGACCAATTACTAGATGGTTTCATTCATATGTGGGACATAGAGAACATACTAAATAGAAAAACATAAACAAAACTAGCACTTAGGCTGGGTACAAATTATAGTAGAGGGGAAGGAGAGGAGGGGGAAAAAGAATGAAAGATTAAGTTGAGATGCCCTGCTCCCAGCCACCCTGATAAAGCAGTAGAGAGAATTAAAGAAATACAGCACCAAAGCTTCTTTCAGTGCAGTGAGGTCTAGGCTCAAACTCAGGTGGCATACATGGTAAAGCAGCACATTACCCAAGTGAGCTATTACACCAACCCGAGGGAGATTTCAGTGAGAAGACAGCAGGAGTTTTGTGGTAGACATAGTGAGTCTTAGGCACTTTTAGACTATCTATAGGGTTGGGCGATAGCACAGCAGGTTAAGCACAGATGGCGCAAAGCACAAGGACAGGGCAAGGATCCTGGTTTGAGCCCCCGACTACCCACCTGCAGGGGAGTCACTTCACAGGCAGTCAAGCAGATCTGCAGGTATCTGTCTTTCTCTCCCCCTCTGTCTCCCCCTCCTCTCTCCAATTCTCTCTGTCCTATCCAACAATCACAGTAATAACAACAACAATAACTACAATAATAAAAACAAGGGCTTTGAACAAAAGGGGGGAAAAAAGAATATCTAATCTTTAAATTTTGTAGTGTTACAAACCAGTGATAAATCAATTTTTAAAATATGCTAGGTTTTTTATTTATGTTTTTGTTTTCTTTTCTTTTCTTTATTGAGACGGAGTTAATGGCTTACAGTCAACAGTAAATTACAGTAGTGTGTACACGTGTAACATTTCTCAGTTTTCCACATAACAATTCGACCCTCTCTAGGTCCTTCTCTGCCATCATGTTCCAGGACCTGAACCTTCCCCCCATCCCAGAGTCTTTTGCTTTGGTGCAATACTCCAACTCTAGTCCAAGTTCTGCTTTATGTTTATTTATTTCTCAACTATTATTATTATTTTAGATTTAATAATGGCCAACAAGAATGGGATAAGTAGGTTACAACTCCCACCACCAGAGTGCCATATCCCTGCTTTTTTCTTGAGTCCCCTCAATAATCATGTAAAACATGTAGCACCCAACTTATCTTGAACCCCCATGCAACACGTACTGGAATGGTGTTCTGGTTTCTCTCTCTCCCTTCCTCCCTATCTCACAGGAAATTCTCTCTCATATGTAACAAATAAAACTTTTTTTAAAAAGTTTGAAACCAAAGACACGAAGCATTGTCTACACTTACAAGAATGAGGAGTCCTAATACTGGCTTTTAAAAAATGTTTTATTTATTTATTCACTTATTGGATAGAAACAGAGAAAACCTAAGATGGAAGGGGGAGATAAAAAGAGAGGAGAGGCACCTACAGTACTGCTTACCCTGTAATGAAGCTTACACACACACACACACACACACACACACACATCAAAGATGGGTACCGGGGGCTTGAACCCAGATCTTTGCATAGGGTAATACATGAGCGCTATAGGCTGTGCCATTGTCCTTCAGTAACAACACCGTTCATCAAGTCTACACCAGGGATCTTTGGTTCCAAAGAGGTCCAAGTCTGCAATGCTTTTTAGACACAATATACATTTAATAGAAACTAGGAGAAAGGACAGATATGCACACACAACACCCCCACCTCAAAATCAATTACACAATATTTGAGTAATGAGAGTTAAAATAGTTACTGAAAGAAAACCACATTTAGTAGTTAAGAACAGATTCTATAAGTGACTCATTTAAGATCTCAAATAAGTATAGATGGACACTGAAGCTGCAGACTCCACCTCAATTAAGTTTAGCCCCAAATACCCGATTAGCTGATCTTAACTCCTACACGTTCTATATCCTCAAAGACACACACCATGTGCTCAAAACTGTTCAATCCTGGCAAATGCTAAAGTCATACAGGAGAAGTGGGAGGAGGCCCATCCATATCAGAGCTAGAAATATCCAAGCAAGGCATAAATTAGACTAAACGAGGCCGCTTTTTAATCCATCAAGAGGCAGACAGGTCTATGTGACTCTGTTACTAACAGGAGGATTGCGGCGGTACAGGGAGAATGCCTCAAACTTATACAGCCTCTTGCACTTATTAAATATAAAACAGCTTTTAAAAGTCCATCACAGGTATATTTCTGACTGTAATTTTTAAAAGGGAGATTTTTCCCCCCTTAATGTAGTCAAGCAGGCAAAGAGCCAATCAATCCATTAGAAAAATCAAAGGGACAGAAATCTATGCTTTGTCATTAATTCAGCGTGCAAAGAGTAATGGTACTAGCATGTTTTTTTTTCCTTTTTTTAAACTGGACAACTGTAGATAAATGGATAGCAGGACAGAAAATGGAAAATGCCATTGTAGTATCTATGCTACAAACGAGGCCGAGCTTGTACTTCGGGATCATGCCATGTCCTTGGAAATTAGCAACTATGCCAGGTTTGGGCAGCACATGTTGTCAAACAAAAGAACAAAGCATGTCTCTTCTTCTCTCTCCCCTCTCAGTTGCTCTCTGTCCTATCAAATTACAAAATAAAAAGTATTTTTGAATGCTTGTGCAATAATAGTGGAGGTATTGCTGCCAGGTTTTATGGCTTATGCTCAGTATCTGTGTGCCTCTACCCTTCCCAGATGTCATATCTCTCTCTCTCTCTCTCCCTTTTTTTTTAATAGAGGACAAGAGACAGAAGGGGGGGGGGAAGAGCTATAGAGAGACATTTGCAGCACTGCGACAACAATCACGAAGCTTCCCTTACTGCAGGTGGGGACTTGAAGATTCAAATCCAGATTCTCACACGTGGTAACATGTGAACTGTATCGGGATGAGCCACCATCTAGCCTAGGAATTACATTTTAAATGATATATTAACTACAGTTCTTTTAGATTTAGTCTAATGGGCCAACTGAAGTCACAACTAGCTTAGAAGAAAATAGTAAGGGAAAAGAGAAATACTATTATAAGTGAGATACAGACATCTGCCTTCCAACTGTTATTTTAGTCAAAAGTTCTCCCCACCTCCCGCCAATTTAAATTTTCTCTTTAAGACTGGGGATCCTTGCTGAAGGGTAATCTTTTGTAGACAGACATATATTGCTTTTTTTTATTAATAAAATCTACTGTATGAATATTTAGTTTACCACCAGAGCAATCACTGTGGCTTGGTATCCGCATTATGACTTTACCACCAGAGCAATCACTGTGGCTTGGTATCCGCATTATGACTTTACCACCAGAGCAATCACTGTGGCTTGGTATCCGCATTATGACTCCACCATTCCTGCTGGCGAAAGTATTTTCCTTTTTTTTTTTTCTTTTCTTTTTGAAAGAGGGAAGCAGAGAGAGAATGAGTAAAGGAGAGAGGCAGAGAGATACATGCAGCACTGTCCCATTGCTCACGAGGCATCCTTCCTGCAACGAACAACCTGGGGCTTGAGCAACTTGCTCTTCGCACACACTGATTTGTGCATACTACCAAGTGACCCACCACCCATTTTTTTAAAATATTTACTTATTTATTCCTTTTTGTTGCCCTTGTTTTATTGTTGTAGTTATTATTGTTGTTGTTGTTGATGTCATCATTGTTGGATAGGACAGAGAGAAATAGAGAGAGGAGGGGAAAGACAGAGAGGGATAGAGAAAGAGTCGGGGAGAGAAAGACAGACACCTGCAGACCTGCTTCACTGCCCGTGAGGCAACTCCCCTGCAGGTGGGGAGCCGGGGGCTCGAACCGGGATCCTTACGCTGGTCCTTGCACTTTGCACCATGTGTGCTTAACCCACTGCACTACCGCCGACTCTCTAACCACCCATTTTTTAACGTGTGCATTTTTTTTAATCACAAAATTATTGCAACCAACTGGTCCAACAAAGGCTATTTCTTTTCAGCTGCAATATATGATTCCTCCTGCAAGAAGTGGCTGTTTAACTAGAAAAACAAAAACAAAGCCAACAAGCACATACTGTGCAGAAAATATAAGTGCTGCATTTACAGACAGGAGCAGCTTTGTAGAACATCTAAGATTGGCAGCCCAAATGAAGAACAAACATCTGGTTCTTCACTCATAACTAGAGCTTCTGCCACACAAATGTCCAGGAGCCTGGAACAGGGTGCCCTGAACTGCCAGAAGCTATAGGTAGGAAGCCAATAAGTACCCAATCCTTTAAGGTCATATATGAGGTGTTCAACACATATATTCACATACACTTACATTTCATTCAATTGCAGGAATTGAAAATATCACACAGTCAAAAAAATGACTTGGAAAAAAGCAGACAAGCACACAATGTTACTACAGCTGGGCAAGAAAGGGCGAAGATTCGATCAATGCATACAACTTGAGAGGATTTTTGCTATACACAGATGTGTCTCTCGATGCAAGATATGTGTGCCACAAGACAAAATATTTTCCACTTCTCTAGGGTAGAAGGTGAGGTGGTTTTTAATATGGTAGAGAAATGTAAAAACAGAAAAGGTATGCATTACATTACTTTTGCAGAGGAAAAGACATTTGAGGTAAAGTACTTGTTATTGTCTTTGTCAGGGCCTTACTGCTTCAGGTTTACTTTTTCAGAGGGAAGAAGAAAGAGAAAGGAGGTGTGGGGGAGAAGATATCATAGCACCTAAGCTTATTCCAGTGCTTGGGAATAAACCCAGGTCACATGCATAATAAATCAAACATTCACTATCCAGGTTTTTTTAATCCAGGTAATTTGTTGACTCTAAATACACTTTCTTATCTAAAGAGTAATTTTACTTTCTTAGAGACAATCATCTCACTATTCAAAAATATCTTGAGCCATAAATTGCAATGCCTAATTTTCCTAGTAAGAGAGCATTTAAGATTTCTCATTCGGGGGCCAGGTAGTAGCGCAGCAGGTTAAGCGCACATGGTGCAAAGCACAAAGACCAGAGTAAGGATCCCAATTCAAGCCCTTGGCTCCCCACCTGCAGGGGAAGGGGTCACTTGGCAAGCAGTGAAGCAGTTCTGCAGGTGTCTATCTTTCTCTCCCCTCTCTGTCTTCCCCTCCTCTCTCAATTTCTCTGTGTCCTATCCAACAACAACAGCAATGGCAACAATAAAAACAAAGGCAACAAAATGGAAAAAACAGCTTCCAGAAGCAATGGATTAGTAATGCAGGCACCAAGTGAGCCCCAGTGATAACCCTGGAAGGAAAAAAAAAAAAAAAAAAAAAAGATTTCTCATTCTGGACTGGGGAAGATACCATAATATTTATTCAAAGAAACTCTCATGCCGGAGGCTCCAAAGTCCCAGACTCAATTCCCTCCCTGTACCACCATAAGCCAGAGCTGACCAGTGCTCTGATAAATACATATACACATACACATACATATATACATATCCAAATCTTCATCTGCAATATTCTTGCCTTTAGGTTCATGATTAGTCAACAAGTTGTTCTCCTTACTATCTTAACTCTTTTTCAGCCACCAGGTTCCAGATGCTATCATAATGCCAACCAGACTTCCGTGGGCAGATGACCCCACCAATGTGTCCTGGAGCCCTGCTTCCCCAGAGCCCTGCCCCACTAAGGAAAGAGAGACAGGCTGGGAGTATGAATCAGCCTGCCAACACCCATGTTCAGGGAAGCAATTACAGAAGCCAGAACTTCTAGCTTCTGCACCCCATAATGTGCCTTGGTTCATACTCTCAGAGGGATGAGGGGATGGGATACAGAGTTCTGGTGGTGGGAATTGTGTGGCGTTGTACCCCTCTTATCCTACGGTTATTGTCAGTGTTTCCTTTTTATAAATAAAAATTAATATAGATAGATAGATATAGATATATAAATTCTCACTCATTTATAGCTTTTAAAGAAAGAGAGGAGAAGGTGAGGGAGTACTGTCACTTGATAGACATACATCTTCAAAACTTCATCTTTCCAATGTGAACTTTCACATTTTTTTAACCCAAGTACAAAGCAATAGAAGCTTTTAAAAAATTAAAATTAATTAAAACACTGGGAAAATTAAAAAAGCACTGCCACTGAATTCATAAACTTCAGCTCTTTCAGATGATAAACCATGATGGAAAGATGAAATCTAAGTTGCAAAATTTATAGACAAATATCAGAAACACTCAAATATATCAAAGCATCATCAAGGATTATGTTGTTCAAATACATTAATCTTTATGTTACCATTAGTTTTATATTTACATTTTTTAAAGTTATAATAAATCAAAAGATGCATGGTAAATTACATGACAGCATTTGTAATATTCCTTATTATGAATGCACTGGTTACATAATCATTATGAGACTGAGAACCAAATGTCCACTGACTTCAGAATGTATAATCAGCCATTAACTATCTGGATGATGAGGATTTTTCTTTCTTTTACATTTAGATAACATTGTTTTTTACATATTTTAGAAGTACAAGTTCACACCTCTTCAAAATGTGCTCCTCTATGTCACCCACCACCAAGGTACCAATCATCTTTCACCAAAGTCTACTGGTCCACCTCCATTTTTCTCTTTGGTAACCTCAGCTCTATAGTCAAAGTCTAAGCATTTGTTTGCATTTCATTTTGTGTGATCTTTGCTTTATTGCTTCATATATCCCATACGGGTATATGAAGAAAAAATCACTAAGAAGGGATTTTTTAAAAGTCCCTTTGTTATTTCTTATAGGGATAGGTCATGTAATGAATCCTATTAAATATTGTCTGAGAACCTAGCTAGGTGTGGTACTCTTAAGTAAAGGTCTTTTTCCATTTGACACCTGGAATATAACATCTCTTTTCCTTCTGGCCTTTAGTGTTTCTGTTGAAAAATCGGTTGATATTCTTATGGGAGTTCCCTTATGTGAGCCTCTTTGGTTGTTCTCTTGCTACCTGTAGAATCATCTCTGTATTTGTCATTCTAATTATGTCTCTTTGCGCATCTGTTTTACTTTGTTTAGAATGCTGAGGTTTCTAGATCTGAATGTCTTTCTCCTTCCACAGTTTGAGTAAATTCTCTACTATCATTTCTTCAAATAAGAATTCTGTCCTTTTTTTTTTCTCTCCCCTTGTCCTTCTGGCAAACCTATGATGGAAATGTTTTTAAACTTGATGTTGTCCCATAACTCTCTTATGCTGCATCTACTTGCTTCAGCTTTTTATAATTTTTTGGCTTGTCTTTTTGATAGTTTCCTCTTTCCTATATATAACTCACTGATGCAAGCTTTGGTCTCTATATTTCAGCTGTTGAACCCATTATAAGCACAGCTCTGGCTTATAATGGTGCTAGGAATTATATTTGGTACCTTTGGTGTCTCTGGCACAAAAGTCTTTGGGTATAAACATTATGCTATCTCCCCAGTTCTAGAATATCTATTTTTTAACTTTAGCAACTGCATTCTTTAGTTCTCTGATTTCTGTTGTGACATGAGTTATACTTTCTGTGATTTTGTTCATATTTTCCTCCATTTAACTTCTTATTCCAGTGAGCATGCTTAGGATGACTGGAAGTCTGGGGAGTTGGGCAGTAGGTTAAGTGCACATGGCGCAAAGTGCAAGGACCTGCATAAGGATCCCGGTTTGAGCCCCTGGCTCCCCACCTGCAGAGGAGTCACTTCACAGGCTGTAAAGCAGGTCGGCAGGTGTCTATCTTTCTCTCCCCCTCTGTCTAAACCCCCCTCTCTCCATTTCTCTCTGTCCTTTCTAACAAGGACGACATCATCAACAACAACAATAATAATAACTACAACAATAAAATAGAAGGGCAACAAAAGGGAATAAATAAATAACATAAATATTTTTTTAAAAAGAATGACTGGAAGTATTCTTTTAGAAATTTATAAAGTTATATTGTATTGAGGGGATTTCCAGTTTCTTTGCTTTGATTTATTAGGGCACATAGTTTCTTGTCTTCTCATTATATTTGGTATTCCATGGGGACCTAGGCTGTAACTCCCTGATTGACTGGACCTAAACAGCTCCCAGGAATTTTAGAACTTAAGTGCCCAATAGTCACTGGACTATCATAAGAATAAGTTTAGGGACTCGGGCGGTAGTGCAGCAAGTTAAGGGCAGGTGGTGCAAAGTGCAAGAACCAGGGTAAGGAACCCGGTTCGAGCCCTCAGCTCCACACCTGCAGGGAGTCACTTCACAAGAGATGAAGCAGGTCTGCAGGTGTCTATCTTTCTCTACTCCCCTCTACCTTCCCCTCCTCTCTCCATTTCTCTCTGTCCTATCCAACAATGATGACAAGAAGAATAACTACAACAATAAAACAACAAGGCAACAAAAGTGAATAAATAAGTAAACACTTTTTTAAAAATTAGATTTAGGTCTAAAAGAAGCTGGTGTCTCAGTCCCAAGTTTTGACAAGTACATACCCTGGGAATGACAGGGGGGCAGAATCTGACAGGCTGTGAGCCAGCATGGGAGCATAGGAAGCAGTAGGACCCCTTGCTAGCTAGTTATGGTGTGGGGAAGTTCACAAGGTGCTTACAGATTGATTGCTGGAAGTTAGGTGTGGACTAGTGAGAACAAGGCTTGTTTTTCTGCCAAAAGTTAGCTCTCTTGACAAATGTTTCTCTGTTCCCAGATGACTAACTAGGGGTGACTGGAGCTCTCCTCCGAACTGGCCCCTAGAATCTATTATTATGGAGCCTTGATGGGTTCCAATACAGCAAGTTTTTTTTTACCTTGCTTTTATCTGGTGCGAGTAATCAATCTTAAGGTTTCAGTGAGACATAATCTTACACTTGTTAAAATGCTCACTACCAAATAATAATAATGGTAATAATAATGGTAATGATACATTCTGATAAGATTGTGAAGAAACTACAGCTTTAGAGCATTAGTAGTAGAAATGTACAATGGTGTAACCATTGTGGGAAACAATATAAAGGTACCCAAGTGCCCAGGAGTGGGTAAATGGTTAAAGAAAATGTAGTCTGCATGTTAGCTATTGGGCTCAGGCAAAAATGAGTAAAGTCATGGGCCCCCTGGAGTATACCTAAAATAGACTTCTTAGCTTCTTCCAACATGAAGACCTCAAATTTCGTCTGCTCTATTCTTACCTTTAGGTTCCTGATTATTAAACAAATTGTTCTGCTTTATATCTGAATGCTTTTCAGCCACCAAGCTTCAGATACTACCATGATGACAATCTGATTTCCCTGGGCAGATGACCTCACCAATGCGTCCTGGAACTCCACCACCACCCCACCCACCCCACCTCACCCCACCCAGAACCCTACCCCACTAGGGAAAGATAGAAGAAGGCTGGGGGGTATGAATTGACCTGTCAACACACAGGTCCAGCAGAGAAGCAATTGCAGAAGCCAGACCTTCCACCTTCTGTACCCATAATAATACTGGGTCCATTCTCCCAGAGGGATAAAGAACAGGAAAGCTTCCAATGGAGGGGATGGGATGTGGAAATCTGATAGTGGGAACTATGAAATGGTATCCCTTTTATCCCACAATCTTGTCAATCATTACTAAATCAATTTTAAAAAGAAAAAAAATGTGGTATATATAATGAAATATTAACCATTCCCCCAAAAGGAAATCCAAACATATACTACAACATGAATGACCTTAAAAACATTATGCTAAGTGGAGTAAGTCACTCATACAGAGACAAATATTGTCTTATGAGTAATTTAAAGTAGTTGAATTCATAGGAACAGAAAACAGAATGATGTTGCCAGGAGTTAATTGGAGGAGAAAGTGGAAAGTTGTTAGGTGGGTGTACACAATGAAGGATGGAAAAAAAGAGTGTTGTAGGAATGAGTCTGTTGTTCAACAATGCACATGAGGTTGAGAATAGTGTACTGACACTTGAAAAAGTTGAATTGTATTACATATATGCTGAATTGTATTATGAAAGGTGAATTGTACTACATATATGCTGTGGTCCAGAAACAAGAACATAAATAGGAATATTTCTGTATGTAAGGTCTTGTTTAATGAACTTGTATTTCAGTCATTTCTCTTTATCCCAGTTAAAGTTAAATCAACCTCAGCAGCAAATCTATGGTGAAAATAATAATTTAGAATTATAAAAATGGATAAGGTTGAGATTGTTTTACTTATTAAATACATATGATGCTGTTCATTTTATTTCTAGATGACTTTTATTTCTCAGGAACACTTTTAGAGCATGATTTTCCAACACAGAAAATACAGGAGTTTGTTTTACTGTCATTACCATGGAGTATGCACTCCAGGATCACTTTCTTCTGAGAGAGACAGAGACAAAGAGACACAGAGAGAGAGAGACCACAACACTGAAGCTTCATCCAATGTAGTGGGGCCTGGGTAGACCAGAGTTCTGCACATGGCAAAGCAGGGAACTCTCCCAGTGAGTTCTCTGACTGGCCTATGAGTAAACTTAAGAGGATTACAAAGAAAAAAAAGAAAAAGAAGAAGATTCCAAAGACACAGACTTTAGGAAAATAACCCGGCACACTATTCCCAGTAGAGAGAGCCTCAGTCCCACCTGCAGAAGATAAGCTTCATGAGATGTGGAGTGGTGCTCTAAATGGTTCCTCTCTCTCTCTCTCCCCCTCCCTCCCTCAGTTAAAAGAAAGTGGGGGGTGGCCTACTGGAAGATGTGGAGTCACTGTGTAGGCACAAAGTCTCAATGATAACTCTAATAGTAAAAAAAAAAAAAGAGAGAGAGAAAAGCTACACAAATGTGAAGTTTTCCAGTAGCCTTATTTAAAAAGATTGTAGTGGTGAAATTAGTATGACTACTATCCTAATTTAAGATAAGTTCACAGTATCTTATCTAAAGTTTAAAGTCTCCAGCATCTAGTGAACACTATATACACTTATAGTACATCTCAGTTAAGATGTTAAATTTTCTTTGACGGATTAGAAACTAGCTCATTTGGATAGTGTACTGTTTTGGCATGTGAGAGATCCAGGTGTGAGCCTGGTACTCACTGCATTTAAGGAAGGTTTAGTGCTGTGGTTCCCACCCACCCTCACTCCAAAACAAATAAATTTTCATTGGAATCACAAGGCAAGTAATAGACTTCAAAATACGTATAGATTAAAAAGTAGATTTCTGGGTCCAGGCAGTGGTGCACTTGGTTAAGATCACACATTACAATTCAGAAGGACCAAGGACTTCTGGAGGCGGAGCTACGAGCAGCAGATCTCTTTCTCTCCTCTCCTCTCCTCTCCCGGATCAACTAGGAATACCAAAGGAGACCACCCGGACCGAAACAAGACAGGACTAGAATGACCACAGGAACCCAGTAAATCACCCGTGAGTACAAACACGCGTGGCTGGTGACAGAGAGGAAAGAGGGGCCTAAGGAGAGATTAAGTGACTGCTAACATTCAGCAGTTTATCAGTGGAGACACCACCTCCAGTCTGCTCCACAACAAGGGGACAGCTTAAGGGAGGAAAGGACTCCCCAGAGACTCACCAAGTGTAACTCTGAGTCTCCATTGCTACTACCCTCAGAATCTGGAGCAGCAACAGGGAGGGACACCAGGGGACAGAGATCTAACCAGGAAACTCAGGAGAAGACCTATACCACCTTGGCATAGCTGAGGGGCTGTGAAAGTCTCTTTGCATAACCAGTGGATTATCTCTGCCACACCCTGCTTTTATCTCTTGGTTAGGAGTCAGTGATTAAGCAAAGAAGCCTATTGATAGTTTAAAAGCCCTCAGGCACCCATAGCCTACAGGGAAGAAAAAAAAGAGGCTTTTACACCACTGAGCTTCAACTCAGGGATTGAAAAAAAAACTGTTAACTTCCACCACAGTAAACCCTTTAATTAAATTACTTAGACACAAGTCAATCCAGGCAATAGTGATCAATAATTTGAAAAGTACTGATAAAGGGAACTCATAACATAATATATAAAATGGTTAAAACAACAAGAAAAAATATTGGAGACTCGAACCAGGACAAGAGTCCAGCTAAAAGTCCTCCAGAGGGTGAAGCACAAAACAACGAGTTCAACATCCAAACATTAGCTAAGGAAATAATAACAGGAGTGAGTAAAGAATTTGAAAAAATTGTAATCAGAAATGCAGGAACAACAAATGAGAATATGGAAGAAAATTCTAATAATCTCATGGTTATTAGAGAGCTGAAAGCTGAAATCTCTGAGCTAAGAAGGCAACTAGCTGAACAAGCTAAAACAGTATCAGAGCAGGGCAACAAAATAGATGAACTCCAGAAAGCAGTAGAGAGCAGAGAGAATAGAATCTATGAGGCTGAAGACAGAATTAGCAAGATTAAGGATGAATTAGAGACAACTAAAAAAGAAGTAAGAGATCTCAAAAAGAGATTAAGAGATGCTGAAAACAACAACAGAGTCCTATGGGATGACTTCAAAAGAAACAATATACGCATTATTGGCTTACCAGAGGAAGAAAGAGAAGGAGAGGAAGAAAGCATTCTCCAGGCCATAATAGCTGAAAATTTCTCTAGTCTATACAACACCAAAGACATAAAGATTCAAGAAGCCCAGAGGGTCCCAAACAGAATTAAGCCAGACCTAAAGACACCAAGACATGTCATACTTAGAATGGAAAGGAATAAGGATAAAGGATCCTCAAGGTTGCAATAGAAAAACAAAGAGTCACCTACAAAGGAAAACCCATAAGATTAGCAGCAGACTTCTCCATACAAACACTACAGGCCAGAAGAGAATGGCAAGATATCTATCGAGTGCTCAATGAGAAAGGCTTTCAGCCAAGAATACTATATCCTGCTAGACTGTCATTCAGACTATATGGAGGCATCAAAACCTTCTCAGACAAGCAACAGTTGACGGAAGCAACCATCACCAAGCCTGCCCTGAAAGAAGTTCTGAAAGGTCTCCTATAAACAACCTGACCACCACAAATAGGACATATATCAAAACACTCTAAAACTCTACAAAAATGGCGTTAAAATATCTTCAATCTTTGATATCAATAAATGTCAATGGCCTGAATTCACCTATTAAAAGACACAGAGTAGGAAGATGGATCAGAAAACACAACCCAACAATATGTTGTCTACAGGAAACTCACCTAACGCAACAAGACAAACACAGACTTAAAGTGAAAGGATGGAAAACTATCATTCAAGCCAATGGTCCACAAAAAAGGGCAGGAACAGCTATTCTCATATCTGACATGATAGACTTTAAAATAGATAAGATTAAAAAAGATAGGAATGGACACTACTTAATGCTCAGAGGATCAGTCAATCAAGAGGACTTAACAATTATTAATATCTATGCACCCAATGAGAAGCCATCTAAATACATCAAACTTCTACTGAAAGAGCTACAGCAATATATTAACAGTAACACAATCATAGTAGGGGACTTCAACACCCCACTATCTCAACTTGACAGATCATCCAGGAAGAAAATCAGTAAAGACATAAGGGAGCTAAATGAAGAGATAGATAAACTAGAACTATTGGACATTTTCAGAGTCATTCATCCCAAGAAACTGGAATACACATTTTACTCAAATCCACATGGATCATTCTCAAGGATAGACCATATGTTAGGGCACAAAGACAGCATCAGCCTATTCAAGAGCACTGAAATCATCCCAAGCATCTTCTCAGACCACAGTGGAATTAAACTAACACTTAACAATCAACAAAAGATTAGTAACAGTGCCAAAATGTGGAAGCTCTTAACAGTACACTTCTTAACAACTTCTGGGTCAAAGAGGAAATCAAGGAAGAAATCAAAATGTTTCGAGAGTTCAATGAAAATGAAGACACAAGCTATCAAAATATTTGGGACACAGCTAAAGCAGTCCTAAGAGGGAAGTTCATAGCTATTCAAGCACATATTAGGAAACAAGAAAAGGCACAAATAAACAGCCTGATTGCACATCTCAAAGACCTAGAAGAAGAACAACAAAGGAATCCTAAAGCAACCAGAAGGACAGAAATTACTAAAGTTAGGGCAGAAATAAATAACATTGAGAATAGGAAAACCATACAAAAGATCAACGAAAGTAAATGTTGGTTCTTCGAAAGAGTAAACAAAATCGACAAACCTTTAGCCAGACTCACAAAACAAAAAAGGGAGAAAACCCAAATAAATCGGATAGTAAATGAAAGAGGAGAAATCACAACAGACACTGCAGAAATTCAACATATCATGCGAGGCTTCTATGAACAACTATATGCCACCAAGCTAGAGAACCTGGAAGAAATGAATGATTTCCTAGATACCTACCAACTTCCAAAATTAAATAAAGAGGAAGTGGATAACATGAACAGGCCCATCACAGCTAATGAAATTGAAACAGTTATCAAAAATCTCCCCAAAAATAAAAGTCCTGGACCAGATGGTTTTACAAATGAATTCTACAAAACTTTCAAAGAAGAACTAATACTTCTACTTTTAAAAGTCTTTCAGAAGATTGAAGACACTGGAATACTCCCTGCCAGCTTCTATGAAGCCAACATCACTCTGATACCAAAAGCAGACAGGGACACAACCAAAAAAGAAAACTACAGACCAATATCTCTGATGAACATAGATGCGAAAATATTGAACAAAATTCTAGCCAACCGGATACAGCAGTATATCAAAAAGATTGTTTATCATGACCAAGTGGGGTTTATCCCAGGCATGCAAGGTTGGTTTAATATACGTAAATCAATCAATGTGATCCACCACATCAACAAAAGCAAGACCAAAAACCACATGGTCATATCAATAGATGCAGAGAAAGCCTTTGACAAAATACAACATCCCTTTATGATCAAAACAATACAAAAAATGGGAATAGATGGAAAATTCCTGAAGATAATGGAGTCTATATATAGTAAACCTACAGCCAACATCATACTCAATGGTGAAAAACTGGAAGCATTTCCACTCAGATCAGGTACTAGACAGGGCTGCCCACTATCACCATTACTATTCAACATAGTGTTGGAAGTTCTTGCCATAGCAATCAGGCAGGAGCAAGGAATTAAAGGCATACTGATTGGAAGAGAAGAAGTCAAACTCTCCTTATTTGCAGATGACATGATAGTATACATGGAAAAACCTAAGGAATCCAGCAAGAAGCTTTTGGAAATCATCAGGCAATACAGTAATGTGTCAGGCTATAAAATTAACATTCAAAAGTCAGTGGCATTCCTCTATGCAAACACTAAGTTAGAAGAAATTGAAATCCAGAAATCAGTTCCTTTTTCTATAGCAACAAAAACAATAAAATATCTAGGAGTAAACCTAACCAAAGAAGTGAAAGACTTGTATACTGAAAATTATGAGTCACTACTCAAAGAAATTGAAAAAGACACAAAGAAGTGGAAAGATATTCCATGTTCATGGGTTGGAAGAATTAACATCATCAAAATGAATATATTACCCAGAGCCATCTACAAATTTAATGCTATCCCCATCAAGATCCCAAGCACATTTTTTAGGAGAATAGAAAAAAATGCTACAAATGTTTATCTGGAACCAGAAAAGACCTAGAATTGCCAAAACAATCTTGAGAAAAAAGAACAGAACCGGAGGCATTACACTGCCAGATCTCAAACTGTATTATAGAGCCATTGTCATCAAAACTGCTTGGTACTGGAACATGAACAGACACACTGACCAGTGGAATAGAATTGAGAACCCAGAAATGAGGCCCCACACGTATGGACATCTAATCTTTGACAAAGGGGCCCATACTATTATATGGGGAAAGCAGAGTCTCTTCAACAAATGGTGTTAGAAACAATGGGTTGAAACATGCAGAAGAATGAAACTGAATCACTGTATTTCACCAAATACAAAAGTAAATTCCAAGTGGATCAAGGACTTGGATGTTAGACCAGAAACTATCAGATACTTAGAGGAAAATATGGGAAGAACTTTTTTCCGCATAAATTTTAAAGACATTTTCAATGAAACGAATCCAATTACAAGGAAGACTAAGGCAAGTATAAACCTATGGGACTACATCAAATTAAAAAGCTTCTTCACAGCAAAAGAAACCACTACCCAAATCAAGAAACCCCTCACAGAATGGGAGAAGATCTTTACATGCCATACATCAGATAAGAGTTTAATAACCAACATATATAAAGAGCTTGCCAGACTCAACAACAAGACAACAAATAACCCCATCCAAAAATGGGGGAGGACTTGGACAGAATATTCACCACAGAAGAGATCCAAAAGGCCGAGAAACACATGAAAAAGTGCTCCAAGTCTCTGATTGTCAGAGAAATGCAAATCAAGACAACAATGAGATATCACTTCACTCCTGTGAGAATGTCACACATCAGAAAAGGTAACAGCAGCACATGCTGGAGAGGGTGTGGGGTCAAAGGAACCCTCCTGCACTGCTGGTGGGAATGTAAATTGGTCCAACCTCTGTGGAGAACAGTCTGGAGAACTCTCAGAAGGCTAGAAATGGACCTACCCTATGACCCTGCAATTCCCCTCCTGGGGATATATCCTAAGGAACCCAACACATCCATCCAAAAAGATCTGTGTACACATATGTTCTTGGCAGCACAATTTGTAATAGCCAAAACCTGGAAGCAACCCAGGTGTCCAACAATGGATGAGTGGCTGAGCAAGTTGTGGTATATATACACAATGGAATACTACTCAGCTATAAAAAATGGTGACTTCACCGTTTTCAGCCGATCTTGGATGGACCTTGAAAAAATCATGTTGAGTGAAATAAGTCAGAAACAGAAGGATGAATACGGGATGATCTCACTCTCAGGCCGAAGTTGAAAAACAAGATTAGAAAAGAAAACACAAGTCGAACCTGAAATGGAATTGGAGTATTACACCAAAGTAAAAGACTCTGGGGTGGGTAGGTGGGTGGGGAGAATACAGGTCCATGAAAAATGATGAATGAAATAGTGGGGGTTGTATTGTTAAATGGGAATCTGGGGAATGTTATGCATTTAAAAAAAAAAAAAAGAAGTAGAAACGCAAAGCAGAAATTGACTGAGTTTGGAGTATGGCACCAAAGTAAGAAAGCAGAAGTACACTAGAGTTTGCAGTGAGTACTCTCCCTAACACTTCCTCTCCACTATTCCAAGCTTTGGGTCCATGATTGCTCAACAATTTGTTTGGCTTTGTATGTTAACTCTCTTTTCAGCCACCAGGTTCCAGGTGTCATCAGGATGCTGGCCAGGCTTCCCTGGATTGAAGACCCCACCAATGTGTCCTGGAGCTCAGCTTCCCCAGAGACACACCCTACTAGGGAAAGAGAGAGGCAGACTGGGAGTATGGACCAACCAGTCAACGCCCATGTTCAGCTAGGAAGCAATTACAGAAGCCAAACCTTCTACCTTCTGCAACCCACAGTGACCCTGGGTCCATGCTCCCAGAGGGATAGAGAATGGGAAAGCTACTGGGGAGGGGGTGGGATATGGAGATTGGGTGGTGGCAATTGTGTGGAATTGTACCCCTCCTACCCTATGGTTTTGTTAATTACTCCTTTCTTAAATAAAAAAATAAAATAAAATAAAATTAAATAAATACTAAAATAAAAAAAAAAACAATTCAGAAGGACCCTGGTTCAAGCCCCTGGTCCCCACAAGCAGGGGAAAGCTTCACGAGTGGTACAGCAGGACTGCAGGTATCTCTGTCTCTTTCCCTCTCCAACTTCCCCTCCCCTATATTTATCTCTCTCTGCCTCTATCTAATAAATAAGTATTTTAAAAAGATTTGTAGGGGGAAAACATACACAAGATGTTCAAAACCCACTGATTTTCTAAAAACTGAATCAAGAGTCTGGCCTAGATTTAATTAAAAGTATATAAAAATTTAAATTTTAGTTCTAAATCTAGACATATTTCATATACTTACATGTGACTAGCGAACACCATATCTGAGAGCATACATCTTGCAAGAATATGAAAAGTCATCTCCTTCATGAGTCTTTATATTTCTCTAGTTCTATAATATTGCTATTTTAACATAACAATAAGCCTAAGAATAACCAAAAGACAAATTTTCTATTTCCTATAAAGCAGCCAGCACTTAAAATTTGAAAAACAGGGGGTAGGGGGAGGAAATAGCACAATGGTTATGCAAAGAGACTTTCATGCCTAAGGCTCCAAAGTCACAGATTCAATCCTACCCCCTCCACACCCTACACTCCTCCCACCACCACAAGCCACTGCTGAGCAGTGTTCTGGTAAAAAAAAAAAAAAATAATAGTAATAATAATAAATAAAAATGAAAATATTAAGTCACTTAGATCCATGCTAAATGCAGATTAGACACCACATTAGTGTACTTAAAGTGAATGGTTTATTATCATAATTAATTGACTGAAACAGAGGTAAAATATGCTCCTGCTAGTTATGTAAAATTGACCTAGAATCCAAGAGAAAAAATTTTAAAAGGATAACCTCACTCATAGATGGAAATTAAGAAACAATATGGTCAATACTGTGACCATACTTTATGGTCAATACTGTGACCATAAAGTGAAACTTGGACTGGATGTGATATATTACAGCCACGGGGGGGGGGGGGGAGGGGGGGGGGAATGAAAGGGTATTGGAGTCCTAGTGTGTATGGTGGAAAGGGTCCTAGTTTAGGAAAAGAGTGTCTTGCAGACAGTATCATGGAAGATGAGAATTTGTACTGATATTTCCATAAAGGTACAGTAAACCATTAACACCTCCCCCAGTAAAGTGATTTGGGGGAAGTCATCTTTTGTTTCATGTGTTATTTTTTCCTCAGGGTTTTGGCAGCAAACTCTTCAAAGGGCAGTAAACTATCCACCTGACTGCCTCCGAATGTCACTCCTGCAGGACAATGTCATTAGTGTGAACTGTACATCTGCTCAAATAGACCAGCACACAGTGCTCACTCAAAAAATGCAAAATGTGTAAAGACATGATACATAAAAAACAAAATAGTTGAATTAAACAAGGTGTACAAGTATTTCTTTCACTGGGCAAGACATAAGCTTTGATGAATGAAGGAGGCTACCTGAAAATCTCAATAAAGAAACAGGCCAGTAGCTAAAATAAGAGTGGTCCAAAATATTAGACTCAGTAATAAAACTCACAATGGGGTTTGCTCTCTCCATAAAGAAAAAGCATCTAATTGCTAACCCAACATGTTTTATGACAACAAAAACACTCGTTCTTAAGCGCTCCCTAATGATAACAGTGGTAATAATAATAAAAAACTCTCTTTTTAAAACATTTTTATTATCTTTATTTATTTAATCAAGTGGGTAAGGGAGATAGAGAGGGAGAGAGAAAGAGAGACACCTGCAGACCTGCTTCATTTTCACCACTTGTGAAGTTTTCCCCCTGCAGGTGGGGACTGGGGGCTCCAACCTGGGTCCTTGAGCACTGTAACATTGCACTCAACCAGGTGCGCCACCACCCGGCCCCTACTTTCTTATTAATAAGTTACACACATAATACTCTGTGATAGGAATTATGCTACGTATACATGTATTTTACATATATTGTTTAATATACATGTATATTATTATACATATTAATATATTAATATACATATTAATATACGTGTATATTATTGTACACATGTATACATGTGTACAATAATTCTGTCTAACTTGATGATACCCATTCTGAAGAGGAAAAGAGACAGAACAAAATTCACACAAGTGACTAAAGGAATATGAGAGATCAGAACCTGTCGTATGCTTTACATTGGCTTGTTCTAGCCCTCCCCCTCCAAGAGAATTGGATGAGTCCTGTTAATTTCGCGGGCCTGCTTGGCCCCGCCCCAAGGGACCCTGGGAGAGGGTTCCGGAGTCCGAGAGTTCCTGAGTTCCCCAGTGACAGAGTTCCTGAGTTCCGGAGTTCGAGAGTGCGAGGGTGCGAGAGTTTCTGAGTTCGAGAGTAAGGGAGAGGGTTCTTGAGTTCCAGAGTAAAAAAAAGAGTGCTTGCGCCGCCGCAAAGAGACAGCAGAGTTCTGTTTGGTGATTAGTTTGTCTTAGTTTATGAATAGTTCCTCCTGAATAAAGAAATACAGCTTCCCTGCCCAGCCGTTGTCTCCGCGTCTCTGTTCACCACCGTGAAGCCAGCCCGGCCAGCTGGAGCCGTCCGGAAATTTTAACAACAAGAACCCAGTCAGGCTTCATATGTATGACATGCTTAAAATTTTAACCACAGGGAGTCTGGAGGTAGTGCAGTGGGTTAAGCGCACATGGTGCGAAGTTCAAGGACCTGCGTAAGGATCCCAGTTCAAGTCCCCGGCTCCCCACCTGCAGGGGAGCTGCTTCATGGGCGGTGAAGCAGGTCTGCAGGTGTCTGTTTTTCTCTCCCTCTCTGTCTTCCCCTCCTCTCTCCATTGCTCTCTGTCCTATCCAACAACGAAGACATCAATAACAACAATAATAACTACTACAACAACAACAAACAACAAATGCAACAAAAGGGAAAATAAATAAATAAAAATATTTTTAAAATTAAAAAAAAATTTAACCACTATATAGTCAAAGCTACTGAATTTACCTTCACTGGCTCACGAATTATAAAGATTACTACTTGGACTCTGGAATTCCACTCTAATAGAAATAAATATATGAAGCCTTATTCTTGCCCAGCAAAGATATTCAGGCAATTATCCACTATAACCTTGTCTCTCTTCCTCACACATGCACACAGAAATTCTCTAGTACACCCAAATTAAAGAATGCCAATTCCACAGTCTTCTCCATGCTCCTAATAATTTCACACAACTGAATGTTGATCCCAACTGAAATACCCTCACAGTGATGTATAGGACCTGTTAACCAACATTACAAATTCTAATCCACTTTCAATAAAGAACTCATGGAAGTACACATTGAAATTTCATATATAATTCAAAAGCTTGTAATTCTGATCTAGACAATAGTTCCAATATCATATGACAAGATTGAAAAATGAACTGCCAGCTGGCAAGTTCAAAATTGACTATACTTGTTTGCCCCTTAAGAGAAAGCACCTTAGGAAAAAGGTACCTAATAAGTAGCAATAAACTATCAAGTGAAAGAAAAAAGATCTAAATATTCAGCTTTTCCTAATGAGCATTTAACGGTAGCAATCCATTGAGCAAATTCTATATACTTATTTTTTCCTCCCCGCTAGAATAATACTGCTCAAATCTGGCTTTTGGTGATGCCAGGGATTAAACTTGTGGCCTCAGAACCTCAGGCATGAAAGTCTTTTTCACACCCATTCTGCTAGTTTGCCAGCCCTCTCCTTATTCTTATTGCATAAGGACCTTCACTTAGATTTATGTTTTATGTTATTCATTTAAGCACATATGCATACATTTCCACACACCTTTACATATTCACAATATATAGTTTGTGTTAAAGTATTTTCTGTATAATTAATTCTACTGAGAAGAAAAAAAAAATACTCAGGAACCTTTAGTAACATCTTCATGCAATGCAAAAACACAAATACCAACATCTTAGCAAAAATTCTCAGATGGACTTAGTAGGCAGCAGACATGAGCATAATACAGAGAATATTCTTGAATATTTTTAGCCTCTCCATGAATAGTAAAACAAAGCAGGTCTCCAGTGCTTGATCACTCACTGACCATCTTGTGGCTCAACTAATATATTCTACCATGCACTCTACCTACACATACTGATATTCGCCTTCTTCCCCTAAAGTTGCTATTTCCATTTTTCAATTCCCTTTAGGTAAATTATTACACAGAACCGCATTCCCAAGAAGAAATCGCTTCTAATTTTAAAAAATTGACTAAACGTTATGAATATTAAAAATTCTCTATACAGCTCATGAACTTAACAATCAGCCTTTCCTCTGGCATTTTCAATTTAAAAGCAACTTTCAAAGCTGAGTGCAAGAATTCCAGAATGAGAGGAGGAAAAAAAAAAAACTTGCAGAGTGTCCAAGAGGGCAGTTTCTGATTTCGGCTTTCAACAAAGAATTATTATAGGAAAATCAACTTACAGTGATAATATAAATGATCTGGGGGACCGAAACACAAACACTGTGGAAGGGTATGAACCACAGTATTTGTTTATTGCAATCTCTTTTGTGACAGAATTTGACAATATTTCCATTGAATATTAATCCCATCCCCTGTAGACACTGTGATAATATCTAGGATTATGTAGCAGTGAACTTTTCTAACCTGAAATCAATGTTAATCATTTAAGTCTATATCCAATCCCCATCCTCTTGTATGCACATACAAACACAGAAACCTGCCCTGATAAAATCAACAATTACACTTGCTTGCCTCTCGGGTGCCAAGTCATCAGATCCACCCATCTGGATCCCCTTATGACTGTTAGAGTTTATGGATTACTAATTTCTTGTGTTCTTTTCCTTACACACTCTAACCACTTTCCTTTTATAGAACTGATCAAATTGATCAAATTCTCAGAATCATATCAGGGGAGGATAGTAAGCCCCAGAAGCAAAGATGTTTAACTTTTTTTTTTTTTAATCTAAAGTCTCATTTGTATAGATATGTACAAGTATATCAGAGCTTTCTTACAATATTCTAAAAAAGGATATCTTTTATTAAAACCAGAGTACTGCTCAGCTCTGATTTATGATGATGTAGGGGACTGAACTCTGTGGCCTCAGAATCTCAGGCAAGGGGCCAGGCACTGGCTACCTGGTTAAGTGCGCACATTACAGTGCACAAGGACACAGGTTCAAACCCTGGTCCCCCAGTAGGGGAAAAGCCATAAGAGTAGTGAAAAAGTGCTATAAGTATCTATGTCTCTCTTTCTTTCTCTCTCTCTCTCTCTCTCTCTCTCACACACACACACACTCTCTCTCTCTTTCCCTCTTAATCTCCACCTCCCCTCTCAATATCTCTCTGTCTCTATCTAATAATAAATAAAAAATATTTTTGAAAAAAGAATCTCAGGCATGAGAGTCTTTTTTGCATAACCATTATGCAATCTCCCCTAGCCCCAGGAAAGGAAGTCTTCTTAATCCTATTTAACATAAGAAAAATCAGGTGAAGCAAGTTGCACAAGACCACCCAGTTGATTCAAAATAGATTTCAGATGTCAGGTAGCAAGAATAGCCCCTTTAAAAAATGTATACATTTAACTTCCTAAATGACCAAACTCTGTTTTGTTGTTGTTGTGTTGTTTTATTTTGTTTTAATAAAGGTTAATGTCACTACACAAATTTGAATTATCTTTACATTGCAGGCAGCTCATTACCTCTAGCTCCACTAGTAGCTAGACTGCAAGGGTACCTCCTCTCAGTGATTATGGGAGCTAATGCGTGGAGAAGACAACTTGAGTGTGAACGGAATGATAATAAAACCTACAATCTAATAACTAGTGCAACAAGTTTTGGGTTTCTTTTTTAAAAATATTTTTATTTATCTATTATTGCATAAAGACGGCGAAGTTGAGAGGAGAGAGGGAGATACAGAAGGGAAGAAACAGACACTCCTACAGCCCTTAACCAGGTGCTTAACCAGGTGCTGGACTGCCAGGGCCCCCAAGTTTTGAGGATCCAAAATAGTCCACCTTGGTACTCTTCCTAAGTAATTTACCAGTGTACATATTCAGTAATAATGATGCAATTGCTATTCAAAGAAACATTAAACTTGAGGGAAAAGTCAGGTAGTCTGGGAAATGGTGCAGTGGGTAAGGTATTGGGCTTCTTCTTCTTCTAGCGTTTGCCCTTCTTCCATAGTCAGTCAACAGCGTCAGGTTGAGCCTGATGTAAAGTTTCGAGACCTCCTTTGAATCTGGAGAGGTGGCAGTCGTTGACTATGTGGGTCATAGTCTGGCTGTAGCCGCAGGGGCAGTTCGGGTCGTCTCTGGCTCCCCAGCAATGGAACATAGCGGCGCACCGGCCATGGCCTGTTCGATAGCGATTGAGGAGGGCCCAATCATAATGTGCTAGGTCAAAGCCAGGTTGACGCTTGCAGGGGTCTGTGATGAGGTGTTTGTTCTTTACCTCAGCTGACTGCCAGCTCTGTTTCCAAGAGACTGGAACAGAGAAGTTCAGTGTAGGCGTAGGGGACCAGATTGGGTGACGAGACGTCAAGCGTTGGACAGGGTGGGCGAAGATATCCACGTATATTGGCAGGTCCGGTCGAGCATAGACGTGGGAAATGAACTTAGATGATGCCGCATCCCGACGAATATCTGGCAGGGCGATGTTGCTAAGGACTGGCAGCCATGGAACCGGGGTGGAACGGATGGTTCCAGAAATTATCCTCATGGAGGAATATAATTTGGAATCGACCAAGTGGACATGGGGGCTACGGAACCATCCTGGGGCACAGTATTCTGCAGTGGAATAGCATAATGCCAAAGAGGATGATGGTAGTGTGGAAGCGCTCGTGCCCCATGAGGAGCTGGCCAGTCTTGCAATGATGTTATTCCTCGCGCCCACCTTTGCTGCAGTTTTTATGAGATGTTTGTGAAATGACAGAGTGCGATCGAGAGTAATGCCAAGATAGACTGATACCCCAGAAGATAGGCTGATACCCCAGAACTCATTCTTAACCTGGGCCCCGCGGCAAAGAAGTGGCTCGCTTCATTCCTGTCCCACATCTTGGAATCTGAGTCTATGCCCAAAGTTTAGCGTCGTGGGAAGATTATAGTGGTTTTGAAACCAAAGAAAGACCCAACACTGGCCACCAGCTATAGACCAATTTCTCTCCTCTCCGTGTGTTACAAACTCCTTGAGAGGCTGCTTCTGTCACGTATTTCTCATCTTACAGAGAAATTCCTATCACCCGCCCAGGCTGGTTTCCGCCCAGGAAGATCTACCTGCGAACAAGCCCTGGCCCTCTCAACTTACATTGAAAATGGATTCCAGAAGAATTTAAAGACGGGTGCTGTCTTTGTTGATCTCACAGCAGCCTATGACACGGTCTGGCACCGTGGTCTCCTAGTCAAGATCTCAAGATGCCTGCCTCCCTGGGTGGCCAACACTATATCGTTTCTTCTCCAAAACAGAAGATTCCGGGTACATCTGGGTGACAAGTCTAGCAGATGAAGACTTGTCTCAAGTGACCTCCCCCAGGGCTCTGTTCTGGCTCCTACGCTATTTAATATTTACATCAATGACCTCCCAGAAACTTCTTCAAGGAAGTTCATCTACGCCGATGACATCTGCTGTGCAACTCAGGCATCAAAGTTCGACATCCTCGAGGAAACACTCACGAAAGACATGTCTCTGATATCTGATTACTGTAAAAAATGGCGACTAATCCCTAGCACTGCAAAAACGGTATCATCTGTTTTCCATCTACACCATGCCTCGGCCTCGCATGAGCTTAATGTGCAGCTTGGCAATACGAGAATCCGGCATGAAGCCCAGGTATTGGGCTCTGAACCATGAGTTCCCCAGTTTGATTCCTGACATTGCATGTGCCAGAGTGACACTCTAGTTTCCTTCCTCTCTCTCTCCATCTCTCTTTCTCTACCCTTCTCCTTCCCTCATTAATAAACAAATAAATATTTCTAGAAAATATAAGAAAGTTTTAGAAGTAAAATGCAAGAGTGTATTAGATAAATATAAAAGTTCCACAGAGAACCTACTTTTTCTCACCAGGCAAGATTCCAATGACAAAACTAAATTCCATAATGTACCTTATAAAAAAAGTACATCAAAAAAAATAATAAATAGGGTCAGAGATAGAGATAGATTATGGCCAGTCATTAGGCTTAGCATGAACATTTTGTCCATACAGGACACTGCTCATGTTCTTGTCTCACTACTGAGATGAGATTTGTCCTGCACCTATGATTAAAATTTCATCTCCAAATGCTAGTGCTAGTGTGTACTGGGACTTTCTCAATGAAGCTAGCTAAATTATTTATAAATACTCTTATACAGAGCTGGAAGACAAGAAACAAATAGGAGACTAAGTATTGTAACTAAGTTTAAAAGTAGAGTAGACACTTTCCTAGCTTCTAGTAGACAGGAAACAGTATTTTTCAAATTTACAATACACAAGTATAGACATTCACAACACTTTTGGCATATGAAGATGCCCTTAGATTACCAAGCAGAAATTTGTGAAAATTTTCACACACCATTATCACAAATCTCTGAATCAAGGTTTATCTCTTTAGAGAAAAGCAACTTAATTGTAATGATTTAATAACTTTTCATACCCTTGAGAATGACAACAAATCTCTTTGAAATGAAACTGTTCCTTTTCCTCTCTGGTCAGTTCCAAATACTATTTGTTCAAACTGAATAAATTGCACATTAACGCTTTTTAACTGGCATCATATGTTCTGCCTAACATTTTTCATACAGTCCCTCATTAAAAGGACATTAATGATTTCAATCAGTTCAATTTCACTTCCTCGCTTCAAAATTTAATTTCCTGTACAGCACTGCTTTCATTTCACCTTTGGAAAAAAAAAAATTCTTGATTCACAAATGTTTAAAGACTTCTGTTCTCTATTACTTAAGAAAAATCACAGCTAGACAGAATAAAAACCTATGCAAGTTGAGTTACTCCTTTGAGCATGGAGATGTCAAATACAATTATAAAAACTGAGCCTTACATTTAAGCTCCTGTCCCTTCTTAAAAATTCTCATTTGGTAAAATTACAACTTTAGATGGGGAGGTAGAAATAATTATACAAGAATATTATGAACACCTCCATGCAAACAAACTAGACAATCTAGATAAAACAGATGAATTGTAGAAACTGAATTAGTATGTTTGGGAGCTATTCTCTGCCCTAATCCAGCTTCCTAGCCCTGTTCTAAACTCTGATACCATATTCCCAGACAGTATTTTTAGTCCACCTGCATGTTAGCTATTAGGCTCAGGTAAAAATTACTAAAGTCATGGACCCCTTGGAACATACCTAAATAGAATCCCTAACTTCATTTGCTCTATTGCTACCTTTAGATTTCTGTTTATTAAAGAATTTGTCCTGCTTAAATAATTCTGCCTTCCAGCCACCAAGTTGCAGGCACTACTAGGATTCCATCCTGACATTCCAGGCAGATGACCTCACCAATGTGTTCCTAAGTCACATCGCTCCAGAGCTCTACCCAACTAGGGAAAGATAGAAACAGGCTGGGGATATGACAGGACCTGCCAACACCCATGTCCAGCAGAGAAGTAATCACAGAAGCTAGACCTTCCACCTTCTGCACTCCTTAAAGAATGTTGGTCCATATTCCCAGAAAAGGATGAAAAATAGGGATGGTTCCAATGGAGGGAAGGGGATATGGAACTCATGGTGGAAATTGTATGGAATTGTACCCTCTTATCTTACCACCTTATTAAATTACTAATAAATCATTATTAAACCACTAATTATTAAATCACTAATAAATCATTATTAAATCACTAATAATTTTTTTCAAAATTCTCATTTAAAAATATAAGTATTGGGAAAATATTCTTGCAGAATATGTTACATGGGTAACATTACAGAAAATAGGAAAAAAAAAATCAATGAGAGGAAGATCCTTTTGGATAAAAACTCCAAATCACATATTTTAACAAAGAATTTAGAGATACTTTAAACCCTTAACTGACTTCAAATCCCTCATTCTGATAAAGATACCTACTCTCCCTCTTTGCAATGGGTGAAATCTTCCAAACAGTCAACATTTATAGCAATTAAGTATCTCTTCCATAGGTATATACTGACCACAAAGCAATTTTGCTTATTTTTTAATCTGGGTTTCTGGGATTGTGGGAGAGGAAGTTTGGGCCATTGGTACTAATAACCACAATTATATCTTTTATGGCCTCATAATAATATGAGGAAAGTGCAACTTTTAAAAATCACAAAAGGAGGTACTATAGCACTGGCAGAAGTTCAGGTGCTATGATCTCTCTCTGTCTCTTCTCTCTCTCTCTCTCTCTCTCTCTCTCTGAATGAAAAAATGTTCTAGTGTTGAAATTGTTCCTAAGACCCCAGCTCTGAATAAATGAAGAAATGAATGGATGAATGGCAATAGGAAATGCTTAGCAAATACTCCAAGTATCACATCTAAATAAATATCTTCCCAATCAAATTCAGTATTGGAAGGAAAAAAATAATTTTAATATGGAAAGACTCGGACTTTGTATTACAGAGATTAAATTAATGTTCCTGTACTAAGATGGAAAGTTAGTATTTCCTATTTACTTATTTATTATTTATCTATTGGCTAGAGACAGAGAAATCGAAAGTGAAGGGGGAGATAAAGAGGGAGAGAAAAAGACAGACACATGTGGCACCACTGAATAGCTTGTCAAGCTTTCCCCGTACAGGTGGGGATTGGGGGCTTGAATCTCAGTCTTTGAACACTGAAACACATGTGCCCTACCAGGTCCTCCTAAGATGGATAATGTTTCTTCTTCTTCTAGCGTTTGCCCTTCTTCCATAGCCAGTCAACAGCGTCAGGTTGAGCCTGATGTAAAGTTTCGAGACCTCCTTTGAATCTGGAGAGGTGGCAGTCATTGACTATGTGGGTCATAGTCTGTCTGTAGCCGCAGGGGCAGTTCGGGTCGTCTCTGGCTCCCCAGCGATGGAACATAGCGGCGCACCGGCCATGGCCTGTTCGATAGCGATTGAGGAGGGCCCAATCATAACGTGCTAGGTCAAAGCCGGGTTGACGCTTGCAGGGGTCTGTGATGAGGTGTTTGTTCTTTACCTCAGCTGACTGCCAGCTCTGTTTCCAAGAGACTGGAACAGAGAAGTTCAGTGTAGGCGTAAGGGACCAGATTGGGTGACGAGACGTCAAGCGTTGGACAGGGTGGGCGAAGATATCCACGTATATTGGCAGGTCCGGTCGAGCGTAGACGTGGGAAATGAACTTAGATGATGCCGCATCCCGACGAATATCTGGCGGGGCGATGTTGCCAAGAACTGGCAGCCATGGAACCGGGGTGGAACGGATGGTTCCAGAAATTATCCTCATGGAGGAATATAATTTGGAATCGACCAAGTGGACATGGGGGCTACGGAACCATCCTGGGGCACAGTATTCTGCAGTGGAATAGCATAATGCCAGAGATGATGATCGTAGTGTGGAAGCGCTCGCGCCCCATGAGGAGCTGGCCAGTCTTGCAATGATGTTATTCCTCGCGCCCACCTTTGCTGCAGTTTTTATGAGATGGATAATGTTAATATAGCGAAACAAACTCCAATCAATGGACCAGTACTTAATGAAAAAAATATATAATCATTTCTCAGGGTAGTTGAGAATCTAATAGCTTAACCACTCAACTAAAATATCTTTTTAAATACCTATGTTTTAAATATCCCTTTCTGGTGCATTAATAAACTAATTAGAAATAGGTCAAGTAGTTGGTTCATGTCAAATTAAGAAGCACTTCATAGAACTAAGCAATAATAAAGTTTAAGGTGGTAGCCATTCTCATCCGATTCTCTCCCCCACACTGCCACACTAGTCTTCTGCCAGTACTTCTAAAGATCACTAAACTGATCCTAACTAATCTTCCTTTTCATAACCAAAGCTGGCTTCTCTGACTGACTTATTGCTGGGAAGAGAATTCTAGTTTAAATATCAGTTTCCTGTAAATCTGGAGTCCCTGAGCTAAAACTGAACTTTCGAACACACAGGTCTAAGGAAACATTAAAAAAAGCTCACTAGCTTTTGTTTTTACTAAAACCTGCAGCTATGGTCTTCAAACTGGACTATGTAAACCCTTGGGGAATCTAAGAACAGTCACAAAGAAATCAATTCTTCATCTTCAATTGTCTTCTATCCTAAAAATTATAGGCTTGAGAACATCAAGTTCTTTCTCCTGCCTGACCTTTTCTCACTTCCAGAAGTAAGCATACATCTCAGCCACAACCACACCTCATCAGGAGATTAGCTAGAAATAAACTGGTCTTGATACAAAGAAATGTGTAAAAAAAATAAAAGCATCTAAAAGCAGGAGAGGAAGCTTTTGCAAGTCATATCACTTCAAACAAAATTACAGAATCTAATACTTGGAACTGTCAACTGAGTCATTACAAGTAATTTTTTGCTACCAGATCACTACCTGAACTTTGTCCTACAACTTTTGCAAGCATCCAAAGAACTGGATACCTTGGCTATACTGCTTCTCCCTTTTTCATTCTTGAGAACAAGTTTGTTCAGTACCAGAACAAAATTTAAAAAGGAAAGTAAAAAAGGATGTTCAGTTTTCTATGAGGGAAAAATATAGTCCAAAAGAAGCATCCACACAAAAGTAAGAGATACATTTTGAGGTTGGGGTTAGATTAATTCATCTAGTAAGATACAGGTCTTATTAAATACAAAGTTGCAGGTTTGATCCCAATACCACATGGAAGCATCACAGCACCCAGGAAGAAGTTCCAACAGATGTTAGAGCAGTGTCATATGTGTCTCTTCCATTCTCTCCTTCAATCTCTCTCTCTCTCTCTTTTTCTCTGAAACCTTTATTATTACTTTTGTTTTATCTGAAACTTTAAACATGAACAGTGGAATCATGAACACAAGAGAACCCAGCACCATGGTTAGGGGGAAGGAACCAGCAAGAGGTACATTGCAATGTATTACTTTTACTCACCACTTATCAAAACCTGTAACAGAATCACATTTTTATTGCTTCTATTCCACTAATAACTGAAGTTTTTTAAAGTACTTCAGCAGTAAATAACTCTTGCAGACAAAAGACACCTAATATTCCATTTTATTATAAAAATACGAAATGATAACAAAATACTCTGTAACAGAAATGCAGATTATAGTCGAATAAAAATTTGGAGAAAAGTAGGGTTAAAAAAGGATTCCAGCCCCCGGCTCCCCACCTGCAGGGGAGTCACTTCACAGGTGTTTTTCTCACCCCCTCTCTGTCTTCCCCTCCTCTCTCCATTTCTCTGTCCTATCCAACAACAATGAAAACAATAATAACTAAAACAATATAAACAACAAGGGCAACAAGAGGAAATAAATAAATAAACAAATAAATCCAGGTTAATAGAAAAAGATGAGTTTGGGGGGCTGGGCAGTAATGCACCAGATTAAGTGCAAGGACCCAGGTGAGGATCTTGATTCAAACCCCTGGCTCCCCACTTGGAGGGAGGTTGCTTCACAAGTGGTGAAGCAGGTCTGCAGATGTCTATCTCTCCCCCCTCTGTCTTCCCCTCCTCTCTCTCCCCCCTCTGTCTTCCCCTCTATTTCTCTCTGTCCTATCCAGCAAAAACAATAATAATAACAACAAAAGGGAATAATAATAATAAACAAAAGGGAAAAAAATAGCCTCCAGGAGCAGTGGATTCATAGTGCAGGTACTAAGCCCCAGCAATAACCCTGGAGAGAAGGAAGGAAGGAAGGAAGGAAGGAAGGAAGGAAGGAAGGAAGGAAGGAAGGAAGGAAGAGGGAGGGAGGAAGGGGAGATAAGTTTGCAATTAAAGAGCCTGTTCATACTGTTTGATGAATAGTGGGCAATATCCAATAGTATACTGTCATCAAATATATTTGATGGTACAGTGTAAAAGGTGGATTTTTTTTTTTTTAGAATTTTTAAATGTTTTTATTATCTTTATTGGTTAGAGACAACCAGAAATGGAGAGGAAAGGGGGTGGTAGAGAGGGGAAAAAAAACAGAGATACTTGTAGCACAACTTCACCACTTGCAAAGCTTTCCCCCTGCAGGTGGGGACTGGGGTGGGGGGGAGCTTGAACTTGTGTCCTTGCATACTGAAACATGTGTGATCAAGCAGGTGAGCTACCACCCAGACCCTAAAAGTTCAATTTTTTTTAAATGTGAATTTTTACAACATATCTGAGATTATATCTTCTAGAACAATCTAGCCTTGCAAAACTTTAGATAAAGAAGACCACAAACCTGCAAAGGAAGCAGTATGTCTGCACCCAAAAACCCTCATTCCAAGGAATGCACTGGTCTTTCCAGCCTTTAACAATAATGCTTCAACGTGTTGCTGCATTGGGAGTCTCAGGAACACTATCTCCTCCACAGGCTTAGTGTTTTCCCACCTCCTAACCCCTGCTCATAATGCCATGAAGACAAAGCAAGTCCTTCTACAAGATTTTTAAAGGGTCCCCCAGTGTGGTGGGGGCTGGCCTCAAACCTACGTTGCACACATGGCAAAGCAGACACTCTCCAAAATGAACTATCTTGCTGACTGCCACAGTTTCCCATTTATTGACCAGCTTTTGGTCTTCCTTCCCCTTTGAAGTCTCCAAAGATATCCCTGAATCCACTATCATTAATTTCATTTCATATGTTGTCTCCAGTGGACTTTAAAATTTGAGTTCTAACCTCCAAATCTCCAATACATATGTGTATTGTGGGAGAAAATGACCCCATTTCATTCTTTTGCATGTGTTTACTTGGTTTTCTCAACATCATTTACTGAATATTCTCCTTTCTCTACATTATAGTTTTGTTTCCTGTCATAAACTAAATATCCATGATAATTTCTTTCTGTGATCTCAGTTCTGTTCTGTTGACTTATGTGTCTTATTTTTGTGGCAGTATCACTTTATGTTGATTACTAAAGATCTACCTGTAATTGAAAGTTGAAGTTAATGATGCTGGTATTCTTGAAGTTTTATGTTCTTGACTACCACCTTGATAATTTGGGGACTTCTGTTGCTCATTTAAAAAAAAAAGTTCACTAATGCTTGTTCTAGTTCATTAAAGGAAAGGCCTGTAAATCTCTATTGGTTCCAACTAATAGTCAAAGTTATCATTTCCTTGTTGGTTTTCTGTCCTGTTGTTGTTTAGTGATGAGAGTCCCTTGTTCAAGGCCCCTATTATTAATCATCCTTCCCTAGATATATATGTTAATGATTGTTAAGACTTCATTGTGGACTGGTCCACCAATTCATTATATAACACCTCCTTCTGTTTTTTATTACCTTTTTATAACCTGGATATCTATTTCATCCAATATAAGTGTGGTGTCCCCGATCTTTTTTTAGTTTGACATTTGCTTATATATGGCTGTTTCCCAACCTTCTACTTTAAGACTGTATTTCTCATAGAAGTTCAAATGGTTGTCAGGAATCTTTATTTTGATTGATTTTGCCATTCTATGAATTCAGTTCACAGACTTCAAGTGAAAAAGAAAAAAGAAAAGGATAAAGGAATAAAAAGGATAAAGGAATTATTCACCATGTCTCTATATGGAAACTGGCTGGGTAATGGCTGAGTTTCACAAAGTCCACATCTTTGTAAATAGTTGCTTTCTTTCCCTTGGTCTGGATAATATGTACATGGAAGGAATGAGTTAATATATGAATCCAACACATCAGTTTCTTCCTACATAAAGATGCAGAGAAAAGACAATAGAACCCACAAATCTTTATGTAAATCAACTCATAGTAAAAGAAAGAAATGTTGTTAAAGGTACTAAAACTAGCAAACATTCTACCCTACTTCATGGTCTCAGTTTTTGTGATTCAAACACAAAAAATATAGAAGCAACAAATACAAGGGAAAAGGACAGATGAAAGTCACAACTTCTATCCTCAAGGTTTTCATTGTTACTAGTGTTGTTATTGTTGTTGTTATTCCATATCATGCATCAGAAAACAATATAAGAAAAATTACTTAGGGAGATAGATAACCTGTACTGGTGACCAAGGGAAACCAAACAAGAAGTAAAAGGATACCTTTTTTTTTTAATTTTTAAAAATTTTTATTTATAAAAAGGAAACACTGACAGAAACCATAGGATAAGAGGGGTACAACTCCACACAATTCCCACCACCAGAACTCCATATCCCATCCCCTCCCCTGATAGCTTTCCTATTCTTTATGCCTCTGGGAATATGGACCCAGGGTCATTATGGGATGCAGAAAGTAGAAGGCCTGGCTTCTGTAATTGCTTCCCCATTGAATATGGGCATTGGCAGATGAATCCATACTCCCAGCCTATCTCTCTCATTACCATTTTTTAACTAGAGAGAGTAAAATGGACACCTCTTTGTCTATTCCTCTCTAATCATTGTGATCTATAGCTAGCTATAAGAAGAAAAGAAAACTGGAGGAAGGACATCTAGGAGAGGATCACAATAACAGCCCTGCAGAATGTGGTTTGATTTGACAAGTATGTGGCTATAGAACAAATGATTTCACTGAGCATCAGATCATCCTCCAAAATGACATCTTTAAGAAAGAGGTTTTGTGGGGGTCAGGTGGTAGCGATGCGGGTTAAGCACACATGGCGCAAAGCGCAAGGACTAGCATAAGGATCCCGGTTTGAACCCCCAGCTCCCCACCTACAGGGGAGTCGCTTCACAAGCGGTGAAGCAGGTCTGCAGGAGTCTATCTTTCTCTCCCCCTCTCTGTCTTCCCCTCCTCACTCCATTTCTCTCTGTCCTATCTAACAACAACGACATCAGTAAAAACAACAATAACTACAACAACAATAAAAATAAACAAGGGCAACAAAAGGGAAAATAAACAAATAAATATTTAAATTTTAAGAGGTTTTTTTTAAATAACAATAATAATAATTTACCATAATAAATGTGGCACTGTTTGGTCTTGAGGAATCAATCTTTTAAATGTAACTAAAAAAAACAAAATTGCCTCCAGGGTTATCGATGGGGCTTGGTGCCTGTACCAAAAATCCACAGCTCCTGGAGGCTATTGTTCCCATTTTGTTGCCCTTGCTGTACTTGTTATTGTTATTGTTGTCACAGCTGTTGTTGTTGTTAGATATGACACTGCTGGTGGGAATGTCAATTGGTCCAACCTCTGTGGAGAACAATCTGGATAGAGAACTCTCAGAAGGCTAGAAATGGATCTACCCTATGATCCTGTAATTCCTCTCCTAGGGATAGATCCTAAGGAATCCAACACACCCATCAAAAAGATCTGTGTACACATATGTTGTTGGCAGCACAATTTGTAATAGCCAAAACCTGGAAGCAACCCAGGTGTACAACAACAGATGAGTGGCTGAGCAAGTTATGGTATATATACACAACAGAATACTACTCAGCTATAAAAATAGTGCCCTTACCGTTTTCAGCAGATCTTGGATGGAGCTTGAAAAAATCATGTTAAATGAAATAAGTCAGAAACAGAAGGATGAATATTGGATGATCTCACTCTCAGGCAGAAGTTGAAAAATCACATCAGGAGATAAAACACAAGTAGAACTGTTGTATGCTTTACATTGGGTGCTAGTTCTCCCCCCACCAAGAGAATTAGATCAGGCCTGCTAATTTTGCTGCCCGCTTGGCCCCGCCCCAAGGAACCCCGCCAGAGTTTCAGAGGGTTCCCGAGTACGAGTACGAGAGTTCAAGAGTTCGAGAGTTAACAGGGTAAGAGAGGGTTCCTGAGTTCGAGAGTGCCACAGTTGAAGAGTTTCAGAGTTCAAGGGTTCCTGAGTTCGAGAGTAAGAGAGAGAGTGCTTGCGCCGCCGCAAAGAGACAGCAGAGTTCTGTTTGGTGATTAGTTTGTCTTAGTTTATGAATCGTTGTTCCTGAATAAAGAAATACAGCTGCCCTGCCCAGCCGTTGTCTCCGCGTCTCTGTTACCCGCCCATGAAGCTAGACCCGCCCGGCAAGAGCCTCTGAAAATTTTAACAACATAGAACCTGAACTGGAATTGGTGTATTGCACCAAAGTAAAAGACTTTGGGGTGGGTGAGGGGAAGAATACAGGTCCAAAAAGAATGACAGAGGAGCTAGTAGGGGTTGTATTGTTATGTGGAAAACTGGGAAATGTTATGCATGTACAATCTATTGTATTTACTGCCGAATGTAAAATAAATAAATAAATAAAAATAGTTTAAAAACATATATATATATATTTCTCCATTGTGCCACTGCCTGGATCACATTAATCTGACTTTTTAACTGCAATAAACCAAACCTAATTTACACGTAATGCAAACCAAGTATTAGGTGTCGGGCTGGAAAAAAGAAGCTATCAATTCAATTAGAGTCTAGAATCATGCAGGATGCTTGCTTAAAATATATTTCCCCAGGGACAGATGGTAGTGCACCTGGTTAAGCACACACAGTGCAAAGCACAAGGATCCACAAGTCAAGCCTCCAGCTCACCACCTGCAGAAGGGTCACTTCATAAACAGTGAAGCAGATCTGCAAGTGTCTATCTTTCTCTCCCCCTCTTTGCCCCCCTCCTCTCTCAATTTCTCTCTGTCCTAGCTAACAACAGCAACAGCAGCAACAACAATGGGAAAAGAGAGATGGCCACCAGGAGCACTGGATTTGTAGTGCTGGCACCAAGCCCCAGTGATAACCCTGGAGGCAAAAAATAAATAATAATAATAATATACATTCCACCCCCAAAGAACTGAAGCAAACTGTTTGAATTAGAAACTGTATAGCTGGGGGGGGGGGGGGGGGGAGACGACTGTATAGCCTTGTAAACAAAGGCAGTGGGGAGAGTGCATCTTTTTCCTAGTTTCACGCTGGCTCAGATAAGGAGCCCTTTTTTCCCTTAGAATAGAATTTGTATTTATTATTTATTTTTTGATTGTTTACGTCAGGGAAATGAAATTTTCTTCCCATTTTAGATGAGATTGGGCATGTTCCGGGTGCTACACCCTTAGACACTTCCCATTTCTTTTCTTTTTTTTTTAAAGATTTTATTTATTTGGGTGAGTCAGGCAATAAATAGCACAGGGGATTAAGCGCACGTGGCGCAAAGCACAAGGACCGGCGTACAGAGCACGTACAGAGCACGGTTCCAGCCCCCGGCTCTCCAATTGTAGAGTGGTCGCTTCACAAGCAGTGAAGCAGGTCTGCAGGTGTCTTTCTCTCCCCCTCTCTGTCTCTGTCTTCCCCTCCTCTCTCCATTCCTCTCTGTCCTATCCAACAACACTGGCATCAAAAACTACAACAACAATAAAAAAGCAAGGGCGACAAAAGAGAATAAATAATAAATATATTAAAAATAAAAATAAAGAGATTTTATTTATTTATGAGAAAGATAGGAGGAGAGAGAAAGAACCAGATATCACTCTGGCACATTTGCTGCCGGGGGTCGAACTCAGAACCTCATGCTTGAAAGTCCAAAGCTTTACCACTGCACCACCTCCCAGACCACGACACTTCCCATTTCTAAAAAGTCTAACATTGCCAGAGTTCCAAAGTGGTAGAAATTTCCTTGTGATATGAAATAATTTGGATCTCAGAATAGTAAAGGATAGGTGTCAGCAAAATAGCTCTCTTTCCAGTACAATTTGTTATGACTCATAGCACTCATTCAAGTTGAAACAAAGCTCACTTATTCGACATATACATTTCAAACAGTAAAATAAATACATAAACACAATATGAAAGAATATCCAATAAAAAAATGGGGGAAGGAGGGCTGATACAGAGGTAGAGTGACAGATCTAACCAGAAGAAAGTTACTGGAGAGCCTTTGCCAAATCATTCTGAACCTTTGAAATAGATGACAATGCATTCTTTTAAGTGTTTTCTTCACTATGTGTAGGATAAAGTACTTTCTATTATCAATTGCTGAATATCTGCTACTATCACTGCCTGAGAGTCTATAAAATGCATATTTATAGAGCAGTCATTCGTGAATATTTGGAGGGAACTAACATAATAAAGAAATTTTGCTGTGAGCAATAACAACAAAATCTGACTTTCTACCAAACACAAAGGTTTTGTAGTAGAAAGATTACCATTTAGAGTCAGTGACTGAGTTCTTAACCCTACTCAAATACTAACTAATCTAATTAGTCATTTTACTTTGGGCAGGGGCAAGTAAAATCCTTGCACCTTGTTTTTCATGGCAAAGAAGTTAGATAACATGATTTCTTAAAAACTTTGACTCTATAGTCACATACTTTTCAAGAAGTCTAAAGTTTTGTTCTCTGTACCAACAAAGATGAACCATGTTGTAAGAATTACAGAGCAGTTCTTATTGTCTGTTTATTTCTGCTATGGGTTCTAGAAGAATTAGGCCAGGAAATAGCAAAATAATCGTTACCATGTACAAACTGAAGTTAGAAAACAAATAAATTAACACCTGTATACCTAGACACCAGAGCTTTCTGAATACATGCAAGCAGAAGGTACACAGACACTGGAAAACACACACACACACACACACACACCACTGCTATTTTGGTAGATACTCTATTAAAAAATATGTATACATACTAAGTAAGCATTTTCCCCTAACTATACTGTCACTTAGTTGATAAATATTTACTGAGCACACATTATGAGCCAAGAGCTGGGAACAAAGGAAAAAACAAGACAGAAACAGTTCCTGCTTTCTGGAGCCAGATAAACAGCAGGAGAGGCAGGTTAACAAAAATTAGAAAATCACTACAAATGTGATGTATATCATACCAGAGAAGTATAGAAAGAGTGTTCCCAGAAAACTGGACCTGAAAACTTTCTTCAAGAAATAATAAATTTTCTAGAATGTTAAGCACTGTAGAATGTAAATGCTGCATGGTGACAAGAGAGCAGTCTGAACAGAAAGGGTAAGCTAAGAAGTCATCAAATCTCACATCTGGGAATGGAGACCATTTAAATGCTCTGGATACCCTACTAATCTTTATAATTAGACAACAAAGAGACCAATAAAAGTTTGTACTTTAGACAAAACAAGCACTGTATTAAAAATGAAACCTACAACTGGAGAAATGGCTCAAATGGTAGAGCCAGCAACACAACTTGCCTGAGGACACTGGTTCAATCCTCAGTACCACAAGTAGCAGAGTCTGCTCTGGCTTCCTTCTCTCCTCTCTCTGTCGTGAAATTCTTGTGTGAATCAATAAAATAAAAACAAAATAAATCTTCAGAAAAATAAAAGTGATGCTCATTATGGCCAATAGGACAGCATGGTCATATTCTTTATTCACCATTAAAAAGCAACAATAAAAACTCAAACTATGAATTCTGAAATTACCCCCTCAAATAATTAATCCCAAAACAAATTACTGTAATTAAGATCTCTCAGATTAAGAGAAAACTCCATTCCTTCCCAGAGACCACCTGGGAAGCCTCAGAATTATTTTCCTTCCATGTGAATGATTCCTGGTTTTAATCATCATCTTCATATTAAAAAAAAAAAGTAGTAATAATCCTTGCATTTCAGTTGACAATTTATATTCCAAGTTTCCTTTCCAAAATTATCTTTTAAAGTAGAAGGCAAATAAAAACCAACATACAAAGTTGCTTACAGAACTGACAAAGGATCCTTGACTCCAACAGACCTGGTTGGCATCAATATTTCAAGCACATTATGAAAATCTCCACAAGGCTCAAAAAAATTTTAAGGAAAGAAGGGAAGTTTACATCCACAAATCTGTTTGATCTCTGCAGTTGCAAAACCATATGGCACACAGAGAAAAACAAATTATCTCTGCTTATGAAATAAAAACCTTCTGTAAGCTTTGGGACAGACCAACAGCTAAGATTGTAACTGGCTGCTGCATATCACTATAATTAACTCTCTGATCCTCTAGAAGAATTTAGAGTTTTATTTTTTATTTGTTTGTTGGAGTGGGAGGATTAGAGGCAAGAAGCAAAGTGGATCACCATCAGGAGCTAAACAGAATACCCAGAGTAACCACAGACCTAAGAATTTCAATGTTCTCTATGAATATTTTATATGCAAATTTTCTACTTGATCTAATCACATTTATTGTTAAGGATATATGCAAAAATATATGCAGGTCAATATTTACAACATAGTAGTAATATTTATAGAGGTATGCTGGTTAAAAAAAGGGGGAAGGGCTATAATTTCTAGAGTAAAACAAGTTTTGTTGGGGTTGGGCAGTAGCACAGTAGGTTAAATGAACATGGCGCTGAGCGCAAGGGCCAGCATAAGGATCCCGGTTCGAACCCCGGCTCCCCACCAGCAGGGGAGTGGCTGCGCAGGCAGTGAAGTAGGTCAGCAGGTGTCTGTCTTTCTGTCCCCATCTCTGTCTTCCCCTCTTCTCTCCATTTCTCTTTGTCCTACTCAACAATGACAACATCAATAATAACAATAAAACAAGGGTAACAAAAAGGAGAGAAGCAAATTAAAATAAAAATAGATTTAAAAAAAAAAGACAAGTTTCATAATCAGTGTAATTTCCCACTCAGTGGCTACATAGAATCAACTGCAAAAATATTACACAGCAAATGAAATTAAGTAATTTAAAGTGTGGTTAAGGGCTGGCAGGACAGCACACATTGGGAAAATGCCTGCTTTACCAGTGCACAAGACACTTGTTCAAGATTTGGACATGCAATAGCAATGGTGGTGACCCAGATGGATGGTGGTACACCTGGTTGAACACACATGTTACAATGCACGGGGACCCAAGTTTGAGCCCCTGGTCCCCACCTACAGGGGGAACGCTTTGTGCTTGGTGAAGTAGTCCTGCCGGTGTCTCTCTGTCTCTCTTCCTCTCTATTTCCCCCTTCTTTCTCAATTTCTGTCTCTACCCCATAAATAAATAAAGATAACTTTAAAAGAATTTTATAAAAAGGAAATTTGGGTTCTATGGCATCTCTTGGCCTCTATTTGAGAAAGTCATCCTAGAGCCACAGCATGGTAGTGATGATCCAACAAAGAAAAAGAAAAAACCTTCAATGTTTGCTGTCCCTGTTTTCATTCCTGTCACTAACCATTACTTATTAAGTCCCACCCTCCCTAAAAAAAATATTTTAAAATAATTTATACTTCCAAAAACAAATAGAAATGCTTTCAGTCTAAAAGAGTTGAGTAAAGGGATTTGAACTGGAACTATAATGGCTCAGCCAGTAGAGGACACAAGTTGCATGCCTGGGACTCCAAGTGTGATCCCTGGTGATGTGTGACAGAGCTGAGCGGTCAGGTGCTCCGGTCTCCCCTCCCTTATTCTATCACTAAATAAGTGCTTGAGTAAATTTGAAAATAAATAAATGATAACATTTTACCAGTTGATGATAATAAGGCTTTGTTGGATATTATTTATTTTTTATCTTTATTGATTTATTGGATAGAGACAGCCAGAAATTAAATGGAGGGGGGAACAGAGAGGGAGAAAAGCAGAGAGACACCTGCAGCCCTGCTCTGTCACTCTCAAATCTCTTCCCCTGCAGGTGGGGACCTGAGGCTTGAACCCAGGTCCTTGCACACTGTAACATGTGAGCTCAACCAGGTGTGTCACACCCAACCCCAAAAGTTTTGGGGTTTTTTAACTACTTCATAAATAAGATAGGCAACCAAGCATGAGGGAAGATAATTTCAGAGACAGTTTTACTAAAACAGAGCCATTAATGTGATAAAAGGAAATAAAGAGTGACAAGAAGAAACGTGGTAATTTCTTTCTTACATGCCAGAGGGGGAAGAACTAAGGGCCTCATGCATGTATGATACTACCAGTAGGCCTACTCAGCCCTTTTCTTTTTACAGAAAGAGAAGGGAAAGAGAAAGAGACAAACAGGGAGAAAAGAGAGACAGAGATATCAAAGAGAGACAGAGATATAAGCTCAGCCATCCATGGGATCCCCTTTGGAACTATTTACAGTACTCCTGTGTAGTGTTATGAACTCAGAGTTCATATCCGGTAAGACATGCACTCTAACCACTGTGATATCTCCCAGTTCCAATGAGTAAATTATTTGAATTTTTAAAAGATTTTATGTATTTATTTTATGAAAGAGAAAGATTCAAGTACCACTCAGCTCTGCCTTATGGTGTTACTAGGATTTGAACCTGGGACATCTCGGGCTTCAATCATGCAAATCCTATGCTTTAACACATCAAGCTATCTTCCTGCCCCTAAGATTAAAGAAACAATTTAAAAATTAAACCAGAGTGCTGCTTATCTCTGGTTTACGCTGGTGCCAGAGATTAAAACAGGGACTTTGGACTCTCAGACATAAATGTTCTATGTGTATTCATATTCAAAGCAACACTATTTGTAACAGCCCAAACAAGAAATCAACCAAAATGCTCAACAATAGACACATGAGTGGCTAAGAAAGCTGTGGTATGTGTATATATACACAAAGGAATACCACTCATCTGTTTAAAATGATGAAATCATCTCCTTTGCCTTGTTTTGGATGAACTTGAAGGAATTATGGTAAGTGAAATCAGCTAGAAGGAAGGTGAATACCAGACAGCCTCATTTATAAGTGAAAATTAAGACATAAGGGAGAAAAGGCAAAATACAAGTTTAAACTTGAACTAGACATCGTAGCTTGCAAAGAGGTCAAAGACAGGGGGCAAGGCGGTCAAGTGGATGTTAGGGACCCAGTGCATGATCGTTGGGGGGGAGATCTAAGTAGGTGGTGGGAGTGGTGTACAGATACCTGCATGGGTGGCTAAGTAACTGTACCTATGTGACAATTATATTTTAAATCAATACTTCCCTAATTTTAAAAAAAGGCACTTTTGTATAACCATTACACAAAAGTCTCTCCTAATCCAAGAGTATTAAAAGAGAGAGAGAGAGAGAGATTACCTCTAGGACCAGAGAAATAGTTCAGTTGGATAGTGTGCTGCTTTGTACTTTACACAACCCAGGTTCAAGTCTGGTCCCCACCAGAATGAAGAAAGCTTCAGTGTTGTGATCTACCTATCTCTACCTATTTCTGCATCTGCCTCAGAAGAAAGAAAGAGTGGGGAAAAAAAGAAAGAGTAAAAGAGTGGAAGGAAGACATAAAGGGAGGGAGGGAGGACAGATGGAGAAAGAAGGGAAGGGAAGGAGGTAGGAAGGAATAGAGGAATGTCACCTTCCAGATACACATATAATTCTATACAGAAGGCTGAGGAATAACATAGCAATTATTTGAAAGACTCAGATGTCTAAGGTTCCAAGAACCTACATCCAATCCCCTGAGCAGTGCTCTGGTAAAAATAATAATGATGATTTTTATACCAAAAAAGATAACCTTATGGGGTGATTGGATAAAATTTATAACTTTAATTTCCTAAAACATTAATCTTAATAAAAGTCTCCAGACTCCTAACTCATTTTCCATTTAGTGGAACTAAAGCAACAAAGCATTCACCTGAAACTTGATGTGGTAAACCAGGTGATTACAAGTCCTAACTAATGAAGAGTTGTGGGTAACAAAAACACAACTTACATCCCCTTTTTATTTTACTTCTACTATACCCAAACCAATTCCATCCCACTTCCACCAAATCAAAGGTCAGAGTCCAGCTGACATCCCTGAGACCAGGGGGCTGAGGAGCACAGTATCCTGTCTGGTGTTCTGTAGGCTGAGCAATGTTTCCAAGAAGCAAACTTGGCAGAGTTTGAGGGAGACACTTTAGCTCTTCAACAATGATCACATCCAAATTTAAATACCTTTAAAGCATATGGATTAAAAGTACAATCCTGGGGGAAATGAATAATATGTCAATGAGTAACAGCACTGATGGGATCACCTAGAATCCAATCTGCTTTATTTCTAAACATCCTCATACTTCTATACAAAAGATCATTTACTATGCGGAGGTGAACTATAATGAAGAATACTCTTTGATACATATCTAGTATCTATCTAATCTTTCTGTCCCATGTTCAGGTCTCTACAGAGGGAGGGGTGGCACAGCCCCTAAGATTTGGCAGCTAATAGTTGAAGACAACCTTTTCCTTTTCTTTTCTCTTGCCTGACAATGTATTCAGATAAGGCACACTAAATACAATTCTGTACTACTGGGGGGGGGGGGGGGGGAAAGGTGCTGCCAAAGGTCTACACAACTGTCTGGAACATGCAACTTATCTACCTGCTCAAAAGTAATCACTACCTTCCCTGTGGCACTTTTAATTCCTCCTACAACCTAGAGCTTTTCAGCTGGATTAGAAAGCCCACTGTTTTCCTTATTACCCTCTACCCCACCCCCAACACACACACTCCCTCTAATAAAAGCTTAGTCTGCACCTCTTGGTTACAGACAGAGTATAAAGGGGGTAGTCAGCCCTCTAGCTTTCTGTACTTGACCTTCTTTTGTGGTAAAGATGTTGATGTCCAACTGCAATAAGAAAAAGGAATGGGAGCTGTCTGAATGACAAGGAGCTACAAAAGGAGAAAAGAGTTGGCTGATGATTCTAATTACTCAAGAATATAACCAAAAATACATATAAAAGAACGTAACAAAAAAAGACTTTAAAAAATAAATATATAAAATAATCCAGCCAATACAAAAATTCACTTAAGAAGGGAAAATCTCTCCATGCAAGAGGATTTTTACAGTAATGTGCTGCAGTTTTCACGTTTTGAAAAATGAGACACTGACTGATACACTTAGTCAAATATTCTGATCTGTCATCATTCTAAATATATGGGCCCATCTTTCAGCAAACAAATTAGCAGGTAATATATCATCACTGGGAGCTCAACCTTCCCTGGAAGCTCTATAAATACAGTGATCATGAATGGCAGTTACTAAGCTTAAAGAATAAAATACTACTAACTTCACTAAAGCCACACTGTAAAAACCCATAGTATTAATCAGAAGTAGCATAGTAGAAAAAGCTTTAAGCATTTTTTTTTCCTGGAGGAGGATAAACAAGGAAACAGAAAATAGATTATGTTTATACTCCCTTCATTTGATCATGGGGAAAAAAAGATAAATGAATCCTGAGCAGTGAATGACTCCAATACTTTTTTTCAGTGTCTGGGATCAAAAGAGCAGCCAGAATTTGAAACTGCAAACTGGAAAGAAAATCAGTCCCCCCTCATGCCCCCAATTCCCTCTCCCACTAAAAGCAATGCAAAGTACAGGAGCTTCCAAATACAGAACAGTTGCAAAACTATCTATAGTTCCCAGTCCTCAGAAATGACTCATGCTGTCTCCAAAATTCTGATTTAACCCACAACCAACTATTTTCTGAGGGCAAAGAGGGAGTAAAGTTCTTAAATCATTTAATTCTGCCAATTAGTTCCGCAACTATGGCATTAGAGAACTATGGATATTTATCCACTGGAAGTGGATCAAAAAGTGGGCTCTCTTAATGCCTATTAAATAGTGCTGATTTTCAAGCATCACTGACCAAGGTCAAATCTGAACCAATGTGAAAGCCTCCACTTCCCCATCACTAATCCCTTGAGCCATCTATTCTTCCAAAGGCAAGTGTGTGTGTGTGTGTGTGTGTGTGTGTGTGTGTGTGTGTGTGTTTTGGGGGGAACCACATAGTATATCCAGCACTAAGTTGGACTGCTTTCTAAGTGTTTTATAAGCACATTATAGAAAGTTAAAAAAATGAAATATCCTGGAATCATCCAGAAATGCTACCACTACACGACTGACTTGTACAAAGTATCAAAGAATCAAGTGCTAATATTTTCAATTTTTATTTATTATGTAGAAAAGAGAGAAAGAGATAACACAGACTGGATTGAACCCAGAACTTCATACATGCAAGGCATGTATTCAACCACTAAGTCCCCTCCCAAGCCCTAAAAGCTTTATACAACTTAAATTAAAAGTCTCTAGTTCATGAGTTGATACATGTTTTAATTTCCTTGTTATTTTATTTTCTCCCATCAGTTTGAAGAATGAAAGGATACCCCTTTAAGCATTTGTACCCAACTGACAGAGCTATCTTCCATGTGTTGGTGGTTGAATTGGACAATGATCAAGCTTAGGTTACACGGAGTTATTACTTACACTTGGAAGAAATTGGGCACAGGGCAAAGGAGACATCAAGCTGAAAACATTAACTTAGTCCTTTTCCTCTTAGAATCTAAACTCAGGTTCAATCTCCAGCACCACTATAAGCCAGAGTTGAGAAGCACTCTGATAAATTTAAAAGAGAGGGAGAGATAATCTAAATTCATGGTCTCTGTCTACAACCAAGCAATGAGCTGAAAGCAGTACTACAATCAGTGAAAAATAAATAAATAAATAGGGAGTCCAGCGGTAGTGCAGCAAGTTGAACGCTCATGGCACAAAGACTGGAGTAAGGATCCCAGTTCGAGTCCCCGACTACCCACCTGCAGGGGAGTCCCTTCACAAGCAGTGAAGCAGGTCTGCAGGTGTCTATCTTTCTCTCCCCCCTCTCTGTCTTCCCCTCCTCTCTCCATTTCTCTCTGTCCTATCCAACAACAACGACATCAATAACAGCAATAACTACAACAATAAAACAACAAGGGCAACAAAAGGGGATAAATAAAAATAAATAAATAAAATTAACAGAGTGGCCCAGGAGGTATTAAAGTGGTAAACTTATCTGAACTTATTAGTATGGGGTCCTGAGTTCAAGTTCAGAATAATACACAGTTCTCTCACTTATAAATTAAATAATCTTTTTTAAATCTAACATGAATTCAATTGGCTATCAAGGTTTAATTTAATAATACAAACCTTTGACCTTTCCTTAACTTTAAAAAATAAAAAGTATTAACCTTCCTGGTTAATACTCAAATTTTCAAGGTCACAAAAAATTATCAAGGTCATTAACTGATAAACACACAGACCCCAAACAATGAGATTAAACATAAAGCGGCACAGGAAACTATCCTACTTCAAACCTTGTGCTATAGAAAGGCTTACGATTTGAGCATTGAATTTAGAAGTGATTTAGTTCACATTTTCCAGTTCACCTTTCCCTTGCCAGGGTTCCAGAAAGCATAATTTCAAGATTTCTTTGGCATAAGAAATCCTCCACAACTTCCTCAAATAACATAGCCCCTTACCACATTACCATAATTACCCAAATTTAAAGGCTGGGCCCCAATGACCAAGACATTGGGTGTATCTCCAATAATAACATATATTTTGATATGAACAAATTGGCTAAAACATTAACCAAGCAGATTCTCAATTCAGTAGAGAATAAATGGCTATATCAACTAACATTTGGCCTCTAGCTCTCAAAGAGGAAGAGCAGAACTTCATTTGTGAAGGGTAGAGAGTTCAATGTTTCAAAACACTGACTAAAAAGTTAGGAAATTTCCCTAACTCCACACCCTCCAACTTCCCCCAACCTACCTCCTTCACTAAGAGCCCCTGCCTCACTTCTTCACACAACTATTCTAGGGGACAATTAAGATGTTGACTTAGTTGACTTAAGTTCTGTTTCTGTGGCTATTCAACAGTTTCAAAGTAATGAAAATCAATAAACTAATACACTAAAAACAATTAAATATAATGGTAAAAAAAAAAAAAAAGAAACTTGAATATGCCCTGAAGTAAAGAGATAAGAGTGGGAATGGGGTTTGAAAATGTGGCGGATATTTTTAGAGTATTAAGATATTTATGGGTTAAAAGATAAGATATCAGGAGTCTGGCGGTAGCGCAGCAGATTAAGTGCACGTGGCGCAAAGCACAAGGACCAGAGTAAGGATCCCAGTTTGAGCCCCTGGCTCCCCACGTTCAGGGGAGTTGCTTCACCAGTGGTGAAGCAGGTCTGCAGGTGTCTATCTTTCTCTCCCCTTCTGTCTTCCCCTCCCCTCTCCATTTCTCTCTGTCCTAACAATGACGACATCAATAATAATAACTACAACAATAAAACAACAAGGGCAACAAAAGGGAATAAATAAGTTTTTTTTTTTTAATGATAAGATGTCTAAGACTGGCTTCTAGATCAATTCAGTTGGGGCAGGGAGATCAAGCAATGGTACCAATGGCCCAAGACTGTGAGTTAATAATTATTGAAGCTAAGTTGTAAATATGTGTTTGTCATATTCTTTCTACTTTTCTGAATATCTTTCAAGTTCCACAATAAAAAAAAAAAAAAAACAGGGACAAGTAAAAGTAAGAGCATACATACAATAAAAGTACTAATAAAGAAATGTTGGATAATTTTACTCTTTTTGAGAAACTATCATCTGTGTGTTCAGAATGTTAAGTATCTGCTCTTATCTCAATGATGCTAAAACATTTCTAGTGAATCCTTTCTAGATAAGTTTAGAAGTCATTCAAGGCACAGTAAACCAGGCTGTGGTAACGTTCAAATTTTCTGAGAAAACTACTATCCCCTGCAGCATACCCATCCAGAACTCAAAAAAAAAAAAAAAACAGTCTCACAAGAAGATGCAACTAGGATAAAATGATAAAATGAAAAGAATCTGGAAATATATCCAAACAGAAAGTAAAAAAATCAGTTAACTCCTTTCCTGACAGTATCACCTGTTTAAAAAGGTTCATTTTACTATTTAGTAAAATTTGACTAACACTTGGCTATGTTAAAAAAAAACTTGACTTTATTTTACCTAATCTTCATAACTACCCTGAGATAAACTACAGGTATTATTTCCATTTCATGAAGAAATTGAGGTTCAGGGGCCAGGCAGTGGTGTGCACCTGGTTAAGCACACACATTATAGTGTATAAGGATCCGGGTTCAAGTACCCTGGTCCCCACCTGCAGGGGAAAAGCTACACGAGTGGTGAAACAGGGCTGCAGGTGTCTCTGTCTCTCTTCCGCACTATTTCCCCCTCCCCTCACAATTTCTCTCTGTCTCTATTCAAAATAAATAAAGATGAAAGAAAGAAAGAAAGAAAGAAAGAAAGAAAGGAAGGAAGGAAGGAAGGAAGGAAGGAAGGAAGGAAGGAAGGAAGGAAGAAAGAAAGAAAGAAAGAAAGAAAGAAAGAAAGAAAGAAAGAAAGAAAGAAAAAGAAAGAAAGAAAGAAAAGTTGAGATTCAGAGTTTAAGTTGAGAGGGGCTGGAGTAGGGATTCCAGCCAAAAAGGTAATAATCACAACTTTGCCTTCTCTAAGAGGAAAACTGAAGAGGAGATTCCCAGGTAGAAAAAGAAAGAATGAATAGGCTTCAAAAAAAAATAATAACCAAAGTAGGGTGGAGGAGTCAGCATGATGGTTATGAAAAAAAAAAAAAAAAAGATTTTTCAGGCGGCCAGTGGTGGTGGCACACCTAGTGGTTAATATTATTTATTTATTTTTGTCAACAGGGTTAAAGCTGGGGCTCAAGGCCTGAAGGATAAATCTACCACTCTTGGTGGCCCATTTTTTCTTTTTTTAATCAATAATTTGATAGGACAAACAGAAGCCCACCCAACCCATCCCCCTCCGGAGGTAGAATACAGGGGTCTGAACCCAGGTCCTTGTTCAGAATAACAACTGTACTTAAACGGTGTGTGCCACTACCTGGCCCCTGTCACTTCTGTTTTATAAAAGAAAGAGCCTTAGAAAAGGCAAGTAGGAGTCAGGCAATAGCACAGCTGGTTAAGCGCACGTGGCGCTAAGCGCAAGGACCTGCTTAATGACCCAGGTTCAAGCCCCTGGTTCCCTACCTGCCTGGGGGTGGCTTCACAGGCAGTCACAGGCGGTGAAGCAGGGCTGCAGGTGCCTATGTTTCTCTCCCCCTCTCTGTCTTCCCCTCCTCTCTCCATTTCTCTCTGTCCTATCTAACAATGAGGACATCAATTACAACAATAACTACAACAATGAAAAAAACAACAAGGGCAAGAAAAGGGAAAATAAATAAATAAATAAATAAATAAATATTTTTGAAAATTTTAAAAAAGAAAAGGCAAGTAATTGCTCAAGGCACCTACACATTACAATGTAGTATTAATCCTTGAAAACTAAAGTTATCTCCTCTTTTATCATAAATATACTCTAAATAACATTCATCCATTTCCCAAATTATTAACACCCAAACAAAATAAGTCACTAAGATATCCCAAGACCTTCCAAAGTCTGAAAGGTATTTAAAGATCAAAGGGACTCCCTACACTGTGTTCAAAATTATGTGTAGTTATTATGAAAAAATACACAAATAACTATAAACTATAGTAGAAAGTCAGCAAGCAAGTACAATGGACAGCTTACTGTCTTCAGAATGTAGAACACCCATGTTTCCGATAGACATTTGGAGTGAAAAGACGTCAAACTTCAGTACTGTTCCCCCATCCCAATCACCCCCTCAAGATCTTCCTGGTATCTTTTAGTCACTCTGAATCTCACTTTTGGTATTGGTGAGTTAACAATCCTTATTTATATGTAACGCACCTCAGTGTTGGGCTTCCAAGGTGAAACAAAAGCTCAGTAGAGACTTCATCTGGAGATCATATAAGCCAAATTCAATTTTCAATTTTGCCAGATAAATAAATCTAAAGGGGTGGGCAAGGGTTAGCACAGTGGATAAAGCACTGAACTTTCAAGCATAAAGTTCAGAGTTCTAGCTCCAGTATCTCAGGTGGTTTTCTCAAAAGCAAGTGGTTTTCTCTTCAACAAATAAATCTTTACAAAAAGAAAAAAAAAAAAAGACCACTGTAGTTTGCACCAGCAAGAGTTCTTCCTCCTTCAGCAACCCAAGGGGCAAAGGAACCCTGAGCTCCCCATTTGTGCATCAAAGTAAGGGCCCCAGCTGGTCCAAACAACCCCCTTCTCATAACACAATAACATCTTTATTGTAAAGATCCTCAAGTTGTGGGGATTTAATTCAGTCAACTCTCTTATTTTGCAATACCATAATTTCACTTTATTGGACATTCAGATGTGCTTTGTTTGGCTTTTACTTCAGAGTCAACTTCCCCCTTAAAATTCTAGACCACAGCTTTGATAATAGAATATGAAAAATGTCAGGACATTATCTCTGTCCAAGAGACAAAAAACTCTGTGAGCAGCCAGAGATTGGTTTTATTTGTTTATACAGCGACAACAGTCAGAATTCCAAAGAATCAAGTCATAGAATGTTAATTTTCTTCCATCAGTCATCCTAGCTTGGTAGTAATAAAAAGCAAACAAGGACTCAAACTACTTCATCTTTTTTCCAGTTTTGCATTTTGCTATTTGCTAATGCTCAATATATGCAAAACTAAAATTAAATAGTACATTTTCAAACAAGCATGAAAATTACTTCAACTATAGCTATCACAGCTTTCACAATTTTTTTCTAGCTAGCTACTTTAATCTATTTCTGTTTAAAATTTTTTAGGAATATCTGAAACAACAAAACAGATTTAGTCATATATTTATGATGAGAGAAAATAGGAATGTTAATTTAAGCCCTTAATGTTTTTAGCAGTATAATAAAAAAATCAAATATTTAAACAAAATTAAACTTAAAAGGCCCACCTTAATAAACAACACTACTTAAGATAAAATTATGTCACAAATTAGTAGGCATTTCTGAGAATTCCTAGCAATACTGATAAGCCTTTCTTTATTACTTTTTTAGAAGTCCCCTTCAAAAAGGGAAAAAAAGATCTGACTCGAGACCCACCAGATTCCATATTTTTTTACTCCTTTTGACTCTTACTTCCCACTTAGAAAACAGGATTAAGAACTAGAGAAACTCTGACCTTTAAGTGTAGCTTGAAAAAGCCATAGCCTAAAGATGAGTCATACACAGACTTTGTAAACTAACTACACAATTGCTAGACTGTATTTCATACAAAGGAGCTCGGAATAAAACTCTAAGCTTTACTACTCACTAAAAATAGAAGACATGCCTTTGTAGTATCGAAACACACAGTCACTCACACAAACAAAACAAGGACCACCACTCATGCACACACTCACCAGCCCCTTGAAAACAAAGATGTATTTTCACACAGTGCAATCTATGTAAAAACAAAAAAAAACAAAAAAAAAACTTAGTACTCTGTCTTATGAACACAGGTGGGCGTACAACATCTATATTTCTTATCATTCCACTTGCTAGCTGCAGGAACAAAGAACATTTTTCACCTTTCTATTATTAGAGTTTTCTATTTATTATTTTATTTAATGTTTTGCTTTTTTTTTTTTTTTTTTTTTTTCCCCAGAACACTGCACAGCTCTGACTTACAGTGTTGGGGACTGAATCTGGGACTTCAGAGCCTCAGGCAGGAAAGACTTTTGCATTCCACTTACTATCAGTGTAGTAACTAACTGACTTATTATGTTAAGTCTATTTACATAAGAAAGCCTCTTCTTGAGCTGGGGTGGTAATGTAGCAGTAGAACAAATGCATTACATGCTGAAGACCCTGGGCTTGATCCCTCCTCCCCTCACACCAGCACTGATCACTGGCTCCACATATCATGTAAGAGAGGTACTCTGATATGTTTGTCTGTCTCTCTGATAAAAAAAAAAGATTAAAGTTGGGCTAGGGATATGACCCTGGATTCAATCCAAGGCATTGCACAAAGAAAACTGGAACATAATACAAGTAATACTCGTAGTAATTAATTACTATTCTACGTACACATTAATCACCCATCTCATTTAATCCTCATTCAAACTAAATACTATAAATTTTCCCATTTTTACAGGCGAGAAAATGAGACATGGGTTTAGTTACTTACCCAAGGGCAAATTTTTGTTTGTTTTTGAGAGAGAAAATGGACTGAGATAAGTACTAATAGTGTTTCCTTTAAATGAGTACAAGAACTCCGAATTTTAAAAAAAAATTAAATGAAGGGGGCTAGACAGTCACAATCCTGGTTAAGGACACATGTTACAATGTACCAGGACCCTATTCAGGGCCCCTGTTCTCACCTACAAAGGGAAAGCTTAACAGCAGGGAAGCAGGGCTGCAGATGTCACTCTCACTTTCTCCTTATCTCTCCCCTTCCCCTCAATTTCTCTGTTGCTATACAATAACAAAATAAAGTAAAATATCTTTTAAAAAAATAAATACTAAATAATTTCAGGTCAGTGCTCTTAAACTTCAAATTGACTTGAAGAAGGCTAGAAATACAGCTTAAGGGAGTCGGGCAGTAGCACAGCGGGTTAACAGTGCGCAGGTGGCACAAAGCGCAAAGACCACTGTAAGGATCCCGGTTCGAACCCTAGTGGAGTCCCCAGCTTCCCACCTGCAGAGTTGCTTCACAAGCGATGAAGCAGGTCTGCAGGTGTCTATCTTTCTCTCCTCCTCTCTGTCTTCCCTTCCTCTCTCAATTTCTCGCTGTCCTATCCAACAATGACATCAGCAACAATAATAACTACAATAAAAACAAGGACAACAAAAGAGAATAAATAAACATTTAAAAAGCGAGAAATATAGCTTATGTGGGAAGGTACCTGCTTTGCTATGTACATGACCCAAGTGTCAATGCAATTCCCACGGGAGGGAAACTTCAGTGCTGTGGTGTCTTTGCCTCTCTTTCTATCCAGAACAAATTAACAAGCAAACAAACAAAAATCCCAGAGCAGGAGAAGTCCTGGGGATAACAATAAATTCACCTGAAGGGTTTGTTAAAGTGCAGACTTAAGCACCACTCTCAGAGTCCAATTTAACAGGTTTGAGGTAGTGCCTAAGATTACGTTTTCTTTTCTTTCTCTTTTTTACTTTCTTTCATTTTATTTTATTTTATTTTATTTTATTTTATTTTATTTTATTTTATTTGACAGAGACAGAAATTGAGAAGAAAGGGGGAAACAGAGAGGGAGAGAGAGGCACCTGCAACACTACTTCAGCACTTATAAAGCTTTTCCCATGTAGGTGGGGGCCAGAGCCTTGAATATTTTCACATGTGCACTCAACCAGATGTGCCACCACCTGGCCCTCTTTTTTACTTTTTTTTTAATGTATTACTTTTTTAAAATTTTTATTTATTTATTTATTTCCTTTTGTTGCCCTTGTTGTGTATTACTTTTTTTTTTAATTTTGTTTCGTTTATTTTATTTTAATGAGAGCAAGAGACACAGAGAGACCAGAGCACTGCTCAGCTCTGGTTTATGGTGGTACTGGGGATTGAACCTGAAACCTCAGAGCCTTCAACATGAAAGACTTTTGCATAACCATTATGCTGTCTTCCCAGCCCGTATTACTTATTTTTAATGACAGAGAGACACAGAGAAGGATACACACAGAGAGCTACTAGAACTCTGCTCAGCTCTGGTTTATGGTGGTGTGGGGTATTGAACCTTGGACTTGAGCCTTAGGCAGGAAAGTCTTTTTGCATAACCATTATGCTATCTCTCCAGCCCTCTTTTTTTTTTTTACTTTTTTTAAACCCTTAGTTGGTGATGTTGCTGGTGGGGACCACACTTAGAGACCCATGATTTTATATTAGTCATAAAATATAATAAAACAATGATAAAATATATTTAATAGAATCTAATTCCAGTGTCAGAAGAAATTTCTAGTTGCTTGGTTAAACACATTATGAAAAATAATTATTTCTATGAAGCAATATAGTATATACTAGTGTATCTTCAAACCAGAATTAATTCTGTCACATAGTCCATTGCCAATTATCTAGAACCACAACAGTTCTAAGAGATATCTCTCTGACTCTCCCAAAAATACAGACTGCACTCCAATTTGTTCCAACATTCAGCATATGTAATAACCTCAGTTAAAATAAAAGTAAGACAGGAATCCCAATGCAATCTCCCTTACTCCACATTTTAAAGGCCCTGACTGGTCAGACATACAAAAACATCGTAAAGTAGATATTGGTGTATTGCACCAAAGTAAAAGAGTCTGGAGTAGACAGAGGGAAGCAGGTCCTGGAAGACAGAGGAGGACCTAGTAGGGTTTGAATTGTTATGTGGAAAACTGAGAAATGTTACACATGTACAAACTATTGTATTTTATTTTATTGTTGACTATAAACCATTAATTCCCCAATAAACACATTTAAAAAAATAAAATAGACATTACAATAACCTGTGTATTTAAACAACACTGACATATCTATGGAGAGTTGAACTCTCAAAATATGGAATAACCAAATATAATCCAGGAGTACTACTTCTTGTTCCTCTTTCTCCAGAAAATACTGATCTGGAGAAATGTCCTCAAGAGAAAAAAAAAAAAAAAACATATTCATGATATCCATTCTCTTAGGTCACATACTTTCTCAACATCTCCATGAAATCATCTCAGCAAGACAAGTACCCTTGGTGCAACCTGGAAGACTAAGCAGTAGGACAAGAACTATACTTGTACACATTAAGTACCAAGTTCAAATCCAAGCATCATATATGTCAGAATGATGCTCTGGTTCTCCCACCTATGTTAAAAATTAAATAACGACTTTTTGTTATTGTTGTTTTTGTTTTGTTTCAAATAAAGATAAGCAGTCTTGTCCCATCTCTGTCTTACATCCATAAACCAGCTATTTAAGCAACAGTTGGTTTATTCAAATATATTCTACTTTCCTTGTTATATAATGAACAGACAGCAAGACAAAGCCATGTCGCCAGAGATTTCTGTCAGATGTAGCTATAATAGATCTGGAAGACAGAAGTAGCAGTGGTGGGGGGGGGGTATGCTTCTAGAGTTGAAGGACTGGTATTTTGTTCCCATCTTCAAAGGGAAAGAGTTAACACCCAATACCCATATCACTTTGCCAGTTAGGTTATGGGTCCTGAAGTCAGATGCTGTAAGATTAGTAGGAGTTTTAACTAACTATTCGACTTCCTGATTACAGCACTGGTAATGATCTGTTTGGCTATTCTGTTCCACAATGTTATTCAATGTTATTTTAGCAAAGTGTCCTTTGCTAAAAAGTCAATTTAAGAGACTATTTTCCAGTTCCCTAAGATACATGAAGGATCTTACTTCCTATATAAAATCTCTCCCTAGGCAGACTGGGAGTATGGATCGACCAGTCAACGCCCATGTTCAGCAGGGAAGCAATTACAGAAGCCAGACCTTCCACCTTCTGCAACCCACAATGATCCTGGATCTACACTCCCAGACAGATGGAGAATGGGAAGGCTATCAGGGGAGGGGATGGGATATGGAGATCGGGTTATGGGAATTGTGTGGAATTGTACCCCTCTTATTCTATGGTTTTGTTAATGTCTCCTTTCTTAAATAAAAAAAAAAAAAATCTCCCTGCTAACACTGGCTAGAGTAATCTATTTTTAAACATGTGAATCCAGACCTACACACCATTAAACAGAAAAAAAAAAGTCATCCTTTAACTTCTTATCACTAGTGAAAGCAAATATATCAGTCAGGGGAGCTATTAGAACCTTACATAATAGAAGAGAAAGACAATTTTGAAGCTACTGGTTCTATTCTAGACTCTTCTGGTAACCTTCACTAAATAGGAATTTAAAACTGCTGGATAAATTGAACTCGTATCTAAGTAAGTCACCACTTCCTCACTGGCTACATCTAGAATAAAAAAAAAAGATGTGCTCATATTTTTTAATATTCTGAATTAATATCTGTTCTAAATAATATAGGATATAATAAAAAAGAATGATTAATTCATAATCTGTGCGTCAGATCCATTATCTGAAAAAAAAGAAACCTATAAAAGGGCAGAAAATAAACACTATGCTGACAGCCATATTCACTAGCAAGCCCTTGAAATGTGACTAGAACAACTGAACCTGAATTTTGAAATTTGGAAAATATAACTCACCAACTACTAGAAAGCAAAATGCATTTGAAACCATTCAAGAAGTATATAAATCTGGCTCTTTTTAACTATATGTTTATTTTATGAATCTAAATGTAAACCTGATTCTGTAGATTCAGAGTGGGAAAGTATACTAAATACCTTAACTGTTTCTACTAATCACATGATAAAAGAAGAGCCTTTTGGGGGTCGAGCAGCTAATAGCATGCAGGTGGCACAAAGCCAAGGACAGGCAAAGGATCCCAGTTCAAGCCACCGGCTCCCTACCTGCAGGGGAGTCCTTCACAGGAAGTGAAGCAAGTCTACAGGTGTCTATCTTTCTCTCTCCCTCTCTTGTCTTCCCCTCCTCTCTCCATTTCTCTCTGTCCTATCCAACAATAAGGACATCAATAGTAACTACAACAATAAAACAAGGGCAACAAAAGGGAAAAAAAGAAAGAAAATACCAAAAAATAATAAGAAGAAGAACCTTTTAGCTCTTATCAGGTTAAACAAAGTATACTGTAAAAATTCAATTATTAAAAAAATATACAGCTAGGTATTTAAACTGGTATTACCACTGATAAGTACTACCTTAAGGGATATAAAACATTTAACAGCTTTTAAAAGCAGAGTTAAGAATAAGTGTAGGTAAAATGGGGTCAGGGAAAAATAAGAAACATGCCTTCATACAGACAGAGTTCATGAGAAGACTTAGTCACCTCTCCAAATAAGACTTCTAAGTAATCAAGTAACATACAATAATGTTGAACTATAGGTAAGAAAATATAAATGAATTTTGGAGAAAAGTTTAGCAGAAGCTAACGAGAGCTATTATGAGAGTGAACAAAGTTATTTTTCTTTAATAAAGGAAAGCATGAGAGGTGGGAGGAAATATAGTCTATGATTAGAGCAAAATCGGTCTCCTTTTTTTTTTTTAATATTTTATTTTTGAGAGAGATGCAGAGGGAGAGAGAAACACCACAGCACTGCTCAGCTCTGGCTTATGGTGGTGTGGGGAATTGAACCTGGGACTTTGGGGCCTCAGGCATGAGAGAGAGTCTATTTGCATAACCATTATGCTACCTCCCCCACCCAAGAGGTCTCTTTTCTAACCCCACCCCTTTTAAGGGTTAAGTACACAATCAACTTAAAGGGTCTGGGGAGATAACATAATGGTTAATGAAAATGACTTCCATGCCTGAGGCTCTGGTAAGTTCAATCCCCAGCACCACCATGTCGGAGCTGAGCAGTGCTCTCTATGTCTAGCTCTATGTCTCTCTGTTTCTCTCTGATTAAAATAAATAAAATAATTCTTTCTTAAAAATCAGGTTAAGGACATAAGGGAGCCAACAGAGAGGACAAAGCAGAATCATAAATGTGAGGTCAAGCTCCAGCCAGGTTGCTCACTGAGGTCAGTGTGGAATGCCTGGGGAGAGAAAAAGAAGAAACCAGTTGTTTTGTTTTCACCAGGGAGGAGTAAGTAATGGGTGAATTCAGACCTAACATGAACACGGCAGGTAGGTTTTTGTAAATACAGCTAATTAAATCTCACCAGACTTCTGTGAAGTAATTAGGGAGCAATGAGATCCTATCCCAGTTATACTAATGAGGCCAAAAAAAGAAAAGAAAACAAAACAAACCAAAAAACACCTTGCTTGCTGTCACCTTAGCAAGACTCAAGAGCTCAGGCATAGCTACCACAATGGCAGAGTATTAAAAAAAAAAAAAAAGTCTACCTAACTCCGTCGTTAACATGTACTCTGGTCTTGCTAATGGCCATAAAAATAAATGCTACGTACTTAAATCTTTGCTCTTTTTCTGTACCTGTGAACACTGACTAAATACAACTCATTGTTGCAATCAAAAAGGTCAAATCTCTCTAGGAAAATTAAAGCAAATTCATTGCTGTAACTAGACAGAACCACATCAAGTATCTGACTTTTAGTTAACATGACTTTTTACATGAGTTACATCTAATTCCTTGTCATTAGTTCACATGATTTTTTTTTAGCTGACTTTGGAAATTTAGAGCAAGGCTCTTTGATAAACAGCTTTCCTTAGACATACTCCCACTCTTCATCTTGAGTGAACTCAAACTGGGACTTAATCACTGGAGATGGAGATGTGCTAACTCACCTAAAACAAACTTAGACTCATTTAGACAATTTTCTAATTCGTTTTTATTAGTCATATCCAGAAAAAAAAATTACTAAATACTATGTATGACAGTCCCAGAGAAGACCAAGGTTTCTAACCAAATAGCAAGCAAGGTGGTTTTTCTCTCAAATAGACAAGACTTACCAACATTTCCATCAAATATCCTCTTTCCAAAAATGCCTAGGTTGAAACTTAGAGGTCAACATTCGTTTTGACTTAAAAGTTACTGTAGTAGACAAACCATTTTCACCATACCAGAGTACCATGGAAGGTGAGAATCCCATGCTCCAAATTGAAGGGCTGAACTGGAACTACAACAAATTTACAGAAGGCTACATCAACTAAGGATGTAAGCAAAATTTTTTATCAGTAGATATTTTTAAGTATTCACTATATCCCAAACAAGCACTACTAGCTACATAACAATGCATTTGTTAATTCCTACAGAAGGATATTTCCAAACTACAATTCAAGATTACTGTACATCATTTTCTTTGGATGCTTCTTTAAATTCTTTAATAGGTTTGTTTATGATTCGGGGCTGATAAACTCACTGCTCTTATTTATTTTATTATTTTTTATTGTTTAGATAGGGACAGAGGAGGGAGGGAGGAGAGAAAGAGGGGGAGAGAGAGAGAGAAAGAGAGAGAAAGGAGCCACAGCATAAAAGCTTCCTTCAATGTGGTGAAAACTGGGATCAGACCCAGGTCAGGTAGTGTACATGACAAAGGAGCATGCTATCCAAGTGAGCTATGTGTCAACCCAAACAATTTCTTTTTACCTTTTCTCAGAATATACAATGGGAAGTATACAGTATGTAGGTTTTTCACACCAGCCTCCTCAATATCCTCTTAAGGCTTTTCTATTTATTTTTGTGGTTTGTTAGCTCTCTATTATTATTACTGAGTAATATTCCCTTGTGTGGGAATACTATTTACTTATCCACTCACCTAATAAAAGATACCTTGGTTGCCTCCAAAATTTGGAAAGTATAAACAAAGCTGACAAACATTCATGTGTAGATTCCTGTGTAAACATAGCATTTCAGCTCATTTTAGTAAACACTTAGCAGTATTACTGGACTGTGTCATATTATCTGCTCAGAATGACACTAAAAAAAAAAAAAAAAAAGACTGTGGACTGGGTGGCTTAAAAAACAGTATGTTTAAAGACCAGTAACTAGGTGGAGGGTAACTAGGTGTTCAGCTTCATCGAGGGGGAGGACTGGGGGGGGACACAGGACACACAGACTTTTGATGGTGGAGATGGTGCTAATATACACTCCTATTAATGTATAGTCTCATAAACCACTACTCAATTTATATGAGAGGGGAAAAATCTTTAAAAAAAACAAAACATTAAGTTATTTCTCAAACTTCAGAAGTTTCAAAAATCGAAGATCAAAGTGCTGACTGATTCCATTTCTAGAATTCTCCTGGTTGGTAGATGGTTACCTTTTCACCAGGCCCTGACATAGCTGTTCTGTTCCTGTATCCTTTTATAAAATCATGAATGCTAGGGCTGGGGAGATAGCATAATGCTTATGCAAAAACATTTTTGTGCCTGAAGCTCAGAGATCGCAGGTTCAATCCCCAGTACCACCATAAACTAGAGCTAAGTATTGTTCAGATGAATGAATGAATGAATGAATGAATGAATGAATGAACGAACCAACAATACTATCAGAATAGGACATGACCCTGATGACCTGACCTCATTTAACTTTATTTATCTCCACAGAAGTTCTATCTTTCTAAATACAATCACAATGCAAGTTAGATGTGGTTTCAAAATTTGAATGTAAGGGGAATATAAACACTCAGTATATAACATATGGTAAAGAGTATGTTTAGTGGGAGTTGGATGGTAGCACACCAGGCTAAGCGCACGTAGTACAAAGGGCAAGGACCAGCTTAAGGATCCCATTTCAAGCCCCTGGCTCCCCACCTGCAGGTAAGTTGCTTTACAAGCAGTGAAGCAGGTCTGCAGGTGTCTATCTTTCCTTCCCCCTCTCTGTCTTCCCTTCCTCTCTCCATTTCTCTCTGTCCTATCTAACAATGACGACATCAATAACAACAACAATAATAACTACAACAATAATAAAAAACAACAAGGGTAACAAAAGGGACAAATAAATAAATATTTTTTTTAAAGGAGTATGTTTAGCTTTCTGAGAAAATGTCAAAGTATTTCTCCAAAGTGGGTATATTACTGTATAAGAGAAATGAATGAAAAGATTCTATTACTCTACATCTTTGTATGCATTTGGGATTGGCAGTGTCCTAGATCTTACTCATTCAAAAGGACACACAGTGGTATTGTGTTGCTGTTTGCATTTGTTTTTGTTTATTTTTTATTTTTATCTATTTACTTATTGGATAGAGATAGCCAGAAAATGAGAGGAAAGGAGTGATAGAGAGGGAGACAGAAAGACACCTGCAACACTGTTTCATCACTTGTGAAGCTTACTCCCTGCAGGTGGGGAGCCAGGCTTAAACCCAGGTCCTGTGCATTGTAACATGTGCTCTCAACCAGGTACTCCAACACCCAGCCCCTCTGTTTTCATTGTAAAGTTCTAATAGCATGATGATGGACATGTATTTACTTGCCATCTGCATACCTTCTTTGAGGTAATACTAAATACCCTTGTCACTTGCTGGAAGTATGTTTCCGACAGTAGTCAGATGGTCATTTTGGAGTAGGATGACTTGGGTTGCCTATTAGTAGTACAGAAGACTGAGATCCATTAAGTACTAATATAATAGTTTTTTTATTATTTTTATTGATACAAAGGAAGCATTGACAAAACCATAGGATAAGAGGAGTACAACTTTGCACAGTTTTCACCACCAGAACTCTGTATCCCATCCCCTCCTCTGATAGCTTTCCTATTCTTTTTTTTAATATTTATTTTATTTATTTTTTCCCTTGTTGTTTTATTGTTGTAGTTATTATTGTTGTTGTTGTTGTTGTTGGATAGGACAGAGAGAAATGGAGAGAGGGAGGGGAAGACAGAGAGGAGGAGAGAAAGATAGACACCTGCAGACCTGCTTCACCGCCTGTGAAGCAACTCCCCTGCAGGTGGGGAGCCGGGGTTCGAACCGGGATCCTTATGCCGGTCTTTGTGCTTTGCGCCACCTCCGCTTAGCCCGCTGTACTACAGCCCGACTCCTGCTTTCCTATTCTTTAACCCTCTGGGAGTATGGACTCAAGGTCATTGTGGGATGCAGAAGGCTGAAGATCTGGCTTCTGTAATTGCTTCCCTGCTGAACATAGGTCAATTCATACTCCCAGCCTGTCTCTCTCTTTTCCTAGTGGGGAAGGGCTCTGGGGAAATGGAGCTCCAGGACACATTGGTGGGGTTGTCTGTCCAGAGAAGTCTGGTAGGCATCATTCTAGCATCTGGAACCTGGTGGTTGACAAGAGAGTTAACATACAAAACCAAACAAAGTGTTGACCAATAATGGACCTAAGGGCTGGAATAGTGCAGATGAAGAGTTGGGGGGGGGGGGGGTCCTCCATTTTGTAGATAGCCAGTAGGCATATTTTAGTTTAATTCCAAAGGGCCAGTGGCTATACTAGTTTGTTTTTTTTTTCTTTTTTTCTTTTTGCCCTTGAACCTGAAATCTGATATGCCAGTGGATCCAAGTTATTGTCTGAGGAGATGATGTCATGGATGGAAAAAGGACCAAAAAGCTGGATCAGGAAAGAGAGTAGCTCCATAACATGGGAAGGGGGTATAAATATTGTTGACTGTCAACCCCATCGATTTGATGTGATCTGGGGCCCATATTCAGCTTAGGAGCCTATGTGACCTCTGCATCCCTCTAGATCTGAGCTCACATTCTGTGGTCATGAGTAGGAACATTCCATGCTGCCCCACTATCAGGACCCATCTTCCTCAGGTGTAGCATAGAGTATACTGTCCGTCCTCCCTTCGGAGGATGGGATATTCTCTACCATTGTTGATCCAAGTTGAGGGCAAGGTCCTATGGGGGCCCACAAAGGGGTATTTCATGTTGTTCCTGATAGAAATGACCAGTAACAATGGAGAGAGGGATTTATTTAAGGTCTAGGCCCATCATGTCTGTTAGGGAATCTTCACCACCTGTGAAGCGACTCCCCTGCAGGTGGGGAGCCAGGGGCTCAAACCAGGATCCTTAAGCTGCTCCTTGCACTTCTTGCCACGTGCGCTTAACCTGTGGACTCCCGACACTCTTTAAAAAAGAAGAACCCACTGTGGTAGCCTAGTGGGTTAAGCGCACATGGCACAAAGTGTAAGGACTGGCATAGCTGGCGTAAGGATCCAGGTTCGAGCCTCCGGCTCCCCCCCTGCAGGGAAGTCATTTCACAAGCAATGAAGCAGGTCTACAGATGTCTATCTTTCTCTCCCCTTTTCTGTCTTCCCTTTCTCTCTCCATTTCGCTCTGTCCTACCCAACAACAAAGACAACAAGAATAACTACAACAATAAAACAAGGGCAACAAAAGAAAATAAATAAATATTTAAAAATAAAGTTGTGAAATGGTGCTGCAGATGTCTCTAGTTCCTCCTCTCTTAATTTCCCTCTGTATCTACCATAAATAAGTAAAAATTTAAAGAAAGAAGAATAGCCAAACTGACAATCAGACTCTTTGAAATACTATAGTAGTTATAGGAGAGAATGTTGTATTTGTGAAGTATGGGGGGCATATGGGAGATACCATTTGGTGTGATGAAACAGGGATGTTAGTAGTGGGCATAGTGAGAGAGAGAGAGAGAGAGAGAGAGAGAGAGTGTGTGTGTGTGTGTGTGTGTGTGTGTGTGTGTGTGTGTGTGTGTGTGTGTGTGTGTTGTGTGAAATTATGCTCTTAAAATCTTACATTGTAAGCCAATGTTAAGCCAAGCAAAAAATTCAGAAAACCCTATTTTTAAAAAAAAGAAAGACTGAGTAAAAAGGTCTTATTAAAGGAGGAGGGAGAAGTAGTTTATTATTTTGTGCATATATTTCAACAATTAACTGTGTATATATTTTTCTAAATTACTATGAATAGAATACAAGAGAAGATGAGTTAAGTTGCTGGTACTTGCAGGGGTAGATAGTATAATGGTTATGCAAAGAGACTCTCATGCCTGAGGCTCTGAAGTCCCAGGTTCAATCTACTGTGCCACCATAAGCCAGAGCTGAGCAGTGTTCTGGTGTCTGTGTCTTTCTCTCTCTACATCTCTCTCAAAAATAAAATAAATAAAAATACTTTTTTAAAAAAGTTGCTGGTACTTTATGATATACTTTACTTTAGAACTACCTGGGAGAACATTTAAAATACAGATTCACAGTTTCACTCTCAAAAGGACTTGAGTCCATGGGGGGGGCAGTTATCTACGTAGCATTTCTAACGTGACTCCACTAATGACACCACTATAGGTGGACATCTCACAGATGTGTCCTGCAAATACTGTCACAGAAGAGAGTCTGCCCACAAGACAGACTTGTAAACTTTTTTTTTTCCCACAGCCTTGCTTTTTTTTTTTTAATCATTACTATTCATTTAACATTTGGTTACAAAATTGTAAGATTTCAGGGGTGCAGTTTTACTCCTAGTTATGTGAGTACAACCCATCATACCTGTCACCAAAGTTGCATAAACAGATGAGTTAAAACCAATGTGAGTGCTACAGGTCCATAAAAAGGGAACTGGCAGGGGTCCGGCGGTAGTGCAGTGGATTGGAGCGCACATGGCATGAAGTGCAAGGACTGCCGTAAAGATGCCGGTTCGAGCCCCCAGTTCCCCACCTGCAGGGGGGGTCACCTCACAAGCAGTGAAGCAAGTCTAAAGGTGCCTATCTTTCTCTCCTATCTCCCCTCTTTTCTCAATTTCTCTCTGCCCTATCCAACAACATCAATGGCAACAGTAACAATAATGACATCAGCAAGGGCAATAAAAATGGAAAAAAATGGCCTCTGGGAGCAGTGGATTCGTGATGCAGGCAATGAGCCCCAGCAATAACCCTGGAGTAAAAAAAAAAGGGGGGGTGGGGGCTGGCTGGGGTCAGGTGGTGGTACACTGGGTTAAGCACACATAGTACAAAGCGCAAGGACCCACGCAAGGATTCTGAGCCCTCGGCTTCCCACCTGTAGGAGAGTCGCTTCAGATGCAGTCTGTAGGTATCTATCTTTCTCTTCCTCCTCTATCTTCCCCTCCTCTCTCAATTTCTTTCTGTCCTATCCAATATAAATGGAAAAATGGAACAGTGGATTTCTCGGTGCAATCACTGAGTCCCAGTGAAGACCTTAGAGGTAAAATAATAGTAACAATATTATAAATAAATAAACAAAGAGACTGGCTACAACAGGTTGGACTGGGTAGAGGGACAACTTCTACATTGGGATGGGGCCATGAAGAGTTGAGAGAACAAAAATCACTCGGAAATTATCTATGTTCAAATTGTGAGCTCAGTCTTTGGGGAATATCTTGCAGGTATAAATTTTCACAGAAAAAAAGTGTGTGAAGACAAAGGCATGGAAGTGAATAACTAGATGTGTATGTATTAAGTGTGGAGGTTGATTTCTACAGAACATTAAAAAAAAAACAAAACAAATAAACAGGAAAATGAGCTCCCAAAAGGGAAGGAAGAATATTTAAAATAGATAATAAAAACATAAAATGAATAATAATTGATGAGCCACCAATCCTACTAATATTTTTCTCCCCAAATGAGATGGATAAAGACCTGTGTCCTAGAAAAAACAAGGCAAGTTCATTGGTGGACATATTATCTATTCCAATCACATATTCAAGAACACAAGATGGAAAGTGCGACACTGCATTTTCTGAACTCAGCATCTGGTTATTTCAGCTCTACACTGCCACTACCCTGTGACTCTGGATACAAAACAGAATGATTTATTTAGCAATACACGTAAAAATACTGAACACTATTACCCGATTCTATAGTATAGCATTTTGTTTGGGCTGCCACAACAAAATACCACAGATAATAATATAAACAACAGAAATGTATTTTCTCATAGTTTGTCAAATTTTCTAAAGGCTAGAAGTACAAGGTTAAGGTATCATCAGAGTTGACTTCTTCCAAAGCCGCCACCTCCTTCTCTTCCTCCTCCTCCTCCTCCTGGGCTTGTAGGTGGCCTTCTTCTTTTTTTTAAAAAAAATATATTTATTTATTTCCTTTTTGTTGCCTTATTGTTTTTGTTGTTGTAGTAGTTATTATTGTTGTTGATGTTGTCATTGTTGGATAGGACAGAGAGAAATGGAGAGAGAAGGGGAAGACAGAGAGGGGGAGAGAAAGACAGACACCTGCTGCAGACCTGCTTCAACATCTGTGAAGTGACTCCCCTGCAGGTGGGGAGCCGAGGGCTCAAGCCAGGATCCTTATTCAGGTCCTTTTGCTTTGTGCCACATGCACTTAACCCACTGCGCTACCTCCTGACTCCCAGCCTTCTTCTCCTTGAGGCTTGATGTGATCTTTCTTTGTCTTCATCCTAATTGATTCGCTCTTCTATAAGGACATCAGTCATATTACATTAAGAATCACCCTAATGACAGTATTTAATCTTTATTTCCTTTCTTAAAAACTATCTTCAAGTATAGTCACACTAGTAGCCATTTTTCCTCCCCCACCACCCTCACCTTTTCTTTTTTACTAGATAGGAAAGAGAGAAATTGAGAAGGCAGGGAGATACAGACAGGAAGAGAATGAGAGACACCTGCAGGTCTGTTTCACAGTTTGTGAAGCTTCCCCCTTGTAGGTGGAGACTGGGGGCTTGAACCCGGGTTCTTGAGCACTTATAAAGTGTGAGCTCAACCGACTGTGCCACCACCTGGTCACTGTGAAATTCCTTAATAAAAGTTCATAAGCAAAAGGGGAGAAAGGTAGGAAAGAAGGAGGAGGGGGAGGAGGATGAGAAGGTTCAGCAAAATAGCTTACCTAGATAGTGCACAGTATTGCCATGTGTGTGACCTAGGTTTGAGTCCCACCTGCACTGTATTGAAGGAAGTTTCAAAGCTGTTCTCTCTCAAAAGAGAAAGCAAGACTAACTGACTACCCTCAAGACTAGCCAGATTCCCCTCCTAGAAGCTGTTTCCTTCAACCTAAGGATTACTAAAGAGGTCTGCTTCATCCTACCAAGCCCTAAAATTAGCCTGGGAATTTTAAGTCACTACCTAAGGGCAACAGAAGTAGACAAATTGCTTTCATATCCAATCCCCAGTGATAAAGCCCAAGAAGCAATGAAAGAGAAGGCAAAGGGGATAAAGTTTATATAGTTACATTCCACCACTTGCTTCCAAAGCTGCTAAGTGTATTGTGGCATTTTTGATGTCCATGCCCAGAATTTAATAAACACTCACAAAATTTTCCTGAACTGTAACTAAATCTACAGAAACAGAAATTTATTCTTGCAACAGCATTACTCTCCAAAAGCCCTAAATTTATTTAAAATATAAAAAAGACAAATTGTCACAAACACATGGTGAGAATAAATTCCTACCCTAAAACCTCCACCAAAACAGTTTTTGAAATGTACTGAAGAAATTAAGTTACATAGAGAATTTATACATAATCACATATTTCACCAACTTAATCATAAAACCAGATACAAAGCTCTTACTGTGAAAAAAAAAAAGCTTTCAAAAACTGTATATTAGTGGTTAAAAATATAAGGGTTCTGAAAAATATCCTACATCTATCTTTTTGAATGGGAGTGCAATCCCAGTGAAACAGCACATTCAGATTCAATCACAAAGGACTATCCCTAGATACTAGAACTATTAGAAATTCTACTGCGGGACACAATATTTGAAAGACACAAAGTATTACATTGGTCAGTTTGTAATTACAAAAGGGAAAAACGAATCTTTATAATGGTTTTTGTTTCTTTCACCAAGTGATAAAATTCAATACCACTAATGCTGAAACGACATGAAGTGCGCTTCCTGAAGTGAAATGCAATAAAAAGTACCTATGAAAGTTTCTTGCTAAAAATTCTTACCCCAAATCACACAACCCTAATTGCAATTCATGAGAAATATAAGGAATAAGAAACTCAAGTTAGATCTAAATGAAAGTATCAGACAAAACTAAACTGGCAAGAATGTAAGTAATGAGAGGTCAGAAACAAAGTAAAAGTAGGTATCCAGAAAGATACAAAATTCTCTTGAGAGGTACCCTCCCTACACCAAGAGGAAAGTAGCCCCTTTATCTTCAAAAGACAAGACACTAAGAACCCTAACAAACAGCTGTTACTGTTTCCTCAGTTTCACCACAATTACCTCAGTCTCAATGACATATCACATTACTTCAGTCTTCAGCAAATACAGCACTAATCAAACTGTATCTGGCATGTGTGATACAGGGGACTGAATTGAACTCAAGACAACATACTAGAGTCCATCACCTCATCCACTGCACCACCTATCAAGCCACACACATAACTTTATATTAAAAAAATAAAGAAAGGAAGAATCCTAACAGGCTTCTTCCCTCTATTTTTCACCCCCACAAAACTGCATATTATCTTCATTCTAGTGTAAAAAGAGAGCATATTATCATTTCTGTAGTCCTGCTCTGTTCAATAGAATGGCTAGCTACCTGCAATTTATTAATAAGCACTTAAGGTGTGACTAGTGAATGGGAAACTTTATCTTAATTCTTATTTAAGTATGATTTCAAATAGTCATGTGTGTTTGGAGTATAGACTGAGACTCAACATGAAGGAAAGTATAATTTGCAAGCTTACATTAAGGACAGTTTTCAGGGTAAACTAGATCAGGAATTGTGTCTTTTGGACTCTTGCATCACTTTTCTTTACTAAAACAAACAAACAAATATCAGAGAGAAAAAAGAGTGCCAAATAGTCAGCAAAAGAGCTCATCTGGATAGTGTACCTGCTCTGTTATGTGTGGAACTCAAGTTCAAGCTGCCCCTCCCCTTCACCAGAGGAAGTTTTGATGTGTGGAGTCTTTCCCTCCCTACTCCTCCATCCCTGTATCTCTTTTTAAATCTGGAAAAGTCAGCCCAGATCAGTGATAACAAGAACAAAAACAAGAAAGAGAAAGAAAGAAGGAGAAAAAAAAAAGTTTGCAGAATGAAACTAATATATCTGACAGGGAAGACAGCATAATGATTATGCAAAAGATGTTCATGTTTGAGGCTCCAAGGGCCCAAGTTCAATTCCCAGCATCACCATAAGCTATAGCTGAACAATATTTTGGCAAACATAATAAAATAAATCACTTTTTAAAATGAAAAGATAGGGGCCGAGTGGTGGTGCACCCAGTTGAGTACACATGTTACAGTGCACAAGGACCCTGGTTCGAGCCCCTAGTCCCCACCTGCAGAAGAGAAAGCTTCATGAGTGATGAAGAAGCAGGGCTGCAGGTATCTCTTTGTCTCTCTTCTTATCTCCCCATTCCTCTACATTTCTAGCTGTCTCTATCCAATAAAAGCAAAGATAATAAAAAAATTTTTTCATGAAAAGATAACTATAAACAAGCAAAGTTTTAAATCTACCCCAAGTCAATAATTTTCTCAGTGAAAGTACTAATTTCAATCAAATATGTGAGAGTAATCAGATTTAATGTCACAATTGTCATGATCCATAAAAAAAAAAAAAAGGAATTGATTATTTCCATTTTTTCATTTAAAATACAAATCCCTAGGTCCTGGGAGGTGATTTAGAGAGCATTTTGTCTCAAATGTCAGGTTCCTGCCACTGCACAAAATTGCAGTGTGGTATCTGGTGTCTCTCAAAACCTACACTGCTAGAAACATCTATTGTTTAGGGTAAGAGATGCCTGTTCTAGAATACTAAAGGCATTACTACTGCCTAAGACCAGATCTATGACATCAGTCATGTGCTGATTAACAGTAGGGACATATTCTAAGAAATATGTCCTTAGGTGATTTTTATCACCATGTGAACTCTCATAATGAAATTAAACAAACCTAGATGACAGTTTACTTCAAACCCAAGCTATGTGGTATACTTTACTGGGGGGGGGGGGGGGAACACACCATCCACATATAATGCTGTTGACCAAAAGCATCATTAAGCAATGTGTGACTGTACTTGACCTTGACCAAGTTCTTTAAACCCTGGGCCTCAGCTGACTCATTTATAAACTCAAAATTGTACTTAATAAGAGTATTTTATAATTTAATGAATAACAATTTAAAATTACTGAAAGCACTACCTAGACATGGGAAGTATGCAATGAATATATGTTATAACTGTTCTTATTGAATTTTCCCCCCAATGAATAGAGACATATGTGTAGTTGTATAAAATAAAAGTACAAAAGCACTGATTACTTCATTAGGTCTTGGGCAACCTAAGAGTCAGTACTCCTTTAATAAATCATATTAAAGTAAACAAAAACCCTAGAGTGTTGATATATATCTTAAATACTTTAAAAAAAAATTAACAGCCCCAAGTAGCCAGTAATCTGCTGTGTGTTTTTATAGACTTCCTGATTCTGAGAATTATATATAAACTAAATAATATCTGCACCAATTAATATAAGCATGTGGTCTGTGACTGGCTTTCTTCACTCAGCAGTTTCAGTTTCATGTTGTAGCAAGTATCAGTTCCTTCTTTTTTTATAGTCAGTTGTATGAATATACCTCACTTTGTCTATCAATTAATTATACAATAGATATTACAGATGTAATTTTTTACTTACTATAACCAGTGATGTTATCAATAGCCATGTACAAGACTTTGAGTGGCATGTGTTTTTACTTTTCTCAAACAGAGACCAAGTAGCAAACTGCTAGCTCTAATGTTAACTGTGTTTTCTTAAGAAACTGCAATTTCCAAAGTGGAGGCACCATCTTATTATCCCTCCAGCAATGTGTGGAGAGTTCCTGTTTCTCTATGTCTTCACCAATAATTGTTGTCTGCATTATTGTTATTGTTAATAGTCAACTTTGTGGTTATCATGTGGTGTCTCACTAAGGTTTTGGTTTGAACTCCCTCAAAATTAATTTCACACACTCACTGGCCATTGAGATTTTGTTCTAGGAGGGCTGGGTTGGGTTTTTTTTTTTTTCCTTGGTTTGTTGAATTTTTTGGTTTTGGTTTTGGTTTGGCATGTCCAACATCGATTTTACTTGTGCTTATATAACAGTAACAAAATCCAGTCCATACACTACCCTGCTTGATGATTTCACACATTGTCTAACCTGTTACATGTTTACATAAACATTCTTTTTTAAAATATTTTTTTTAGTTATCATCATTTATTTATTACATAGAAACAGCCAGAAATTCAAAGGGAAAGGAATGATAGAGAGGGAGAAAGACAGAGAGATGCCTGCAACACTGCTTCACCACTCACAAAGCTTTCCCCCTGCAAGTGGGAACCAGGGGCTTGAACCCAGGTCCTTGCACATTGTAACGTGCACTCAACCAAGTGCACCACAACCTGGCCCCTAAACATTCTTTATATATGATCATTTAAATAATACTGAACATTCCTTCTGTATCCCAATATGACCTAGAAAACAAATAATATTTACAGGCTTGAAAGTCCTTCCCCAAATGAAACTTTTATATGAAGAAAATATAACTTCTTTTGAGGTTCACAGAACCATACCAACTTATAATTTGTAAATGCTACTCATTTGTCTGTTCAAATCCTAAGTTAATTTCTAACTAGGTTATTTATAATTAGGTCATATAAACACTAGATATAAATCCATTATCAGGTAAAAATGATTTGAAAGTATTCTCCAATTCTGTTGGTTGCCATTTAATTTTAAAAATAATAATGTGGGGAGTCGGGCTGTAGCGCAGCGGGTTAAGCGCAGGTGGCGCAAAGCACAAGGACCGGCATAAGGATCCCGGTTCCAACCCCGGCTCCCCACCTGCAGGGGAGTTGCTTCACAGGCGGTGAAGCAGGTCTGCAGATGTCTTTCTCTCCTCCTCTCTATCTTCCCCCCCTCTCTCCATTTCTCTCTGTCCTATCCAACAACGACAACAACAATAATAACTACAACAATAAAACAACAAGGGCAACAAAAGGGAATAGATAAATAAAATAAATATTTAAAATAATAATAATAATAATAATGCACGGGAGCCGGGCAGTAGCGCAACGGGTTAAGCGCTCATAGCGCGAAGCGCAAGGACCGGCTTAAGTATCCAGATTCGAGCCCTGGCTCCCCACCTGCAGGAGGGTCATTTCACAGGCGGTGAAGCTGGTCTGCAGGTGTCTGTCTTTCTCTGCCCCTCTCTGTCTTCCTCTTTTTTCATTTCTCTCTGTCCTATCCAACAACGACGACATCAACAACAACAACAATAAAACAACAAGGGCAACAAAAGCAAAAATCAATTTAAAACAAAAAAGATATAAAACAACAACAACAATAATAATGATGATGCATTCTGTAAGTTTCGGGACTACAACAGTGAAAATCAACATTTGTAATATACTACTTCAAGTTCACCAAAGCCCAAAGAATATCATTTGAGGCACAAAAGATTTTAATTATATTTTTCTTATCTTTATTTATTGATTGATATAGACAGTGAGACACCTGCAGCCCTGCTTCACCGCTTGTGAAGCTTTCCTCCTGCAAGTGGGAATCAGGAGGCTGTACCCAAGTCTTTGCACACTATAATGTATGCACTTAACCAGGTATGCCACCATCTGGCCCCAAGATTTTAATTTTATAAGATCCCATTCATCTTTTTTTTTTCTTTTTGTTCTGCTCCATGTACTCTTGGTGTCATTTCTAAGAATTAACTATCAAATCCAAGACTTTCTTCTAAGAGTTTCATTTGTTCTTCTACTTTTAACACTAATTAGCTCTGGCTCATGGTGGTGCTAGGGATTGAATCTGGAACTTTTGAACTTCTGGCATCAAAGTCTTTTGCATAAACACTATGCTATCTCCCCAACCCTCTTCTAAGAGTTTTTTGCCAATATGGCTCTTTGATCCATCCTAAGCTCTATACAGTATAAAGTAAGGCTTTCATGCCTGAGGTACCAAGGGTACCAAGTTTAATCCTCAGCACCACCATAAGCCAGAGTTGAGCAGTGCTCTGGTCTATCTATCTCTATCCCTATATAACTCTCTACATACCTTTCACTATCTCTCTCATTAAAATAAGTAAATTGAATTAAAAAGAAAATAAAAAAGTATATAACCAGCTATATTCTTTGGCATGTGGATATCTAGCTCTTCCAACACCACTTAAAAAGACTATCCTTCCCCTGTTGGGTCTATGTATCTTTGATGATCATAAAGAAAAGCATGGATTTGATTCTGAACTTTCAATTCTATTCCATTGCTTCACACGTCTCTCCTCATGTCTCTATAGTTGCTTTGCAGTAAGTTTTGAAATATGGACTCATAAGCCTTCCAACTTTACTTTTCTTCCTCAAGAATATTTCATCTATTCTGGATCATTTGTACTTTCCACATAAATTTTTAGTCAGCCCATCATTATACTGAATCTATATAGATCAGTTTGGGATACCTTGTCATTTTGACACTATTAAATCTTCAAATGTGGAGTCAGGCAGTAACACAGCGGGTTGAGCACACATGGCGCAAATCACAAGGACCCACGTAAAGATCCCGGTTTGATCCCCCGACTCCCCACCTGCAGGGGAGTCACTTCATAAGCAGTGAAGCAAGTCCACTGGTACCTATCTTTCTCTTCCCCTCTTTGTCTTCCCCTCTTCTCTCCATTTCTCTCTGTCCTACCCAACAACAAAAATAATAGCTACAAAAACAACAACAACAAGGGCAACAAAAGGGAATAAATAAATAAATAAAAATATTTTTTTAAATCTTCAAATCGGGGGTGGGCGGTAGCACAGCAGGTTAAGCACACATGGTGCAAAGCACAAGGACCGCCATTAAGGATCCTGGTTCGAGCCCCCAGCTCCCCACCTGCAGGGGGGGTCTGGTTGCTTCGCAAGTGAAGCAGGTCTGCAGGTGTCTATCTTTCTCTCCCCCTATCTGTCTTCCCCTCCTCTCCTGAGTTCTCTCTGTTCTAGCCAACAACAACAGCTATAACAACAATAACAACCACAAGGGCAACAACAAGGGCAACAAAATGGGAAAAACAGCCTCCAGGAGCAGTGGATTATTAATGCTGGCACTGAGCCCCAGGGATAACCCTGTAGACAAAAAAAAAAAAAAAAAAAAAAAAAACTGAAAAAATGAATACTGGATATCTTTTCCATTAATTTATCAGTGATCACAGAAGCAAACCCCCCCCCCCCAATATACCAGAGCACTGCTCAGCTCTGGTTTATAGTGGTGCTGGGAATTGAATCTGGGACCTTTGGAGCCTCAGGCATAAAAGGTTTTTGCATAACCATTCTGCTATCTACCTAGCCCTCCACTAATTTATATATTTTAATTTTTCCAAAATGTTTTAGTTTTGGGGTATAAGACTTATGCTTCTTTTGTTAAGTGTATTCCTAAACTATATTATTCTTTTTAACTCTACTAATAAATTCAATATATATTGTTTTCTTAATTCCTTAAGATTACTCAGTGCCAAGTACATTGAAATACTACTGATTTCTGTACACTGTCATTTATTTTCAACTTTAATAAACTCCTTTACCATGGAGGTAGTATTGGTAGTAGTCCAAGTCACAGGTACTACTATTAGATGAATTAGGTCATCCATTTAGAATATTACTTAGTCAAACAAACAGTAGGTATTAAATACCAACTACTATTACTAAAGTTCTATGCCAAGTACCTTACAAAACAACCTGCTATAAAGTATTTATACATCTGTTATAAGCAAATATTTTTTAATCCTATCCATAAAGAATTAGCAACTTTAGAGCTGAAATAGAGCCAGCTGCCTGGGAGGTAGCTGAGTGAATAAAAGCATTAGATTCTCAAGCACGTTGTTCTGAGTTCAATGCTCAGAATCACATGTGCCAGAGTGATATTCTAGTTCTCTCTCTTTTCCCTTCTCTTGCTAATAAAATAACTATTTTTAAAGAAGTAAATCCTATTGTCCCTCAGATAATGTATGTACTTACCTAATAAAAATTTGAATAAGGTCCCAGAACCTCACTTCTCCAGAGCCCTACATGACTAGGGAAAGACAGAAGCAGGCTGGGGGGGGGGGGGGGGGGTAATAGATACACCTACCAATATCCATGGTCAGCAGAGAAGCAATTACAGAAGCCAGAACTCTTACCTTCTGCACCCCAAAAAGAATTTTGGTCCATACTCCCAGTGGGGGAGAAATGTCAGGGGAAGATGAGCAAAGAGTTCTGAACTCCAACTCCATAAGGACCCAGAGAGAGAAGAGTTAAAAAGGAAGGACATTCTGAGGCAGCAAGTGTGAGACTTAGAAAGGAAGAGAAGACTGCACTATGGGGAAAAATGGGCAAATATAGATGATAGGTAGATAGATAGATAGATATAGAAATAATAGCCCACATGAGACCTTAGGAGAACTACTGTAGCTTCCAATGGAGAGAATGGGAATACAGCACTCTGGTGGTGGGAACAGTGCAGAATTGTACCCCTGTTATGTTGGGATTTTGTAAATCAATATTAAGTCACTAATAAGACTAAAATAAAAAAATTAAAATTTTGAATAAGATGTCTTAGGCAACAAATTGGCCTTCCCGTATCCTTTAAGAGTCTCAGAAAGTTGCCAACTTTTTCTTTTTTTATTTAATAATGATTGACAAATCCATTGGATAAGAGGGGTACAATTCCATGCAATTCCCATCACCAGGGTTCCACACCCCATACCCTCCAATGGAAGTTTTCCTATTCCTTATTTCTCTGGAGTAAGGACCCAGGATCATTATGGGGTACAGAAGGTGGAAGGTCTGGCTTCTGTAATTGTTTCTCTGCTGTATGTGGGTGTTATCAGGTCAATCCATACTCTCAGCCTGTTTCTATCTTTCCCTAGTGAAGCAGGGCTCTGGAGAGGAGTCACCAACTTTTGAGTTAAGCAAATGAGGTTCAGTCCTCCTTACATTTTCAATGTCAATCACTGGACTGAACATACTTCTGAGCACAATAATGCTGCACTGTACTTGAGCAATATGATCAATAAGAAAATATCTTCTCCTCAAGGAAACTGAAAAAGACACAAAGAAGTGGAAAGATATTCCATGTTCATGGGTTGGCAGAATTGACATCATCAAAATGAATATACTACACAGAGCCATATACAAATTTAATGCTATCCCCATCAAGATCCCAAGCACATTTTTTAGGAGAATAGAAAAAATGCTACAAATGTTTATCTGGAACCAGAAAAGACCTAGAATTGCCAAAACAATCCTGAGAAGAAAGAACAGAACTGGAGGCATCACACTCCCAGATCTCTAATTATATTATATGGCCATTGTCATCAAAACTGCTTGGTACTGGAACATGAATAGACACACGGACCAGTGGAATGGGGAAAGCAGTGGAATAGAATTGAGAGCCCGGAAATAAGCGCCCACACCTATGGACATGTAATCTTTGACAGAGGTGCCCAGACTACTAAACGGGTAAAGCAGAGTCTCTTCAACAAATGGTGTTGGAAAAATGGGTTGAAACATGCAGAAGAATGAAACTGAACCACTATATTTCACCAAATACAAAAGTAAATTCCAAATGGATCAAGGACTTGGATGTTAGACCAGAAACTATCAGATACTTAGAGGAAACTATTGGCAGAGCTCTATTATGCATTAAGTTTAAGGACAACTTCAATGAAATGAATCCAATTACAAAGACGACTAAGGCAAGCATAAACCTATGGGACTATTGTCGGCTGCTACTCGGAGGAGAGGGAGATGCCCTGAAGGGACAACATGGCGGCTGTGACTGCATCTGTACAATTTCCCAGCAGACTATATCAAATTAAAAAGCTTCTGCACAGCAAAAAAAAAAAAAAAAAAAAAAAACCACCACTACCCAAACCAAGAGACCCCTTACAGAATGGGAGGAGATCTTTTACATGTCATACATCAGACAAGAGGCTAATAACCAGAATATATAAAGAGCTTACCAGACACAACAACAAGAAAACAAACAGCCCCATCCAAAAATGGGGGGAGGACATGGACAGAATATTCACCACAGAAGAGATCCAAAAGGCCGAGAAACACATGAAATAATGCTCCAAGTCTCTGATTGTCAGAGAAATGCAAATAAAGACAACAATGAGATACCACTTCACTCCTGTGAGAATGTCATACATCAGAAAAGGTAACAGCAACAAATGCTGGAGAGCTTGTGGGGTCAAAGGAACCCTCCTGCACTGCTGGTGGGAATGTCAATTGGTTCAACCTCTGTGGAGAACAGTCTGGAGAACTCTCAGAAGGCTAGAAATGGACCTACCCTATGATCCTGCAATTCCTCTCCTGGGGATAGATCCTAAGGAACCCAACACACCCATCCAAAAAGATCTGTACACATATGTTCTTCGCAGCACAATTTGTAATAGCCAAAACCTGGAAACAATCCAGGTGTCCAACAACAGATGAGTGGCTGAGCAAGTTGTGGTCTATATACACAATGGAATACTACTCAGCTATTAAAAATGGTGACTTCACCGTTTTCAGCAGATCTTGGATGGACCTTGAAAAATTCATGTTAAATGAAATAAGTCAGAAACAGAAGGATGAATATGGGATGATGCCACTCTCAGGCAAAAGTTAAAAAACAAGATTAGAAGAAAAAACACAAGTAGAACCTGAACTGGAGTTGGCATATTGCACCAAAGTGGAGGACTCTGGGGTGAGTGGGGGTTAGGGGGAGAATACAGATCCAAGAAGGATGAGAGAGGACCTAAAGGGGGTTGTATTGTTATGTGGAAAGCTGAGAAATGTTGTGCATGTACAAACTACTGTATTTACTGTCAAGTGTAGAGCATTAATTCCCCAATACAGAAATTTAAAAAAAAAGAAAACATCTTGTAACTATTATCCTCTGTTTTTCTTTCCCTTAAACCTATTTCATGTTTTTGTTTACAAAGCATGGAAATAAGAAATATAAAGCAATAATGGAGGGATAGGGCAAGCAGTAGCACACTGGGCTAAGCACACATAGTGCAAAGCACAAGGACACAGGTGCAAAGATCCTGGTTTGACCACCCCCCACCCCCGCAACCGCCTCCGGCTCCCCACCTGCAGGAGGGTCATTTCACAAGAATTGAAGTAGGTCTGCAGGTATCACTCACTCTCTCTCTCTCTCTATCTATCTCTCTCTCTATCTCTCTATCTATCTATCTTCTCCTCCCCTCTCAATTTCTCTCTGTCCTATCTAACAACAGCAGCAGCAACAACAATGGGAGGAGTGGCCACCAGGAGCAGTGGATTAGTAGTGCAGGCACTGAGCTCCAGTGATAACCCTAGAAGCAAAATAATATAATAACAATAATAGACTTACAATTCTGTCAAAAGTCCTACATGTAAGTCTTAGTATGCCATTCCAGAAAAAAAAAGTGACCCCATCATCCAAAAATGCACCAGGTTTCAGGACACAGAACAGCAGAAATAAATGAGAACTCTCTTCTGCAAACAAGGCATTTGATCACTGTACTCAAGTCATATGTACCTTGAGCAAGTTACTTAAGCTTAAGATTCACATATAAACAACAGAAAATATAATTAAACCTTTCAGTTATAAATTGCTTTCCTGCCCTTTCTTAGCTGTAGTACCCTATATAACAATCAAATCAAGAAAGTTTAGAAACTCTCAAAACATAAGAACAATATAAAGAGAAACATGATGGGGGTATGGACCGACCAGTCAACGCCCATGTTCAGCGGGGAAGCAATTACAGAAGCCAGACCTTCTACCTTCTGCAACCCTCAACGACCCTGGCTCCATGCTCCCAGAGGGATAGAGAATGGGAAAGCTATCATGGGAGGGGGTGGGTTATGGGGATTGGGTGTTGGGAATTGTGTGGAGTTGTACCCCTCCTACCTTATGCTTTTGTTCACTAATCCTTTCTTAAATAAAAAATTAAAAAAAAAAAAAAAGAGAAACATGAGACAAAAGTTCATCCTTATGCAATTGAGGAGGTGGTGCAGTAGATAAGGGGCTGGACTATCAAGTATGAGGTCCTGAGTTTGACCCCTGGCCAACCCATGTGCCAGAGTGATGCTCTAGTTCTCATTCCCTTTTTCATTCTCTCTCTCTCTCCCCCACTAATAAATACATAAATAACACTTTAAATTCATAAATAACACTTTAAATTATATAAATAACAAATAACACTTAATAAATACATAAATAATGCTTTAAATTCACCCTTGAGAAATTCAGTACAATATTCTTAATTCACAGGATTCTATTTTATTATTATTTAACATTACTTTTCCTTTTTTTAAAAAAAACTTTTTTACATATTTACTTTTGCCAGATGACTGCTTAGCTCTATTTTATGGTGGTGATTGAACCTGGGGACATTAGGCACCAGTCTTTTTGTATAACCATTACACTATCTCCCCAGCCCTATAATAACTTTTTACCTGAAAATAATATATACATATAATTAATATACTGATACCTGGGTAAAATTAATCACTCAGGTGTTTGTTTTGAGTAGCTTTTATTTTTATAGCCTCATTCATGTTATTGATATTTTTTATATATATGACAACAGATCAAGCACACCTAGAAAAGAACTACATCTATTTCTATTATCTTCAATACTCAACAGCAATTCCTAGCACACTGCAGATGCTCAATATTGGCTGAACAATCTCTATGCTGACAGGTACAACCCTGCACTAGCCAGCCTTAACTCTGTTGAATATTCTCAGCCCATGCTGGTCTGTAACTACCAAAGTCTGAGATCCTTCCCCATCTGAATTTTCATCTTCCCGAGAACATCAATCAAGAAAGTCTCTTTTCCTCAAATGTGTGTGTGTGTGTATTATTAAAAAGTATATATATATATATATATATATATATATATATAAGCATATATATATATAAACATATATATATTTATTTACTTTATTCGTTTGGATAGAGACAGAAAAATAGAGAGGGGAAGAATGAAACCTACCCTACTGCTTCAACACTTGCAAAGCTTCTCCAAGGGGCTTGAACTTGGGTCCTTGAACACTGTAATGTAACTGCTCTCTCTACCAGGTACACCACAGCTCGGCCCCAGTTTGTTTTTATAGAGAGGCTTCACCTATCTCCCTAAGGGGATTCATCTTAAAATCCAATTAGGTTTGAGATTCCTAGGAGATTCTTATTTTAAATCTGTAGTTAGATGCTTCTGACTAAAGGCACATACTTTACTAACTTCTAATTCCTTACTCAAGAATAAAGACAAAATTAACTGTCCCAACATCAAATTTATATCCATCAGTTTCCACTTCTCCCACCTTCAAGAAATGTTCTTTCAATCAAAACTATAGCACTTCACCCCCACTTGTACCCACCAGAAACCAAGATATGTTTGACAAAAACCACCACTATTTAATATTGGTAGACCAGAAGTCAACAGGGGGGGGGGATTAAAATCAGATTGATATAGTCCCAATTTCAAAGCACTAAACTGCCTTCAATGGTAAAATGGTTTTAAATTGCGAAGGAGCCCCAGGGGCCTCTAAAACATTTTTCCAGTGTTTTCTTCCTTTTTTCCTTCTTTCTTTCTTTCTTTCTTTCTTTCTTTCTTTCTTTCCTTCCTTCCTTCCTTCCTTTCTTTCTTCCTTTCTTTTTCTTTCATCTAAGTGTAGTTAATCACAGAAGTGTTTGCTTTTCCTCTGCATGGCTGCTCTCAGATTCAGGCTGCTCTAGAGGCTGTGAGTTTCAAGGCAAAACAATGAAGCGTTTGACAACCTCAAAAGGTTTGAATGACATTATGAAACAGTCAAACTTCACTTTGGGCTACTTAGAGAAGTATAGACAAACCATGATACACAGTCTACCTTGAGCTTGGAATTACTCAAGGTGAGAGAAACACTTTAGGCACTTTGTATTCAAACTGAGCTGTCCAGAACAGACATGAAAATGTTCTTCAACATGTATCCTAAAAGCCATGAAAACTCACCAGGGAAATTCCTACCCACCACCCCAATAAACCTGTGACTGATTATTGAAAATCTAACTTTTTATTAGGGAGGGGGATTAAAGGGGCACCCTACTAATAGCAGATGGTTCTTATCTCAACTAAATAATAACAGTGAAAGTAAATGTTAAAAGTCTATAAGAGATTAAAACTTTGTGATTTTTCACTGTCCCTTCTCCATAGTTTCTTTTGCTGACAAAAATAAATGTAATCAGATGGGAATAAAGATGACAAGAAAACTGCAACAGAAAGAAGTACAATTTCAGTGTGAGTACAATATTAAATGTTCTGAAAGCAGACAGATCCTCAATAACTAAAGCTTCAATAAAAACTTCCTAAACCCCTTTCCTTTTTGTTCCTTAGAAAAAATGGTGAAGCAATTTGCATTTACAGCTTAGTTCCTGTTTCCAAAATACCCCTTTAACTTTTTCTTTTCTCTTTTTATGGTTGGTATAAATAGCACCAAATTGTCAAATCACAGCTATTTTGTGTGCTACCTATACAAATAGGTCTGATTTCTGGCCAGCCATAAAACAATTACTGCTGAATTCCTCTGGTTCTTTGATATCCAGCTTGTCCACAGGGCTTCAAAGCTAGCCTCCAGGACTTTTCTTGGGGAACTGCTAAAAAACAACCTCAACTGAAACACAGAAGATTAAATGCCCTCCACTCTTATAAACACACAGAGACATAACTACAGAAGTAAAAAATTCAACAAAGCTGTGGCAGGGTTTCTTTTCTCCAAGATAATTGCAGACATCCAAATACACTGAATTTTATCAAGGTGTGTCAACTAGAACCCCCCCCATTATCATATAACTATTTCTCCCAGAATCCAAGCTGCTAAAAATTAAGAATAACTTTGCACTCAGAAAAATCTTCTGATTTGCTAGATAACCTATCCCATGGAAATATAATGAGACAAAATAAAAGTTCAGCTTCTTAAACTTACAAATAAAAATGCAGTTATTTATTCAATGTGGCAAAACCCATTCAAGCTAGAAAGTTTGTATAGTCTGGACAGAATACCAAATAAAAAATATTTACCTATGGACAACTGGATGTTTTAACTCTAATAAGACTTTACTTATGGAAAACGTTTTTCCATGACATATGGAAAAACATTATAATAATTACAATAGTACATGGCATGGCATACAAATACAAATAGCAGTACATACATAATTACAGTAGTATATGGCATGGCATGCAAATACATGTGTGTGTGTGTGTGTGTGTGTGTGTGTGTGTGTGTGTGTGTGTGTAACACATATATGATCAAAGTACCAGTCCAGTCATTTCCTACTAGCCACAACAAAAGCAATGCATTAATTATAAGGAAATATATGCAAAGTCCCATTAAAGAAGTGTACAACAAGGCATTTTAGAGGAATGAAAAAATATGAAATCTCCTCCTTCCCAGGTTCTTATGATGAAATTTTACTGATTGATATATATCACACATATATATCTGTATCATATATAATCTGTACGTCTACACCTAAAAAAGATGAAGATATAACCTTTTTTTAAAAAAAATTCTTCCTACCAATGGCAGCATGCAGAATCAATTTTTACATAACCCAATACCATCATTTACCAATTTAGTTAAAAAAGTACTTCACAGATTGAGAACTATCAGATTCAGAAGACATAATCTTCCTCTGTATATTAAAAAAAAAAAGATAATTTCCAATAAATTCATAAGAAGTGAGGACTACTTTGACACACCAAACTTTCTTGCTAGGTGTCCTCCCCCCCACCCCCCTTCATTTGAAAAGACCAACAGCACTTTTAACACATCAATCCAGATCTGTTTTTAATACTCTCCTATGATCCTATCCATTCATACACATTTATCCGAAGATAGAAAACGATACTGCTTTAAAAAAAAAAAAAAGCTATAAAATATACCAACTTTTAGAAGTACATAGTCCTCTCCTATTAGAACCTACCGCTCACAACTGAAGTCACTTATTTACAACTCTGATTTCAAGCACACAGCTTTTATCTCTTAGGTCAAATCTGACACCTACCATTAGTACTAAATTTCCTCCCAACAACATGATTATGTAATCCCTCAAATTTAATTGTATTTTTCCCCCTGAGTTTTTAAACCGAGGCCAAATGTATTACCATGCAACAAAACTCTCAACATGATTGATAAAAATGCATTAAAAGTAACCTTTAATCTATGCTATTAACCGATTATATTCTATGCTGGCACGTTTGAAGTATCTCATCTACAGATTAGTTCAACTTTTCTACACTTCTTTTTATCAGGACTCCACCACTCTTGATTTAGTTTTGAGAGAAAAGGGTTTGCAGAAACTATAATAATCTCACAGCTGGAGATGGCTGGAAAGTCCGTTAGTGCTCATTGTGCCCTTAATTTGCAGGAAGCCTTTGTGCTCTTCCACTCCTTGGTTTACATGCTGAGCAGTTTTCACTGATAAAGTACTAATAGACCCAGCTATTTTTGATTAATGAAATCCCATAACATTTTATGTAAAATCCTTGTGAACTTGCTCTTTAAGATACTGAGCTGTATCTTCAGTCTTGATTATATAAATCCTAACCCTGATGATTTGCTTCAGCAGCTTTCATATGAGTTAGGCCAACACAGGTTTTATAATTTTAATAGGTATTATTTTCAAACGGAGAAGGCATCCACAATTTTAGACTAAGAATTCAGTCTGAATGGCTGCAGCCTCGGGGCAAACACATTGATTTGATCACAGAGCAGTAGGTTTCAAAATTTTGTGCACTTCAATCTTAACAATGAAGTATTTCCGTGCCCTTTAAACCTATAGCTATAATGCAAACACATGATACAAAAGGAAGCTATCACTGGGATTTTTAATATTATGACATCAGTTTCATGAGTAGATGATATTGTTCTAATTATAGACTTACTCAAAATGAGATTTAAAGTCAATGACTTAGTATTTCCTCTAAACTTCATGCCCCAACAGGACATTTAAATGCCCACTTCTTATGAATTTTAAGTCAAAATCAATTATCACAATCCCCTGAAGGTCTTTGGATACAGACATCAAAGCCTGACTTTAAATCTTTCTAAATATAAGCAACAATACTAACACTGTCATATTTTGAGACATAAAAATGTACTGAACTAGGGTGCTAAAATAACTCATTTGCTGCCACACTACTGCCCTAAATCCTAAATTCAACTCATAGTCAGAGAGATTCATATCTAACTTACAAGTCTCTCATTCCTATTAGACACAAGTATATCTGCAAAGTAGAAACCCTGAAATTAACAGGGTTAAATAATTTTCTGTTGTGAGACCACTGGTAAAATCTTCAACAGCTGTCTAACTTTGCCCTTAATGATCACAGCAAAAGCTCAAGAAATTGATCCAATTTAGTGTTGGTTTTTAGTAACCAGATCGTTTCTATTTCATTTTCAGACTGGAAAATGAATAATGAAAGCAAAAAAAAAATTATTTAGAAAGGAAGTTTATTGGGGAGTCAGTCGGGCTGTAGCTCAGCGGGTTAAGTGCAGGTGGCACAAAGCACAAGGACCGGCATAAGGATCCCGGTTCCAGCCCTGGCTCCCCACCTGCAGGGGAGTCGCTTCACAGGCGGTGAAGTAGGTCTGCAGGTGTCTATCTTTCTCTCCCCCTCTGTCTTCCCCTCCTCTCTCCATTTCTCTCTGTCCTATCCAACAACGACAACATCAATAACTACAACAATAAAACAACAAGGGCAACGAAAGGGAATAAATAAATAAATATAAAATTAAATTAAAAATTAAAAAAAAAGAAAGGAAGTTTATTAACAAAGTAATTTTCATCAATCTTTAACCACTTATTTTTATGCTTACTACTCATAAAAGTGTGTGTGTGTGTGTGTGTAGATACGGTTAGTAATTTTTAAATACTGGATCCACAGGATAGACTTCAGATGGCTCTCATTTATTTAAACCCACTTAGACAACTTTTTGGTTTTTCAAGGACTATTTCTGAGCTGAAAAAGAAAAAAATAACATGTAGTCACTGCTTCAAACTGCTATGCCAGATTTTTTTTTTTACAGTTACTGTAGAACTCATGCCATTTTATATATGACCTAAAATGGAACATTTTTTATGAAAGAAATAAACTCATTTCCTCAAAGATTACAATTTTCATACAAAATTAGTTTGTTGCAAACAAATTAGAAAGGTCGTTAGTATTATCCAATTATTACAAAACACATTAGAAATACCTACTCTTCTTCTGTACCTACACATTTCAGACATCTAACTAGGCAGAATTTAGAGAAATTAGTTTTCTGAATGTGGAGAAGGGAAACAAAGTAATCAAACCAATGATCCAAAGTTATGTTATCATTTGGTTAGATAATTACAGTCATGCTAGAAAGAACTCCAAAATAATTTTAAATTGTGTTATACAGGAAATAAGCATGACTGTAAAGTTTCCCATTTCAATAATGGCAGCATATAAGAACACATTTGTCCTAAAAATATTTTTATTTTCTAATTCTTGACAATCTAAAAAATCTTACTCCTGTATTTAATTTATAGTTTCTGTTCTGTTTACTTCCACAATGGTTTGGGCCAAGACAATTTTAGTTAAATCTCAGGTCACTATAACCATACCTAACACTGACTTCCTAATGTATAAGCAAGCCTGACAGGCTTTCTGAATACAATGAAGTCTGTCATTTTATATATGTTCAGTAGGAGAAACATGGTTTTAACTATTTAAAATTTTAAAAGGACTACTAGGTGTTGGTTTCCTAAAAGAAAAAAATTCAAATAGCAACAACAACAACAACAAAAAAAACCACACATTAAAATACACAAATGTGTAATCCTTAAATAACATATATATATATATATATATGTATATATATATATATATATATATATATGAATGGCTTAGTTGTAAAAGGTAAATTTCAAGTCAGCTAATATGAGTCCCTTTTAGGGATTTAAATAATAAATTCTTCAAACAAATTCATTAATTCATAAATTCAATAATCAAAGATAAGATTTCAATAATGTGAAACTATCTCTCTATAATCTCTATGGCTTGGGAGTTTAAATGGCTATGTTCAATATAATACACTTAGTGGGTCTTGGAGCCCACTGCCTGTAAAATCTCCCATGGAGTTTTAAGACCACCCATTGAAAATAGTACAACATTATTGCCTGGAGCAAGAAGCTGGTACATAGGACTGGTTATTCAAGGCTTTTAAATACTATTTTATTGAGGGATTGTGGGAGGTGGGGGAGGGGGGAAGTGGGATTCATGAGTGGATGGGGGCAGAACTCAGACACAGGAAAAAAAAAAAAACCAGTAATTTCTAAAGCAGAGGCTTCTATAGTTATCCCTTCCTTCTCATCCTACCCCCACTTTTTAAAGTTATACAAACAGAGTAATGAGTGTTCAGAGAATTACATTATACTACATTTGAACTAGCTACAAAGTACTTCTATTGGAAAAGCTGCTTCTTCCCTGTTATAAATAATTTTAGTCAGCAAGAATTTCCTACAAGAGAAGATGGCTCGGAAGATGGGAGGTGGAGTTAGGAAAAAGTGTCTTTCAATGCCCTAAATAGTTGATCCAATAAAGATTCTTTAAAGAAAACTTTTAAGTCTACTTTTTTTCTCTCCCCCTACCCCCAAGTAAGCAAATCATACAGGAGAGCTTTTCTTCTCTAGGGTACTGCACCCTGTCTCTTTAAATTCCAGGCCTGCCCCATTTCCCACGCATTCAATGAAAGCAACACGTTTGCTGGCCTCCAGCCCACAATGTCAAGTAGTTTTCTTGCTATTGAATTTCAAGATTATTCTTTTGGATCATTTGCCCTTTAGTTTTAAGCACACCAAAGCAAAAATAATGTCTTTCTACAATAATATAAAGAAAACTCTGAGGTCTTTACAAGTCTACAAGTAGAGAACACCTTGTTCTTTAGTTCCCTTTTCACTGAAAAATATGCTCCAACTCCATATGCTCCCAATAAGGAGAATTTATACATGATAGTGGCCTGTCCTATAATAAAATTCTACTCAGACATTTATTTAATTCAGTACCAAATTTGGGATCTTTAGCAACCTGTTGTATTCAAACCAAGTCTTCATGTGACTCAACTCTTGCTTGGCTCCTGGAATACTGAATTAGAATAAATTTCAAAACAATCACCTTATTTTTTTTATTTGCAGTTAAAAGATCTATATAAATTAATTGGATAATAAAAATGGCAAAAGATAAATTATCTGTAATCATGGTGCCAAAGAGCATAACTTTCCTTATTTTCATACACGCTTTAATCCTAAAGGAAGAAATCCAAGTCATTATGAATCCATTTTTGAATGCTTTCAGAAAGAATCGAAATAATAAAATAAAAGTTTATCAACAGAACCAAATTAAACCCAGGGAAAATACTATTCCCCATACTTGCCAATAGAACTCAAGGTGCCAATTTTATTCAAGTAGATAATCTTGAAATACTGAGGTCACAAACATCATTTTTATAGTTCACATCCTACAATGAAGTTAATCTGGCCAACCAAAATTTATGAACTTTATAAAAAGCACCTAATGTCAAAGGGGAAACAGACTCATTTTTATCTGACATGTAATTCTGGTATACACTTAAGCACTGTTAACGGGGTTTTGTTGCTGTTTGTTTACTGTTTAAGAGGCTAACATGCTTTTCCATAAATCATACCATGAGTTTAATCAGATAAATTCAGATTATAAAAAGACTGTCTAAAAAAACTCAGATCAATTCCCTAATTTCACAGATGCCATTTCTGTTTGCTATATTAAGTGAATATTCACTTATACTAGTATTGAAGATAAAATGTGAATCATTACTTTACTTGTAACTTATGTTGGTAATCTACATGGGAAATTGTATTAAGGAAACTATTTTAAGGCCATTTGCTTTATACACTTATAGATCATTCTTCATCCAAAATTGACTGCTTCTTCCCTTGCCCCAAATGTTATTTTGATCATAATTTAAGTACTTCCATGCTGATAATTTAATATTTAATGTTCACATTACAAGAAACATACAAAATAGAAAAATGAGTCTGCATCTCTAGATATACATCCCATTTAATCCTAACACTACACCATACAACTAAACAAGATCAGGGTCTTTTCAGTTATGGTCATTTTTTTAAAGTCATATTTATGTTCTGGAAATTTTTCTAAAGCTGTACATCAAAATAAAGCTGTCAATTAGTATATATATATATATATATATATATATATATATATATATATATATGCTTATTAAACTCCACAGAAGAAAAACATCCAAAAGTTTTCAAAACATCCATAAGCATCTTTTTTTAAAAGGGGGGGGAATTATACTGAAATTAAGCATGACTAACTTTCTGTTACAAAGACTATCCTATATGAATATACTTATAAATCACATCAATGCAATTTGACAATTTCAACACAAAATCAAGAACATGAATTACAGGTTTCTGTTTTAAAGCTCACAATCAATTTATGAAACATCTGTGCAAATATTCATAGTAATATTAAAAAAAACACAATAAAAGATAACCTGTTTAAATGTTCAAATAACAAAGTATAAAAATGTTCCATGTGTAACTCATCCATGTTTATGTTTCAAATGAGATTACTTGTTAAATATACCACTAAAAAAAGCTTATTGTAAGTGTATGTACACTTAAATATCTGCTGGTTTTACTTTCACATGAATAATAAGTACACTTAAGTAAACCTGAAAAAGTCGACAAATTTTACTTATGATAGAATTCCCTGATATACCACTTCCCAAAAAATAATGTCTATTAACACTTGTTTATAGTGGGTTTTTTTTCCCAAATATTTCATTGACAGTAACATGTATGAGTATATCACACCTGATAAGAAAGAAAACATATTAAATCAAGTATTAAAATCATTACTGACAATAAGTCTGAAAAAGAGCCTCTAGAGAAAGATGTTGAGTCAGCTACCACTAACTTAAAGTACATAGCTTTTAAAAAGCAAGAAAACTAGCTCTTAAGTGCCATGTGGTGGCACACTCCCAAACACAATCTATGAGGCAAATATCAAAATAATCCACCAAGACCAAGTTGGATTCATCCCAGGGAAATAGGGATGGTTCAACATCCACAAGTCAATCAATGTAATCCACCATACCAACAAAAAGCAAGATAAAAATCACAGTATCGGGAGTCAGGCAGTAGCGCAGCAGGTTAAGCGCATGTGGCGCGAAGCGCAAGGACTGGCTTAAAGATCACGGTTCGAGCCCCGGGCTCTGCACCTGCAGGGGCGTTGCTTCACAGGTGGTGAAGCAGGTCTGCAGGTGTCTGTCTTTCACTCTCCCCCTCTGTCTTCCCCTCCTCTCTCCATTTCTCTCTCTCCTATCTAACAATGATGACATCAGTAGCAACAATAATAATAACTATAGCAACAATAAAAAATAAGGGCAACAAAAGGGAAAATAAATATTAAAAAAAAGTTTTAAAAAAATCACAGGATCATATGATAGTAATGCAGAAAAAGCATTTGACAAGGTCCAACACCCATTTATGATAAAGGCCTTCAAAAACTGGAGAGTGGAAGGAAAATTCCTCAACATAATAAAGGCTATATATGACAAACCTAGTATACTAGCATCATACTTAATGGAGAAATATTGAAAGCTTTCCCCCTAAAGTTAGGAATTAGGCAAGGATGCCCGCTCTCACCACTTCCATTCAACATAGTTCTAGAAGCCCTTGCCATTGCAATCAGACAAGAAAGAGATATCAAAGTAATCAAAATTAGAAAGGGTAAAGTTAAATTATGACTATTTGCAGATGATATGTTGATGTTCCTAGAGGACCTGAAAAACTCTACCAAAGAGCTACTGCAAATTACCAATAAATTCATTAAAGCAATAATGTTACATAATCAATACCCACAAATCTGTGGCATTTCTCTACACAAAAGATGGGCCAGAGGAAATGGAACTAAAGGAAACTGACAAGCAAACCCAAAGAGAAAATACAAGGAATAAACCTAACAAAGAAGGTGAATGGCTTTTTCAAGGAAAACTATAAGACACTGTTAAAACAGAGGATGACACAAAAAAGTGGAAGAACAACCCCTGTTCAAGGGTTGGATGTACAATGAAATGGCAATTCTGCCAAAAGAAATCTATAGATTCAATGCAATCCCTATCAAAATTCCAATGACATACTTCAAGGAAATTAAACAACTTATTCAAAAATTCATATGAAACTATTTTTAAAAAGCACAAATAGCAAAAGTACTCCTGGGGAATAAAAAGAAAAATGGAGGCATCACAATTCATGACTTCAGGCTATACTACCAAGGAATAGAAGTTAAAACAATGTGGTATTGGAACAAAAATGGACATATGGACCAATAGAACAGGATAGAGAGCCCAGAACTAGACCCACACATGTATAAGATACCTTATATATGACAGACAGGCCAAAACTGCCCAATGAGAAAAAGAAGTTCTCTTTAAACAAGTGGTGCTGGGAAAACCAGACAGTCACATGTATAAAAATGAAACTAGACCACCAAGTAACAAAATATACCAAAATTAGCTCAAAATGGATCAAAATATGGATATTGGACCTGAAACTATAAAATACATAGAAAATATTAGTGAATCATTTCATGACATTAACACTGAAGATGCATTTGGACATGCCACCCCATGGGCAAGGGAAACAAAAACAAGATTGAACAAATGGGACTATATAAAATTAAGAAGCTTCTCACATCAAAAGAAATTCCATAAGGATAAACAAGAAACCAAGCAACTGGCAGAACATATTTGCACACCATATTTCAGTCAAGCGATTGATATCAAACATCTATAAAGAACTCATCATTTCTCCCAGTCCTGGAACCTCTGGGGCTTTGCTCATTTTCCTTCATGTTTCTCTTGATCCATACGATTTGATAATGCATCTGTTGATCTTGACCAAATCAATGCAATCCTAACCGTAAACTTGACATGTTTCACTTTCGGGCTGTGTCCAGAGATGCCAGGCCTGAAAAGTCAACCCTCCAACTCCAATACTCCAGTGAGACCTTTCCTAGCTCATAGGAACTCCTTAGTTCCATTTCAGGTGGCACATTTTTTTAACAAAGTTACAGAACGCTGGGGTGGGAGGAGGGGAGTACAGGTCCTGGAAAAGGATGGCAGAGGACCTGGGGTGGGGGGGTTGTACTGTTATGTGGAAAACTGGGAAATGTTATGCATGTACAAAGTATTGTATTTACCGTCGAGTGTAAAAGATTAATTCCCCAATAAAGGAAAAAAAAAGTTACAGAACCTAGATACAAACCAGGGTCCATGGGATAGGGCACATATGCACATGTATCTATAAGTTAGGGGAAAATATATACCTTAAAATAATAGTGCACAACAGTCTACAGTGACTCAATAAGTGCAGCAAGCAAGTATAAAGACCTAAAAAAATACACTTTTTATGGTACTTAATCAAATACTTTCTATTTAGACCCAGATAATCTTCTCACCTACTTCCTATTGCACTTCCTTCAATCACTCTAAGCCTAACCTTGACAGATAAAATAAGGACTACAAAAGTTGGATAAAGGCAAGAGACCAGCACTCTTTAATGATGGCCCTTTTGGTCACTACCAGGCTACCCCATCAACTGGGACCCTAGTCAGGCAATCCTGGGATTCCCACATAGATATGATGGGCCTAGGCCTCTAGCAGATCCCTCTCTCCACCATCACTGGTCATCTCCATCAGGAACAACATCATAAACCCTCCTGTGGACCACTATAGGACTTGCCCTCAATATAAAATAACAATGGTAGAAGCTGTCCCACTCTCTGAAGGGAGGCTGGGTCAACATATTCTACCACTTGAGGAAGACTGGTCCTGAAATGAGTACAGCCTAGAATGTTCCTAGCTATGACTATGGAATGTGAGCTCAGATTGACAGGGATACAGAGGTTACACAGGCTCCTATGCTAACTCTGAACAGATACAGGCTCTAGGTCAGATAGATAGGGTTTACATACTTTTCCCATATTTGGGAAATTATCTCTGCCCTGATCCAGTTTTCTAGTCTTATTCCCAACTCTAACACCATCTTCTTAGATAATACTTTCAGCCCACCTGCACGTTAGCTGGCAGGCTCAGGCAAAAATGAGCAGTCATGGGCCCTTAGAATATACCTAAAAAAGACTTCCTAGCTTCTTCCAACATGAAGACCTCAAATCTCACCTGCTATATTTTTACCTTTAGTTTCCTGATTATTAAACAATTTGTTATGCTTTCTATCTTAATGCTTTTTAGCCACCAAATTGCAGATGCTATCATGAAGCTACCTGACTTCCCTGGGCAGACAACCTCACGAATATGTCCTGGAACTGGACTTTCCACAGACCTACCCCACTAGGGAAAGGTAGAAACAAGCTTGGGGGTATGGACTGACCTGTCCAGCAGAGAAGCAATTTAAAAAGTCAGAATGGGGGCCGGGTGGTAGCATAGCGGATTAAGCACACATGGCACAAAGCGCAAGGACTGGGGTAAGGATCCCAGTTTGAACTCCTGGCTCCCCACCTATTGGGGGGGGGGGGGGTGTCGAATCACAGGCAGTGAAGCAGGTCGACAAGTGTCTGTCTTTCTCTCCCCCTCTCTGTCTTCCCCTCCTCTCTTGATTTCTCTCTGTTCTGTTCAACAACAGAAATGACAACAGCATGGATAACAAAATGGGAAAAATGGACAATAGACTCCAGGAGCAGTGTATTCATAGTGCAGGCACTGAGCCCCAGCAGTAACCCTGAAGGCAAAAAAAAAAAAAGTCAGATCTCCCACCTTCTGCACCCCGTAGAGATCACTGGTCCATACTCCCAGAAAGATAAAGAACAGGGAAGCTTCCAATAGAGGGAATGGGATGTGGCACTCTTGTGGTGGGACCCATATAGAATTGTACTCCTCTTATCCTATGATATTGTGGATCACTATTAAGTCACTAATTTAAAAAAAGGATTGAAAGAAAAGAAAAAAATTTTAAATGCTCAAATTCTTGGTGATAAGGGAAATGCAAACAAAAATAATGAGATACCACTTTACACCTGTGAGAATATCATAGATAAGGAGAGGCAGAAATACCAACTTTTTTTTCAATTTTTTTTAGATATTTATTTATCCCCTTTTTGTTGCTCTTGTTGTTTTTATTGTTCTAGTTACTATTGTTGTTGTTATTGATGTCATTGTTGAGTAAGACAGAGAGAAATGGAAAGAGAAGGGGAAGACAGAGAAGGAGAGAGAAAGACAGATACTGCAGACCTGCTTCACAGCCTGTGAAGAGACTTCCCTGCAGGTGGGGAGCCAAGGCTCAGAAATACCAACTTTTAAAAGGGTGTGTGGGGCGGGGAGAAGGACTCTCCTCCTTTGCTGGTGGGAATGTAAACTGGTTCAAACAACTATGGAAAGAGTCTGGAGATTTCATGGAAAACAGTCTGGAGATTTCATCAGAGCATGAAAAATGGACCTATCTTATGATGTGGCAATCCCTCTCCAGGACAACCAAAGACACCTACTGGAAAAGACTTATGTTCATAGCAGCACAGTTTATAGTCATCCAGACTTGGAAGCAACCAGATACCCAATGGCAGACAAATGACTAAGAAAAGTATGGTATATATATATATATATATATATATATATACAATGGAATACTATGCAGCTGTTAAAAGATGAGGCCATCTCTTTTGCAATATCCTGATCAGAATGTGAAGGTGTCATATTGAGTGAGATTAACCAGTAAGAGAAAGACCAATACTGAGTGATCTCACTCATAGGTGAGACTTAAGAATCAAGGATAGCAAGGGAAAACATGAGATAAGACTTGAGCTGGGCATGGTATGTCGCATCAAAGCAAAGGATTCTGGTGAAGGAGGGAATGAGACTGGATGAAAAGGCACTAGAGTCCTGGTGTATGACAGGGTAGGGGGAAGGTTGTGGGCGCAAGTGTCTCCCAGACACTTAAGGGGAGATAAGAGGTTGCGACTGTTAAAGTACATAATGTAAACAAACCATTAACCCCACCCCAATAATTTTTTTATTCTTTTTTTAATTTTTATTTATAAAAAGGAAACACTGGCAAAACCAAAGGATAAGAGGGGTACAACTTCACACAATTCCCACCACCAGAACTCTGTATCCCGTCCCCTCCCCTGATAGCTTTCATATTCTTTAACCCTCTGAGAGTATGGACCCAGGGTCATTATGGGGTGCAGAAGGTGGAAGGCGTGGCTTCTGTAATTGTTTCCCCCTTTTTTTTAATTCTTAGAATCAATCCCCAACCTAAAAGTAGCAGCTGTTGATTGGTATGAATGGCACTATTATAATCAGAGAGCAACTTTATACCTTAATAGTTTATAATTTAACTTGAAAGTTCATAACTTATAACTTATTTGTTGTTGAAACTGCCATGTTGTCCTTTATTTTATTAAGTCTCTTAAATTGCACTATTTACTCACCATTTCAAAAAGGTCAAATTCCAGAGCCTGGAGAAATGACTCAGCAGGTAAAGTACTGGACTTGCAAGAGTAAGGCCCAGGTTCAATCACAACATAGGCTGGAATGAGTATTGTTTAGGTGTGGGTGAGGGTGGGTGTGTCTCATGAAATAGTTTCTTTTTTTTCTTTTTATCAGAGCACTGCTCAGCTCTGGCTTATGGTGGTGCAGGGAACTGAACCAGGGACTTTGAAGCCTCAGGCATGACAGTCTCTTTGCATAATCATTATACTACCTACCCCAACCTATTTTTCCTACTTTCTAGGGCACTATTATTATTAATATTTTGGGAAATTGACAGCATAGAGTTTACTTTTTTAAATCAATATATAATTACAGCATATTGATATTAATGGAAAATTAATAATTTTAACATGGCATAAAAGGGAAAATATTAGCAAAGTCAAATAAATATTTTAAAATTTAGTAAGCTCTAAGAATATCGGTCTTTAAATTAGGAGTAGTAGCCCTAAAATAACATCTTGAATGATATTTTAAATAAATAGACGTGCATTAAATTCAAGATAAGTCCTAACTTTCTTTAAAAAAAAAAAAGGTGGTGCACTGATTTTATTCAAAAAGTTAACTGTCAATTACTACATACCAGCAAAATCACACCCAAATGCTACCTTTATCTTTTTTTAAAATTGAATAATTATAACCTTCTTCAGACTTCAATCACTACATACTTAAATCTCTTCAGTCAAAAGAATTGGTTCATATGACATATATATTTTTTTCTTTCCTTTCCTTTTTTTTTTTTAACCTTTATTTATCATTGGATGGAGACAGAGAGAAATTGAGAGGGGAAGGGAAGATAGAGAGGGGAAAAAACAGACAGACACCTGCACCCCTGCTTCACCACTTATGAAGCTTTCCTCCTACAAGTGAGGACCAGGGGCTTGAACCTGGTTCCTGGTGCACTCCAGCATGTGCACTCAACCAGGTAAGTCACCAACTGATAATCCCCCCACCCTTTTTTTTTTTTCTTTTTCAAGCACATGCAGTGCTGGGGGTTCAACCTGGGACCTCACACATGCAAATCTTATGCTCTACCCAATAATCCACCTTCCTAGCACAACTTCCTTTTTTCTTTCTTTTTTTCTCTTTCTCTCTCTCTCTCTCTTTTTTAAGATTTGATTACTTAAATTTCTAAGAGGGAAATGCAGAATACTACTAAGCTCTGGCTTCAGGTGGTACAGGGGATTGCACCTGAACTTTGAGACTCAGGTATGAAACTCTAGCATATTACCACCGGTACTATCTGCTGCAGATGACACTTTCTTGGTTATTACCAGGCCTTTTCAGCTCTGAACCAACTTTTTTTTTTTCTTTAGAATAAAGAGGGAGAGAGATAGAGAGGGAAAGACATCACAGTACCAAAGTTTCCTCCACTATAGTGTGGCCAGACTTGAACCTGGGGTGTGTACATTCTGTGCATGTCAAAGCAGGCACCAGAAGAACTATCCTGCTGACCCCAGACAATGCTTCTTTCCTTTAAGTTGTGCATTTTTCATGGAATTGTAGTGCTACTGTTGGAGAAAGGGGGTAAAACATCAAGAGATATCAACCATTCAGTAACATTTTTTTTCCTAATGAGTTAATATCAAGGCAAACCTTAAATTAATTCACACAAAAAATGCACTTAATTTTGCTTGAAAATAACTAGCGACCTTTTCTCTTTTGAACAGCATCTACCACCACTTAATTAAAATCCTAGATCACATCTACAAAAGCAGTTATTGTTGAACATTTGTCTGCTAATAGGAGTGAATAATTACTCAATGTTTTAAAAGTAAACATTTACCATCATTTATTACTAGTTATCTTTGCACTGGCACACTTGTGACTCATTGTGTCTACATGCAAGATCACTTCACATTTCTAGGCTTCTGATTAAAAGTAAAAATGAGAGGGTAAACAAAAGATGAAGAATCTCAAGTGCCCTTTCCAGCTCAAAAAAGACACAAGCATATTGAAGGCAGGGACCTCCTCTTTCTCTTATTTATATCTTCCCCAGTCCTTTCACTGTATTCTGCACATGTGAAGTACATTGGTTAAGTACATTACCATGACCACAAATTATATTCTTAAACAAAACCTCAAAACCAAAGAGGAAAACAAAACAAAAGAGATCAATTTGACAAAATTAGAAGCTTGAATATAATAGACTATACATTATGCTACCAAAAAATGACACAAAAATGAAACAAAATCTTCAATGCAAATAACAAAGGATTAACACCCTACGAATAAAAACCCAAACTCCCAACAGTTTATTTTTTTAAAGACAAAGTACATAAAAAAAAAAAAAAAAAAGGTAAAGGGGAATCCAAGTGATCAGTAAGCATATTAAAAAATACTTAATTCCCCACCACCAACAAAAGATGTAGTTCAATGAAATATCACAAATGAGATATCTTAAAATAACCAATACTTGCAAAACTGTAGAAACACTAACACTCATTTCCTAATAGAGTATAAGCTGTCACAACTAATTCATAGAGCAATCTGACAATGTTTAGTAGAAATGAAAATTCACGTCTATAACCCATCTCAAATGCTATGGTGATATGCAAAATCATGTTCATTTGTATACAGCAACATGTATACAGATGTTCACTACAGAGAAAGGGAAAATTACTTATATAATTATTTTTTAAAAAGAAATATACATTTTTAAATTATTCTTGTTTTATATATTATTGGATAGAGAGAGACAAGAGGGAAAGAGAGAGACACCTGCAACCCTGCTTCACCACTTGTGACGCTTTCTCTCTACAGGTAAAGGCCAGAGGCTTGAACTTGGTTCATTGTGTACTGTATGGGAGAAAATATGTGCACTTAACTAGGTGTCCCACCTCCTGGCCCTGATCTGTATAATTCTTGAGAGAAGAACAAAACATAGTCCTTTTTATTTATATATATATTTATTTATTTTCCCTTTTGTTGCCCTTGTTTTTTATTGTTGTTGTAGTTATTATTGTTGTTATTGATGTCATCGTTGTTAGAGAGCACAGAGAGAAATGGAGAGAGGAGGGGAAGGCAGAGGGGGGAGAGAAAGACAGATACCTGCAGACCTGCATCACCGCCTATGAAGCAACTCCCCTGCCGGTGGGGAGCCAGGGGCTTGAGCAGAGCCTGGATCCTTTGCGCCAGGACCACTTAACCCACTGTGCTATCTACCATCTGACTCCCAACAAAAGATAGTCCTACAATGAAATCCCAAGCAGATGAAATTAAAGAGAATGAGTTGATTCCCTACAGATAAAGCACAGAAAGATTCAATGACATCTATGGGGAGAGGAGGGATCAAGACACAAAGTAACACATTCATGACAAAATATTTGGAAACTAAATAGTGGACATGGTAGCACAACCTTATGAGTATTTTAAAAGACCATTGAATTTTACACGTTAAAAGGGTGAGTTTTATAGTACATAACATATCTCAACTGGGAAAAATATTATACTTTCCATTACTCAGTATGATACTTTCATAAAGAATTCAAAAAATATATTATTACTTACAGTAATGTAAATGTGGAAATGTAGATATATAAAGACAATGGAAAATTAAAGAGTTGGGAGAAAAGATTGCAAAGCATTGATAAATTTTAACTGCCACTGTAACACTTAATTTCCTTAAACTGAAATAAGAAATCAAATATGAATATCCTATCACTCTTCCTTTTGTATTTTATATACTTTTCTTTTTGAGAACTACAAAGGGTAACTCACAATTACAAAGGCACAACAGTTTGATGGGATAAGGTGGGTTGGCACCTATTTGGGGGAGATATGAGACTATAGCCCTGTGAAAATAATAGTCTTGTAAAATAGTATTTCCTCAAACAAGAAAGAAAACAGGTATATCACAAGTCAAAATTAAATATATACAAGCTTAAGAAAATATATATAGGGACCCAGACAACGGTGTATCTGGTTGAGCACACATGTTAAAAAGTACAAGTACCCAGGTTCAAACCTCCAATTCCCATCTGCAGGGTGGAAAGCTTCACAAATGGTGAAGCAGTGCTGTAGGCATCTGTCTGTCTTCCTTCCTTCCTTTCTTTCTTTCTTTCTTTCTTTCTTTCTTTCTTTCTTTCTTTCTTTCTTTTTCCTTTCTTCTTTTTTTGCCTCCATGGTTATTTCTGAGGCTTGGTGCCTGTATTATGTTAATCCACTGCTCCTGTGGCCATTTTTTCAATTTTTTGGATAGGTCAGAAAGAAATTGAAAGAGGAAGGGAAGATAGAGAGGGAGAATGAAAGACAGACACCTGCAGACCTGTTTCACCACTTGTGAAATAACCCCCCTGCAGGTAGGGAGCTGGGGACTAGAACCAGGATCCTTGCACATGTCCTTATGCTTTGAATTATGTGCATTTAGCCCAATGTGTCACGGCCTGGTCCCTTCTCTTTCCCTATCTCCTCCTTCCATCTCAATTTTTGTCTCTATCTGAAAGAAGACTTTTAAAAAGGACAGAAGGAGGGGCATGGATGGTATGACTAATCAAATAAACGCCAGTGAAAATTGAGGTATGTTCTCATTCAACAGACTGGCAAAGTTGTTGCTGTTTTTTGTTTTTGTTTTTTTCTTTAAACTTGTAAGTTCCTAGTACTAGCTTACATGAGGAAATGTGCAGTCTCCCGAACCCAGGGGAATTATAAATGAGTATAATCTTTTGGAGGAAAATTTGGTAATGCATACCAAACTATAAAATCTATAAACCTTGATTCACTTTCAGAAATTTAATGTAAGAAAATTATTTTTAAAAACAAAAAAAGAGTGCTTCAGATATTCACCATAGCATTACCCATAATAAATTAAAATTGAGAACAATCCAAATGTCCAAAAAAGCACAATAAATCTATATTCAATGTAAAACCATAAAACTCAATAATTTAGAAAGATGATAGTCCTTGGTATTCCAGGAGGATAAGAATATTCCTTTCCTTTATCCTTAACTTCAGAAGTATACTTGGAAAAACAAAACAAACATGCATGCCTTTATTGAATGGATTAATACTAACATATAGTTAATATTACATATTCTTATCAACATTATAGTAATTTTTGAAGATTTTTTGGGTAATCTTTTTTCTATAGCTTAATTCTCCACAGTGAAAAACACATCTGTAAATACGTAAATAATTTTAGTTTATTTATAAAGTTAATACTAAGAAGGATTCATAAATAGTAATAGGTGTAGACGTAACTTAGAAATGAAGGAAGGCGTGGATCATAGAAAAAAATGGGGAAAATATAAATATAGATAGTTACAGAAATAACAGTCAACCCATATCTGTGACTTTGGGAGACACTACTGCAGTTTCCAAGGGAGGGAATGGAGACAGAGAGCTCTAGTGGTGGAAACAGTAAGGAATTATACCTGTTATCTCATAATATTGTTAAGTCAATATTAAATCACTAATTTTAAAAAGTTAATACAGGGGTACTTCATATAGCTGTACTGTACAATTGTGTAATGAAATCTCTCAATTTCTAAGCTATCTATAAGGAGTTTTTTAAACTTACAAATTACCGACAATATCATCAATGGGAAATTTTTCATCTTCATATAAAATTACATTCCAAAATGAATATAGCACTAAGAAAAAGAGCTGTAAAATATAAGACAATAAAATATTAGAGCAGTAAAAGACATTTTCTACGGAAGAAAGTGAACTAAAGAAACTGGCTACACACTTTTTTAAAAAATATATTTATTTTATTTATTTATTCCCTTTTGTTGCCCTTGCTGTTTTATTGTTGCAGTTATTATTGTTGTTGTCATTGTTGGATAGGACAGAGAGAAATGGAGAGAGGAAGGGAAGACAGAGAGGAGGAGAGAAAGATAGACACCTGCAGACCTGCTTCACCACCTGTGAAGCGACTCCCCTGCAGGTGGGGAGCCGGGGTTCGAACGGGGATCCTTATGCTGGTCCTTGTGCTTTGCGCCACCTGCGCTTAACCCGCTGTGCTACAGCCCGACTCCCTACACACTTTTTAAGACTAATTTATTCATTTATAAATGAGAGGGATAGGAGGAGAGAAAGAACCAGATATCGCTCTGGTACATGTGCTGCCGGAGACTAAACTCTGGACCTTATAGCTTGAGAGTCCAACACTTTATCCACTGTGCCACCTCCTGGACCACAGCTACACACTTTTTAAAGAATGTTATTGGTGCCGCTTCAAAGCTAGCATAAGGCATTAGGTACTCAAACATGTGCCAGAGTGGCATTCTGATCTTCCAGGGTCTTTCCCACCTCTCTTCCTCACTCCCTTCCTCTCCGTTCCCCCCTCCCTCTCTCCTTCTTTCCCATTCTCCCTCTCTTTCATTAATAAATATTTTTTAAGTTTATTAATATGGGGGGCTGGGCAGTGGTGCACCAGGTTAAGTACACATGTAGTATAAAGCACAAGGACCCAGACAAGAATCCCAGTTCAAGCCCCCAGCTCCCCACCTGCAGAGGCATTACGCTTCACAAGTAGTGAAGCAGGTCTGCAGGTGTCTGTCTCTCTCCCTCTCTATCTTCTGCTCCCCTCTCAATTTCTCTTTGTCCTATGCAAAAAATTGAAAACAAAAATGGCCACAGGAGCAGTGGATTCATAGTGCAGACACCAAGCTCCAGCAATAACCCTGGAGGCAAAAAAAAAAAAAGTATATTAATATGCATTATTAAGACAAGAAAAGTTTTCTTTCTACATGTCAGCCTCTTCTTTGAGGAATGAAAATACAAAACTAAAGAGAAAATATAAAAACCAAAGCAATGAATTCTGTATATTCCCATTAGACCACCGAGAAACGTTGTTTCAGAGATCACAGACACTCTAATCTGTGGTCAGTAAAGGTCAAAAATCTAGTAAATGCAGAGATGTAACAAGTCCTTGCTTTATTGTGTGGTTGGTATAATTATGCTTAAAATCTCCTCCCCTCCCCAAGTTCTCTCTAAGGACATATCACAAAAGGATTTTTTTTTAAGTTCCACATTTTAGACTTATAAAAGCTCCATTAAGTATTAGAGATCATCTGTAATAGATAAGTAGGAAACATACACACACATTCGTTAAAAGGGCTAAAGTGGAAGGCCACCAGAAGAACAATTCAAAGACCAGAGGGCCAGGGAAATAGCTCAGTGTGTAAGAGCATAGGACTTGCATGTCTAAGGGCTAAAGTATTCTGTCACTAGCACAGCCATATTGCAGACTTGAGTAGTACTGTCATTTGTCTGACTGTGGCTGGTCTCTCTCATTTATATAGGTACGACGAAGAACCAAGAGAAGCAACAACAGATCTTCAGATGAAATTAAGAAATTAATAGATACTACTAATTTGTCTACTTCACAGAGGTAGTCCTACCTAGAGAGGTTCACCTAAAATAATAGCTATAAAAGACTTAAGCATGACACAGTTAATGCAACATAAAAATGGAAAGTGATATTGACTATAAAATATATCCAGAAGTGCACCTAGTTAGCCATAAATGTTACCAAATGCAAAGACCTGGGTTGAAGATACCAATTCCCAGCAACAGGGAGAAAGCTTCATTAAGTGGCGAAGCAGTGCTACAGGTGACTCTCTGATACTCTCTCTCCAACTTTATCTCCCTTCTCTCTCAATTTCTCTCTGTTCTATCAAATAAAAAAATAACAAAAAATTTAAATAAACCCAGTAAAACCCAAGTTTGGAGGCCCACAAATAAAGGCGTAAGAGACACCCCTGTGATCTTGGGCAGATGTTTTCTGTATCTATTTTTTCACTTGTGTTAGTGGGAATGATGAGAGTTTACATAGTTTGCCAGGCAGAGGATCCAAATTTAGTCCAGCCCCCACCACCCTGGAGGAAACTTCCCTGCTGTAATATTTTGCCCCCTCTCTTTCTTTCTTTCTCTAGCTTTCTATCTGGAAAAAAAAAAAAGTTAACCTAGAGTGAAGCCCCCACACACAACAAAAAGAAGAATATATCCAAGTTTAGACTGTCCTTTTCTGAAGAAAAACTGTTAGATAACTCTAACTCTGGAATTTAGCCATGTACCTTGGAAGATTCATCTTTTTTCTTTCCATTTCATTCTCTTTTAATAACAATTACAGTGATAAAAAGAATCCCACATATTAATAGGCCACTTTAACTGTTTTACATGAATTATTTCATATCTGAGGCCTTCTGAATATAGTCATTATACCCCTAAGCCCCTAAGAGCTTTCCTAGGAGTTGGCAAAGTTAAAAACTATTTCTACAGCAACTCTCATGTGCTATTTGTCTTTTTCACCCTCATTCTCTCTTGAGTATACAGTGGAGTTTTCCATAGGATACATGACTAATGATAACACAGCAGACTAAATACAGAAGTACATAAGAGGAGTCAGTTGTCTTGCGTTAAACAAAACATTAAATGAAGATTTACACTCCAATAAAAATTAAATGACGATACTCTCCTCACTGTTTCTAGAAAACACTTTTTTATGACAATAGTGTTAAATATGAGATTGATGTTTTTCTTTAAGCAAATTAATTGTTGAAGTTTCAGGTCTGGTAGGGAAGTGGTTCAGCAAGTAAAACATCAGAGTTGTGTGCTTGAAGTTCCCACTTTAATTCCCTGTGTCATATGTACCTGAATGATGCTCTTGCTTCTCTCTCTCTCTCTCTTTTCCTTTCTTTCTCTCTCTCAGTCTCTCTTTCTCCCTCCTTCCCTCTTATAAGACTCTTTCATATGTAATGAATGAGTCTTTTTTTTTAAGTCTCAGGTTTAACATAATAAATATTAATAGATATAACTTAGATAAAAGTCCTTGGAATTCTCAAGTTTTAACAGCACAAAATGGTCTTAAGTCGGTTAATGTGAGGACATCATATGATTCATATTTTACCCTCAATTTATGAGGGAATGCTTCCATCTTATCATCATTCCCATTAACACATATGAAAAAGCAGACATAGAAACCATATGCCCAAGATCACAGGGGTGTCTCTTATGCCATTATTTAACTGCAAGCCTATAGTTCCTAAAACTAACTCCTGTGCAACAGAATTTACCCAAAACAATTAAAATTCACTTTTAGATAGCTAATATTAACTCATTTAAAAGGTAATATTCTAATATTCATTAGGTCTTTCCACTTTGTCTTTGAGTCTTAAAAAGTAATGAGAGTTGGTGTGTTGCACCAAAGTAAAAGACTGGGGTGGAGAAAGGGTTCAGGTCCTAGAACATGATGGCAGAGGAGGACCTAGTGGGGGTTGTATTGTTATGTGGAAATGTTATACAGGTACAAACTATTGTATTTCACTGTCGACTATAAACCATTAATCCCTCAATACAGAATTTTTTTAAAAAAGTAATGAGAAAAATGGGGAGACAGCATGATGATTATGCAAAACATGTTCATGCCTGAGGCTCTTGAGATCCCAGGTTCAATCCCCAGCACCACCATAAACCATAGCTGAGCAGTGCTATGTGTGTCTGTATCTTTCATTAAAAATAAATTAGGGCCAGGTGGTGGTGCACCTGGTTGAGCACACATGTTGCAGTGCGCAAGAACTCAGGCTCGAGCCCCCAGTCCCCACCTGCAGGGGGGAAAGTTTCACAAGTGGTGAAGCAGTGCTGCAGGTGTCTCTCTGTCTCTCTCCCTCTCTATCACCCCCTTCCCTCTCAATTTCTGACTGTCTCTATCCAACAAATAAATTTTAAAAATATTTTTTAAAAAGTATAAATAAATAAAAATAAATTAATAGGGGGGATAGATAGTATAATGGTTATATAAACAGACTCTCATGCCTGAGGCTACCAAGTCCCAAGTTCAATTCCTAGCAGCACCATAAGCCAGAGCTAAGCAGTGGTCTGGTAAAGTAAATAAATAAATTTTTTTTTTAAAAGTACTGAAGACTCAATGTACTGCTCTGAATATACAGATTTAACTTTATTTAAAGCACACACAGATAAAGCCTCCCTTCACTGACATTACCATAAACACTACTCAAGAAAACAAGCTTTAAGAGTTTGGTACCCACTCATCTAAAATGTATGGATTTATACACATACACACAGTACTTTTTATCTATATAAGCATGTTTTTTTATATTTATTTATTCATTTTCCCTTTTTGTTGCCCTTGTATTGTTGTAGTTATTATTGTTGTTGTTATTGATGTCATCATTGTTGGATAGGACAGAGAGAAATGGAGAGAGGAGGGGAAGACAGAGAGGGGGAGAGAAAGATAGACACCTGCAGACCTGCTTCACAACTTGTGAAGCGACTCCCCTGCAGGTGGGGAGCCGGGGGCTCAAACTGGGATCCTTATGCTGGTCCTTGCGCCTTGTGCCACCTGCGCTTAACCTGCTGCGCTACAGCCCAACTCCCCAAGTGTGTTTTTTTTAAAAATAGGACCTCACTGGCCTAGCAACTTGCCTTATTTCTCTTAGTATTTCTTGAAGATCTTTCTGCATCTAAACTAGATTTACCTTCTCCTATACAAATTACCATCACTTAACTGTATTCAAGTGAAATACTTTAAAGGACTGTCTTTCCCAGATTTTTACTGTCAATATTAAAACACAGTCAAAAGAAAATCGGTCTTGGGCGGAGGGTAGATAGCATAATGGTTATGCAAATAGGCTCTCAGGCCTGAGGCTCCAAAGTCCCAGGTTCAGTCCCCTGCACCACTATAAGCCAGAGCTGAACACTGCTCTGGTTAAAAAGAAAAAGAAAAAAAGAAAAAAAAGAAATCAGTCTTATCTTTCTGCAGCTGTGAAATCAGATCTGTCTGAAAATTCTTAGAAGTACAACTTCTGGGTCAAAGCATATAAACATTTAAAAATCTTAGTCTAGTTAGTCAAATTCCCTCCAAAATGTCCATGCCCAATTTACATTTTTCACTAACAGCATGAAATTTCCTCCAACCATTCAACATTTTAAGTGTCTTGGAAAATTATACTTTATATGCTTCAAAAATGCCAGTTAATAAAATCTTTCTCACTGGCCATCTTAACCCCATAGAGAACTCTACACAAATCTTTTAATACTAACTGAATATACCAATATAGTTACCCATCTTTATTTTTTCCTTAAGCCTTTTAAATACCTCAAATGATAAAGCACTCCAGATTCACATATTAACTTTAATAAGTAAGTGTTCAAATGTTAGATATCTTACTGAAAAAAAAATACAAATTATTTCAAAAAGCAAGTTAATATAAATCACAGCCACACAGTAAAGCTTGGTTCAAACACTTAAATCAAAATAAAGTTATAAGTGTAGATGTACTATGCTTTATTTGCCCACTCAAAGCACTAAAGCTACAAATAAAAAAGCCATCAAATCGCAGCAATGACCAAATTAGCTTACAGAAAATAATAAGCAACAGATTTCATATCATAACTGTCAATGAAACAGACTGCAACAGTAAGGATGGCTATAACTGGAAAGAAAGGTCACTCAAATTCACATCAGACTGAAAATGAAAACATTAATATTTTAAATAAAATGTTTTGAATGTAACTATTCATTTCAGGCACATCAGACTACTATAAATCTTTGGTACAATAAATAAGATATGTATGGTCTTTTTCTGAATGTAGATAGTTTCAATATACATTCTACCCTGACCTATCTATTCTGTTATAGCTAATGGATATTTCAGGCTTCACTGTTTCATCAAAATCTCTTTGCTAGCACTTTGCACCAGTAGTTTTATATGAAAATCTCCACACATCATTGGGACAGAGTGAAACCTCATTAATTCAAGTCCAATTAGCTAAATACTGAAATAGTATACACAATTTTCATTAGGCAACAAGTTGAAATACTGTAATTTCTTCCTCGACAAGTCCTCATAATATTACTTTGAAATAAAGGAAGTCAACCTGAAAATCAATTCACTTTCCCAAGCCAAAGATTTATGAAAGTAAGGACTCATCCATCTTCATGACTGAGCAGTCATCCTCAGTTCTAAGGTTTACCTTTGTTTATCAGCTACTGTGTATAATAAAAGCTCTTTAACTTGCCATCATTAACAACCATTTACAGTTTAATTTAATATACTGAATTTCTCTTAAGTTGCTTGTAAACTATATTTTCATACAGCCTTTTTGTGGTTTTTCCCAGTGCTAATTTTATCTTAGAACACTGACTACTTATCTTTTAAATTCTAGATTTATAAATCTGAAACGTCACAAATATAGAGCCTTAAAAGATACATAAGTAGACACAGAATTGACTGGCATTCTTATTCTATATTTATTCGTATCTGTCTGAAAGGCCTTATAAGCCAAAATATAAGTCCTAGGATTAAGTGGCATGTGTGGTGTTACTGGGATTTACAATTTTAAGTATTCCCAATAAACAGAGAAACCTTCTCCTGCAATCTGAATCATGTGTAATTACAGTATGGCAAGGTCTCTCCTGGGCTATGTAAGCTGGCATTTTTCCCAGGGCTTGTCACATCATAGGAAGCACACATACAAATAAAAATCCAAAAATAAACATTTTTAAACAATGGCATATAGACTACATAAAGAAACAACACAGTTGAGAATAAAAACTAAAGAGACAAACCAATAAGCTGGTATCTCACTAGAGACATCTGAAAAGACATCCCTGTTATCAAGGGGCTTACCACACCTAGCAACAGCTCCTGGGTGTGGGCTGTATGGGTAGCACCCTTATATTCCCTCAGGCTGTACAGAAAAACCATTAAGTAAGGAAAATAAAGGGGAGCATCAGTATATATGTCCACTGAAGCAGAGAAAAAGTGGTAAATTACAGGGAGGCTGAGCATTTTTATTTTATACTGCCAAATGGTTGAGGCACCTACCCAAAGTTCTCTTAACAGATACATATTCTGTCAACTGACTACCTTTTCTAAATACAGTAAAAACTGCTTTTTTTGTTAACTGTATTTCATCTTAAAGTGAACTCCAGCCAAATTGTCATAGCACTGTATGCTGATAATCTTAGAAGGTGGCTTCTTTTGTTTAAACTCCACTGCAGTGGCTCTATAGACACAAGGAAAAGGGAGAGCAAGATTGCAGGAAGCCTCATACCAAACCTCATACAGTGAAAGAAACTTGACAATATTCATCTTCTCTCCCATAGCTTTGAGGAAATACGAAGTATGTTTCTGGCTATATTTGGTATCAGATGTTAACAATATCTAAATGGCATTTTCTATAAGACATGCACATTCTCAACCTTCTATTAGCTCGATTTATTCACTGAAGTATACAGAAAAGCCCATCCAATTCAACTGCTCAAGTTTTTCAGAGAAGCTATAAAAAAAAATTTTTTTTAAAGACTAAAGGCAAAACATAAGCCTATTTCATGAGCTCTAGAAACAAAAATAAGCATTCACAGACACCTCAAACATATAGCACTTCTCCTTTCTTTATCCTGCCCCTGAATGTCCAATAATTTCCACGCAATCCTAACCAGAATGGATTTATTATGATGTTACTCTAAGAAACTGCAGGAGTTCTAGATGCCAATAAAGATTATGGATCAAATGGAAGATAACTATTAACCATTGTGTAGACTTAGACAAATAAACCTGCTCACAAACAAAGCACCTTATTGTATTTGTACTGTTATCTCCACTAATCCAACTAAAACAACCAGGCACTGCTTTCCAGAGGCTGAAGGGAAGAGAGACCAGGACTCCTCTAACCCTCTTTAAAGTTTTTTTTAAATAGCACCCCATGTCTTTTTCTTTCATTCTTTCTCCCCTTTTTTCCAAACTGTCCTGTCCTTTATGGTCAAGGTCTGAGACGTCAGACTGAGCAGGATTTTGCAAACTAGACACGAAGGCTAAATCCCAAAGTGGAAAGGTCGTAAGCACAAGGCAAGACAACCCCACTACACCAAAACTTAGCTTCAACCTTTGCAGGAACTCTGTTCCCGACAGATCTCACCAGGCAGACACTATGAAAAGCCACTCAAAAGCAAAGGAGCAGTTAACTGCTCCCCAACGAAACATAAAATCCTGACAGTGGGAGACGATAAAGCTAAAGAAAAAGGAAAAAAAAATTGTGGCCAATTAGCAACACAGTCTCCTACATAAGGAGGTGGGCAGGGAGACACCAAAGAGACTTCTCAAGTGGGAGCAATAATTACAACACGTGTAGTATTCTTTGCTAATAACACAGGTAAATCTCGATTTCTCTAGGATTAAAAAAAAAAAAGGCGCACTGTTTATTCCCTCCAGTCCCACTCCCCACACCTCCAAACCCAACAACTAATTGCACCTTCCCCACAGAACCCACGGCAAACCCCAGAGGACCACTGAGGGCTGGCTGGGGATGAATAAACACTCGACACCTGACGGTCCTTTCTCTGCAGTCACTTTCACAAGCCCACGTCGCACGCGCGCACGCGGGCGGGAGCCAGGACCTGGCCGCGGAGCCGCGCACCCCCCCCCCATCCCGAGGCGACGCCGGCGGGCGAGCGCCGCGGGAGGAAAGGGGGGGGGGTTGGACCGCCGAGCCAAGCGATTGTTTCTCCGCCAGCAAAGACATTTTTCTTTTTTTTTTTTTTCTTTCTTTCTTTCTTTTTTTTTATCAAGCTCCTTTTGTATTCGAGCCCTACCTCTTTTTGGCCTAGGAAAGCTTTCGTGCAAGTGGAAGACGACTTTCTCCACAAAGTGCTGTATGTTACTGTGCTCCGGGCCGCGCACAAACACCATCCAGTCGTGAGTGAAGCCCTCCACGGTGGGTTTTTTCCGCACCTGGGCGCGGTGCCCCAGCTCCAGCTTCACCTGCACGGCACACTGCGGGCAGGAGAAGTAAAGACAGCCGTGAACAACAGGAAGGCGACCCAGCGATCGCGATCGCGATCGGCACTGAACACTGCGCCTGACATTTTTTTCCCCCCTCCTTGAAACCTACATAAAAGGAAACGGCGGTGCCCTCTGCATCCACGTTTCACGCGCGCGTGGGCGCGCATACCCCACACCCCCAAATACACCTCGCTGGGTCCGCCCAACCTCCGGCGCCCCCAAGCCCAGATTCACACCAGCCAGGATAGTAACGGAATGTTACCCCCAATTGGGAAGGGGAGAGGGGATCCCAGGGTCAGCGCGAGGGGGGGAATGAGGGAGAGCACACTACAAGCACAACAAATGCATCAGAAACAAATTACAAGACAATTAGGAGGCAATGCCGGGCGGTTTCCCGGTGTGGAAGGGGAGGTAACAGGGAACCCAATGGGGGGGGGCTCTAATGAGCCCCCTCCCCGAAAGTACCGCAGAGACAGGCACACAGCAAGGAAGTCTTTGTGTACGTGAGCGTGTGCGTGTGTGTGCAGAGCGCTGTGCCAGGAGGAATGGAAACTACAGGCAGCCTCTGATGGGCACAAACTCCCATGCTCTTACCACTGGGTTCGTGCACAACAAAAATGAGACGTCGTCACACACACACACGCCCGCTGGAAAACACTCCGAGGCATTCATAACTTAAGGTACCCCGAAACCGCCCTCCCATGAAAAACACCACGCGATCCGAGAAGCCCACCCCACCGAGCCCCCCGTAATACACTTCCAAGAGCCAAAGTGGCCCCAAAGTACCATCCACACCTCCCCACCCCCCACTCCAAAAAAAAAAAAATCTAAATTCAGAAAGGCAGGGCAGCCTGCCGAGCCCCAACTGCGCACAGCCCCGCGCGGGGGGCAAAGTTGCGTGCCGCCCCGCCGCTGTCAGCCCACACACTACGGCTACACACGCGCGCCGCGGAGAACGCACCATCTTCGCGGCCGCAGACCCTGCTCGCCGTGTCCCCGGACTGTGCCCGCGGCTCCCGGCGGCGGCGGCGGCGGCGGCGGCGGCAGAAATATGGCTGAGTTATTATTCGCCTCCTTCCACCGAGTGAGTGTGTGTGTGTGTGTGTGTGTGTGTGTGTGTGTGCACGCGTGTGAGCGAGAGTGCGCTTCTTGCAACTGCAAAGAGACGAGGAAGGAGGGAGGCGGGGGGGTGGTGGCGGAGGGGCGAGTGTGTGTGTGTGCGTGTGCCGTGTGTGTGTGTGTGTGTGTGTGTGTGTGTGTGTGTGTGTGTGTGTGTATGTGAGTGTGTGTGTGCGCGCGCCGGGGGGTGGGGGGAGGAGGGAGGGATCCGAGGCAGAGAGAGAGGCGGCAGCTCCCTGCAAGCCGTACCAACCTTTCTCTAATTGGAATCGCGGAGCGCTGGCGCTGTCTGGGCTGCGGCGGCCGCGCAGAGCAAAGGAGAAAAGGCAGCGTGGGGCTAGGGTGAGGTGGGGAGGCGAGGATTTTATTATTATTATTATTATTATTTGCAAGTACTTACCGAGCTAGCCATGCCTGGGGGCCCGGAGGTTTGCTGGGGTGTTGTGTGGTACCCCCCCTCCCCCGCCCCCCCTTCAGCTGTAATTCATGAAGAGGCTGCTATGAATGAGAGCGCGCCCAGGAGCGGAGGGTAGATGGCGGACATTCTCTGCCTATTTTTTTTTCCACCACCCCCCCGCGTTTGCTCGCTCGCTCGCTTATTAAACTCAGCCCCAAAAGCAAAAGCAGCAGCAGCAGCAGCAGCTCCAGGGCCAGTGGATGAGATTCCGGAGCATGCGCCGTGGCGCCTGACACCCGGGCTCCGAGCCTCTCCGGGAGGAGGGAGGGCGCGCGGGCGGGGCGGAGCGCGCGGGGAGGCCGAGCGAGCGAGCCAGGGGGAGCTCGAAAGAGCCAATCATCCGCCACCTCCCGAAACCCCGGCGGCCCGCACCCCCACACTGGACCGCCGGGCTTAAAGTAACAGGTTCCTGGTGGGGGTGGGGGAGTACGGAAGGGGCGCTGGAGCCGGGGGAGTGGTCTGCTGGGGAGCTAGCCCCAACCCCTGTGTAAACTCCTCTGGCCCTACAATAAAAAAAGGATTAAAACTGCTGGAATGCAGCCACTGCCTTGAGCCCCCAGCAGCCGGAGAAGGGGCGTTCCTTCAAGTCCAGGGCGTTAGCTCGCTCGGAGGGAGGAAGGGGGCTTTCGTTTACTTTCCACTGTGTCTTTTTTTTTTTTTTTTTTGCGGTTTTGTACTTCAAAGGCAAGTACGCACACCCAAACAAACTTATTTAAAGAGAGAGTAAAGGCAATGCCATCATACAAAGCACCCAAAAGCGATCGCCCAGACTTGTGGCCGGCGACAAGCCCCCTGGGCCCCTGCTCCAGGCTCTCGCACAGGCACCCGCCCACCAGCCTCACTCCCCGCCCCCTCTTCCACTGCCACAGAGACACCAAATTAAAAAAAAAAAAAATGAAATGAATGAAAGAGAAATGAGAACACTACTTCCTTCCAAGGGAACGCCCCCACCGCTTAGGTAGCCCAGAGGTGGGAGGCACCACAAGGCGGTGCCCAGGTGAAAGCGGGACACCTGGAAATGCGGGTTGGGGACTCTCCAGGAGCGGGTATGGAGTTGTTTTCTTCGGGAGGTTTCTCCTGACAGTCTGCTGGGTTGCATTAGAACGCGGAGGACTGACCTCTGAGGACGCATACGGGGTAAACTGGGAGTCTTCAAATAGCAGTTAAAGTTCATAGTGACTGTAATGTGCATAAATTGGATTATAATCTTTAAATGTATTGGTGTCAGCCAACGTAACCCCTCCTCTGGGTATTAACCCCATTTGGCTCTCAAATGACAGCCAGTCGCAGGATTGTTCCCAAAGTCGAAGCCAGGCGGATGTTCCCACTCGGGGTGCTTTTGGCCTTGGGGTGGAATAGCGTAGCCACGCGTGGGACGGGGAGAGAACAGAGTTATGTGCCCTTAGCGATGCAGACAACCTCCACAAAGGAAATGGATAAGATCTAGACGATTGATTTGAAAGTGAAAGATGGGTGTGACTTAGGTTCGTTAAAGATTTTTTTTTTTCATCTTCTAAGCCCTTCTTTTTCTTTCTTTCCTTTTTTTTAACCGTCTTTATTTTATCTCCCCTCCCCCTTTCTCCTAGCCTCTCAACTTTTAAATCTTCGACTTCTTTCAACCTTCTCTCTGTCTTCCCACTTTGCTAACTTTCAAGTTTTGATTCTTTCTGGCAGTTTCCTCTTTCCTTTTCTTTTTTAAAACCACGAAAGCAGATTGTGTTGGCCCTCAGATTAAAGAGAGCGTTGTGGAGGGGAAGAAGTGTACCTGGAAACACCCAGTGTCCTCATTAATTTCCACTTCGATCATCTGCTCAGGAAAAAAAAAAAAAAGATAACCCAAATCATTCAATGTCATTACGGGCTAATTTTAATTTATACTTCAGCAAGCCTCGAGTTTTTAACCTAAAACTGATACCTTACACCCCTGCCTCCACCCTCACTCGGACCCCTAACCCCTCACTAAAACCAAGACAACTTCTCTCTGGGTTAAGTATCCCCAATTCCTCCCAACCATCTACCGGATTCCTCCTAGAGTGGAGAACAACGGAAGGGATTCATATTAATCCAAGTCTAAGATTTTAGAGTACTCAAAATGCTCACGTGCACATAGATGCATATTATCTTGTAGGTATACCTGTGTATAAAGATAAAGTTTACATACACATAAGCAGACTGCATGAGAGAAACTTGAAGAGTGGACCTAATATATTCTGTGCCTTATTAGATTTTTAATGAAGTAAACTGGCCAGAAGACCTTTACAATATGACTGGAAACTGACCGTTACTCTGGATGTGTCCTTAGTAAAGCCTTTTCCTATAACACAGCAACCACTGCACAAGTGAATATAGGTTAGTACAGAGGTGAGAAACAACAATCTGATTATTTTAAGTTAATATCAGGATTTGGTTAAATGGAGTCAACTAAGCTCTCTTGGATTCTCTCTGGATTCTGTCACTCACTCGTGCTGAGTGACAGTTGTCTCCTTTTTGAATTCAGAATTTGGATTTATTGCAAGAGTTAGAGGAAGAAAAAAAAAAAAGGCCATAGTATCAAAGGGAGTCTTTTCCCATTATCCCCTCCTTTCTCTAAGAATGTTTTAAAAATCAAAGAGGGTAATTCTCATTCTCCAGACTCTGGAATTTATATTCCGTCAGTAGATGGCGCACAGAGCCCTTTCACCAACGTCCTTACATGACCTCTTTACAACAAAAAGACTGGGAGGTGGGATAAAGAAAGAAAACACAACCCCCAAAACTCTAGATTTGACTTTTGAGTAAAGGATTGTACGCCAGTCTTTTAATTTACCACTTATAACCTACTAATAACTTGAATTTTAATTAAAATGCAATCAAAACACAAATAACATTACTTTTGTCCAGCATATCTAGTGAAATTGGAACTTTAAAGTGAGGTAGAAATATGAGAAACAACCTTTTGGCTACTTGGCTTTGTAATTATAGAAACATTGTGCAGTGACATGGCAAATGACTTAACTTTAGAGTGCAGGGTTTACATGCCCATGGACCCAGGCTGTTTGATCTTCTGACACTACATCTTCCGATCTGTCTCCTCTCCTCTCCTCTCCTCTCCTCTCCTCTCCTCTCCTCTCCTCTCCTCTCCTCTCCTCTCCTCTCCTCTCCTCTCCCCTCCCCTCCCCTCCCCTCCCCTCCCCTCCCCTCCCCTCCCCTCCCCTCCCCTCCTCTCCTCCTTCCCCCCACTCCCTCTTTCTTCCTTTTCTATCTCTAACATTAAATATAGTTTTTAAAGATCTAGAGATATATTTATATATTTGGAGATATTTTTAGAGATTAGATATCTTTTAGAGATAACCTTTTCAAATACACACACACACACACACACACACACACACACACACACACACACATTGTTGTTTTCCAGAGCACTCACTGATCAGTTCCAGCTTACAGTGGTGCCAAGGGATTGAACCTGAGATCTTGGAGCTTTAGGCATGAAAGGTTTTTTGGTTGGTTGGTTGGTTTTGCATAGGAACAATGCTGTTTCTTTAAAAGAAAACATTTTTTTGTAAAGATTGATAGATTGATGATAGAGAACCAGATCATTATTAACAGGCACATTTGATGCCAACGATCAAACTCAGAGGCCTCATGCTTGTAGATCCATTGCTCTCTTGTCACTGTGCCATCTGCCAGAATTCAGAAGAAAACTTATTGCAAATTTAAGGTAAAATTCTTTAGCATTAAATACAAAAAAAATTAATAAAAGTACTAAAGGATAAAACCTTGTATCCAAAAAACAACCATCTTACCAAAATTCATGATGTAGTATGGGTTCGTTTTGAGGAGCAGAAAAGCAAAATAATTGATACTATCATATCAAATAAAATGCCTGTTTTGTTCCTAGTCAATAACACCATCATCAGCACCACCACCTCTACCTTGATTCCAGTCCTTTTTTTATTTATTCATTTATTTACTTACTTATGTATTTACTTATTTACTTATTTGTGTATTTATTCATTTTTTTATTTCTTTATTGGGAGATTAATGTTTTACAGTCAACAGTAAATACAACAGTTTGTACATACATAACATTTCTCAGTTTTCCACATAACAATACAGCCCCCACTAGATCCTCTGTCATCCTTTTCCAGGGCTCCAGTCCTTTTATCTGTAACTGTCCTGCACAGTTGTTTGTTTGCTTGCTTGCTTGCTTTACCAGAGCACTACTCAGCTCTAGCAGGGGGGTGGGGAGGTTGGGGGGAGGAACTTGCAATAACCACTCTATTTACCCAGTACTGTTTTGTATAGTTTTAAAACTATGGCCAGTTTGGTTATTTCTGGCACAACTTTAAAGAGTAATTAGAGTATAAGGAATAGTTTTTGCTTCTTCATAAAATCGTATCTACTTATTGTGGTTATTGATTCTTAAACTTAAATACTCAATAAAAATTAATCATTACGGGGGGTAATGCAGTGGATTAAGCACACATGGCACAAAGTGCAAGGACTGGCATAAGGATCCTTGTTCGAGCCCACAGGCTCCCCACCTGCAGGGGGGTTGCTTCGCAAGCGGTGAAGTAGGTTTGCAGGTGTCTCTCTCTCCTCAGTCTTCCCCTCCTTTCTCGATTTCTCTCTGTCCTATCCATCAACAACTATAACAACAATAACAACCACAACAAGGGCAACAAAATGGGAAAAATAGCCCCTAGGAGCAGTGGATTCATAGAGGCTAAATAAATAAATAATCATTGCTTATCTTTTACTGTATATAAGAATACTAGGGGTTAGGATGTGGGGGGAAGTAGGGAGAGAAAGATCAGAAAACAAGGCAAACACTAAAAAGATATATTCTCAAAATTAGGCTCAATAAATAACTTCTCTCATAATGATTCACTTCTTTGTTCATTCACAAAAATTATGTTTGCCTATTCCGTGGTGCTAAAGACAGGTCTATGCACTAAGAATATAACAACAATGGAGCTTCCTTCTATTGTCACAGACTTTATGATCCAATGGAAGAGTTTCACCAAAACTATCTCTTTTAAATATTTTATTTATTTATTTATTGTTTATTGGATAGAGACAGAAATTGAGAGGGCAGGGGGAGGTAGGTAGATGATACATACATACATACATACATACATACCTGCTGCACCAGTGAAATTTCCCTCTTGCAGGTGGTACCAGGGGTTTGAACCCTGGTCCTTGGGTATTATAGCATATGTGTTCAATTAAGTGTGCCACCACCCAGCACCCAAAACTATCTTTTTAAAAGTTGCCAAAAAATAAAACTGGGGGGGGGGAGGGCGGGTGGTAGCACAGCGGGTTAAGCGCACATGGAACAAAGCACAGGACCGGCGTTAGGATCCTGGTTCGAGCCCCTGGCTCCTCACCTCCAGTAGGAGTCACTTCACAAGCGGTGAAGCAGGTCTGCAGGTGTCTATCTCTCGCCTTGTCTTCTCGCGATATCTCTCTGTCCTATCCAACAACGAGAACAGTAATAACAACAATAAACAACAAGGACAATAAAAGGGAAAAAATGGCATCCTGGAGCAGTGGATTGGTAGTGCAGGCATAGAGCCCCAGCAATAACCCTGGAGGGGAAAAAAAAATGTCCATAAAACCTAGTGTTACATGTAAGCAAATAGTTTAAAAATTTGACATAAATCTCACAAAGACAAAAAAATAATAGCACAGGATTAAAAGTCAGGAGTGATTGCCCTCAATTTCACCTTTTTTTTTTTAACTTAAAATAATATGAGAGGGTAGTGTTTGTTGTTGCAACAGCAGCCAAGACCTAATTTCCTTTTCCTTGATCTAAAGTTTTTCTGTGTTCACCTATTGTAGCTATTTAGTGGAATGCTTCATGACTTTGCATGTCATCCTTACCCAGGGCCCATGCTAGTCTTCTCTGTATCATTCCAATTTTAATAATAGATGCTGTCGAAGCAAACATTGTAGCTCTATTAAGAAAGAAAAAAAGGAAGTGGAGGGGGAGTCAGGCGGTAGCAGGTCTGCAGGTGTCTATCTTTCTCTCGCCCTGTTTTCCCATCCTCTCTCAATTTCTCTCTGTCCTATCCAACGACAGCAACAGCAACAATAATAATAATAACCACAACAATGATGGAACAACAAGGGCAACAAAAGGGGGGGAAATGGTCTCCAGGAGCAGTGGATTCGTGGTGCAGGCACTGAGCCCCAGCAATAACCCTAGAGGCACAAAAAAAAAAGTGGAGGAGGAGGAAGAATAAGAAGGGGGGAACTGGGGAGATAACATAATGTTTATACCAAAAAATAAATAAGTAAATAAACTTTCACTACTGAGACACCAAAGGTCCCAGGTTCAAGCCCAACACCACCAGAGCTGAGCAGTGCTCTAGGAAGGAAAAAAAAAAAGCCTTTGAATCAAAGAAAGCTGAATATATCGCTTCAAAACCATGAGCATATTTTCAGTTGAAATGGTCTTACTCTTAAGAAATTTTTGGCCTAAAATGTTACATTTTTAATATATTTAATTCATGATGCTAAGATAATGTGCTGTGGTCCCCAGAATAGTAGTAAATTATTACTACTTTGAAAAACCAATTGTTCCAATACTCACTTAAGCACCTATTCCAGAACTATTTCCAGAGACAAGACATATACAAAGATTTTTTTTTTCTTAACCATCAGAGTCTCTTCATGTGTAAATTATTCCCTGAGAGTAATTTAAGCAATGCACTTATACATTCAGGAGACAAGAGTGCTTCTACAGTAACAATTTATTAATTTAGTGGGCTGTATCCCTAATTTAATAAATAGCACCTCAAGGCTGGAGATTAATCAAGGATGTTATGCAAAATAAACTATACAAAAAATGATATATATTAGAAATCAGTTGATATAATGTAATGGAAAATGTCTTCCTACTGTACACAAGAAACAGTAAAATGACCACAGGTAAAATGCATATTACATTCAAATTGCTAATTGACAGTCTTAACCACAGACTATTTTGCTATATCTCCGCGTATTACTGGAATATCATCAAAGCCTTCTACACACTTTCCTACTGCTCTTTACAAAAAGGTTTGACTGTCTTGATTTCTTTCCTAGAAATTCTATTTTCATATACCATTTTACCTCCCTAGTTCACATACTACGAATGAAGACTTACACATAATCCTTTCATCCTAAAATCAAGTTATATTTTGCCTAATTTGGTGAAAATGGAAAAATAACATTTTAAGCCTCTGAAGTAATGTAGACAGACCAAACTTCACAAGAAATTTAGGAAGAAGAAATTACTCCCTTCCGTGTATTAAATGATCTGACAGCAGCTTGAAAATAATGCTAAGCCTCTAAGAAGTGAGTGATTTACTGCCGTCTGGTAGGATCAAGTATCCTGTTTGGGCTAAACTATTTACAGTCAGCTCTGAATAATCCATGAGCATATTATCCACTTTGTAGATAATCTACAGTGACACAATTTATGTGTATGTGGGGTTTCCAATTGAAAATTTATGTTAGAGTCAAATTTTTTTTTTTTTAACTATACACAATGCACACACTACATCTATTTGTCAGTTTCCACTCCTACTTTTTCTTACATAGAAGTTTTTATTTTAGGACCAAAATCTAGCTCACCACATAAGAGACATGACTTGCCATGCAATAGGCCTAGGTTCAAACTACAGCACCACCACCACATGGGACTGCAAAAGCATCTAAGAAACTGCAGTACTGAGGTATCTCTCCTTCAGCTTTGTCACTCTAGCTGAATGAAAAAAGTCAGCCCAGGAGCAGTGGAATCCCACAGGTGTGAGACTTCAGCTCCACATATACACAAAATTTTTATTTCAGTCCATCTTTCTCTTTTGGAGAACAATTTACTAACTTTCCTAAGCAGTTTGTCACTCTGGGTATAGAGTGTTTTGGAAAAACAAAACAAAACCAATGAAAATAAATAAAGAAAACTAAGGTTACTTCCAAATACAGGAAATAGAACAAACTGATAGAAAATAAGGTATATTCATTTACCATGCTGAACCCAAGAATTCCTGGAGACTATTGCTAATTTTAATTTAATTACATAATTCTCTGTGAAATGAAATAAATGAAAGTTAGTGGAAGACTACCTTCTAACTGTAATGGTAACAATTAAAGAAAGTCTTCAAGTTGTAACAATGTGGTAAAATCATTTATATGTACCCAAAAAGTCTTTCTATATATACAATTAGAGCTTTGATATCTATTATTTGAATTTTTATCTCAAGTCCCAGTGATTCTAATGTTTCAATTTATTATTAATTCAGTACATTACATTGCCTTATACTCCATGTCCATTGTAGGTCAGTCAGTCACTATTCTTAGTCTATTAACCTCAGGGTCAGTGAAATAGCTCATTTGGATAGAGTGATGCTTTGCCCTGTGCAAGGCCCAGGTTAGAGCCCTACCTGAACTTTACTGAAGCAAGCTTCAGTGATATGATCACTTTCATTTTCTTTCTTTGTATTTTCTGTCTCTATCAAAATTAAGTTACACTAAACTCAAATTAAATTAATATTAATATTAGGATACAAAAATAGAATGCCTCCAACACTCTCATTTATTTCAAAGCATTTCACGATTATTGCCTTAGAGTTGACAGGTTGCTGCAGCAAATAAAAAAACAAATGTTATTAAGTGCATGACTAAGTTTTTTTTATGTACTTATGTCTTTATTTAAGAAAAATATTTAGCCATGACATTTACAATAAGCCTTACTTTCAAAATGATTGGAGTTATTTACTAAGGCTGCACATCTTAATCTAAATTTTACTTTAAACAACTCCAATTATTCAAGTTGGTTAAACTTCAGTCTCAAAAAGAATGTATTAGTACAGCACTAAAAGAAAATTGTGGCTGAACAGTGGTGCAGTTTGTAAAGCATATACATTGCCATGGACAAATATTAGTGTTTAAGCCCCCAGTCCCAATGGGAGGAGAGGGGGGCTGGAGCTTCAGGAGCTCCAGCAGTCTTCTCTCTCTCTCTCCTTTTAAATATCTTTATTTATTTTATAGAGACAGCCAGAAATGGAGAGGAAGGGGAAAGAGAGAGAGAGAGGGAGAGAGACTGAGAGACACCTGTAACCCTGCCTCACCACTAGTGAAGCTTTCCCCTGCAGGTGGGGACTGGGGGGCTTGAACCTGGGTACTTGTGCATTGAAATATATGCACTCAACCATGTGCACCACCACACGATCGATCTCTCTCTCGAGATACACACACACACACACACACACACACACACACACACACACATTTTTTTTTTAATTTAAGATATTTATTTTAATAGAGATTGAGAGAAATTGAGAGGGAAGGGGGAGATAGGGAGAGAGGGTGGGCGGGAGTTAGGAGGAGAGAAGGACCTGCAGCACTGCTTGACTGCATGAAGCTTTCCCCCTGCACGTCAGGAGCAGCGACTTGAGCCAGGGTCCTTGTACTCTATAAAGTATGTGCTTAACCAGGTACAACACATCCTGCCCCTGCTCTTTTACCTATTTCTATCTCCCTCTTCTCTCTCAATTCTGTCTCTATAAAAACAGAAGACGAAAACAAAAAGTACTCTGACTAAAAGGGATAACAGAATTTTAAAATCATTCTTTTATAGCCAACAATACAGTGATAGATTTGTCAAAGTTTATTAGTATACATTGAAAATATGAAGCAAGGGAATCGGGCGGTAGCGCAACGGGTTAAGCGCAGGTGGCGCAAAGCACAAGGACTGGTTCAAGCCCCTGGCTCCCCACCTGCAGGGGAGTCGCTTCACAAGCGGTGAAGCAGGTCTGCAGGTGTCTATCTTTCTCTCCCCTTCTCTGTCTTCCCCTCCTCTCTCCATTTCTCTCTGTCCCATCCAACAATAATGACATCAATAACAACAACAATAATAACTGTAACAATAAAGCAACAAGGGCAACAAAAGGGAATAAATAAAGAAAAGATAACAAAAAGAAAAGAAAATATGAAGCAAAAGGTTTTTAGAGACTACATTAATCAGGGGCCAGGTGATAGGACACCTGGTTGAACACACCTATTACAATAAACAGGTACCCAGGTTTGAGCCCCCAGTCCCCACCTGCGAGAAGAAAACTTTCAGAGTGGTGAAGCAGTGTTATAGGTGTCTCTCTCCTTCTCTGTCACTCCCTCCCCTCTCAGTTATTAGATGTCTCTATCCAATAAATAAATAAATAAATAATAATTAAAAATGAATAGTTTAATCACAATGATACACAACTGTATTGTAGAACTCCATAAATAACACACTACTTACAAAAAGGGTCCTTCCAGTGGAGAAATATGACAAACACCACTTATGCAAGTAATCAAACTTTTCATTACCAATAATGGGAAGTGCCTCTGATGTGATACTATAAAAATATATATATATAAAGGGAGTCGAGCTGTAGCACAGCGGGTTAAGCGCAGGTGGCGCAAAGCACAAGGACCGACATAAGGATCCCGGTTCGATCCCCGGCTCCCCACCTGCAGGGGAGTCGCTTCACAGGCGGTGAAGCAGGTCTGCAGGTGTCTGTCTTTCTCTCCTCCTCTCTGTCTTCCCCTCCTCTCTCCATTTCTCTCTGTCCTATCCAACAACGACAACAACAATAATAACTACAACAATAAAACAACAAGAGTAACAAAAGGGAATAAATAAATCAAATAAATATTTAAAAAATATATATATATATATATAACATCACTTGAACCAACAAAGGCCCCACATTCAATTGCCAGCACCACCATAAACCAGTCTAAAAGTACTTGGGTGTTAAAAAAAAAAAAGTATAGAATATAGCATAATGGTTATGCAAAAAGTCTCAAGCAAGAGCTTTTGAGATTCCAGGTTCAATCCCCTCACACCACCATAAGCCAGAGCTAGATAGTGCTCTTGTAAAAATAAAACAAAAAAAGTATAACATCACCTATGTATCACTGTGGAAAGAATTTGAAAGCAACCATCCCTCTCTCCACCACCACTGGTCAGTTCCATCAGTAACAGCACCATAAGCCATCTTGTGGGCTTTCCCAGGACCTTGCCCTCACCAAAAAGCAGCCATGGTAGGGACAGCTCCAGTCTCCATAAAGAGGTTGGGTTATACTGCCCTGTCACTTGAGGAAGACTGGTTCTGAAATGAGGGCAACCTGCTGTTCCTAGCTAAGACCATGAGCTGCGAGCTCAGACCAATAGGAACTCAGAGGTTTTAAAGGCTCTAGTGATATATATATCCTGGGTCACGTAGATGGAGGTAAATAGTTAATTTTATCCACAGTTTTTTTTTTTTTTTTTCAAGAATGGGAGCTACTTACTGCCCTAATCAAACTTTCTAATCCTATTTCTAGTCCTCTGACACCATTTTCTCAGACAATATTTTTATCCAACTTCAGGCTGCTAGTTAGCAAACTCAAGCAAAACTACCATAATTGTGTGCCCCTAGAAAAATGCCTAAAATGGACTTCCTAGCTTTCTTCTACCCTAAGATCCCTAAGCTCTTCTGCTCTATTCCTACTTTTTGGTTCCTGTTCATTAACCACTTTGTCTCACTTTATGTCCTGCCACCTTCCAGACACCAAGTTGCAGGTGCTACCATGATTCCATCCTAACTTTTCTATGCAGATGACCTCACCAATGTATCCTGGACCCTCGCATCTCCAGAGCTCTGACCCACTAGGGAAAGATAAAAACAGGCTGGGGGTATGGACCAAGTCCAGCAGAAAAGCAATTATAGAAGCCAGAACTCCTACCTTCTGCAACCTAAAAACAACCTTGATCCATATGCCCAGTGAGGGAGAAGTGATAGGAGGAAGAATATAAGAGGGCTCGGAACTCCAGCTCTATCAGCACCTGGAGAGAGAGGAGGAAAAGGAGAGGGACATGTGGAGGTAATAATGGTGTCATGAGTGGCTTGAAGGGGAAGAGTAGATTGGATCAGGAAGAAAAACGGACATTTATGTATAAATGTAGGCAGACAATTGTAGAAATGATGGTTGGCCCATGTCTACAACCTTAGGGGAACTGTGGTGGTTTGCAGTAGAGAGAGTGAAGATTCAGAATTCTGGTCGTAGGAATGGTGTGTAATTATACCCGTACTGATATGTGATTTTGTAAAACAATATTAAATCACTAATGATCTTTTTTAAAAAAGAAAAGAAAGCAACCATAAGGAAGAACTAAGATAAATCTCAATTCCCACATTGCAAAATACCCATACTATTGCTTATCCCCACTCTGTAAAAAAAAAAAAAAAAAAAAAAAACTATCATGGGGAGATGAGAGTTTCTACCTATATGCCAGCAACTGTAGTGTAAACCATTAAACCCCCAATAAAATGGGGAAAGAAAAAGTGAGGAAATGGCCTGTATATACATATGGACAAAAAAAAGGGGGTAACTGGGAAAGAAAAATATAAACTCTATAGGATCTTATTTGAAAGGAAAGATAGTGGATTGAAACTGTTTATTTCTCCATTTAAGACTGTAAATTTGTGCTTTTCACCATCAAATCTGACTTTGAACTATAACAGTACTGTGGCTTCTAGTTGACTGACATGTTTGAGGTCAGCAATCTTTAGTGATCTCAGATATGTCTCTGTCAAGGAAGGAGGCATAAAGGGAACAAGACACAGGCCATGGGTTTGCCATACCCTGCTGAATTAGTAACAATATTTTCATGTGAATGTTCTTTGAAAAGTAGATGTTGTGCATGAAAGGTTTCCCTCATGAGATTACAGCAATTTAAAGGTCATTCAATCTGCAGACTGCTTAATTGTGCCCCATTAAGCATTTCTCAAAAGGAAGTGTGTGTGTGTGTGTGTGTGTGTGTGTGTTAATACTGTTCAAGGACTGCCAATATCAGCATTGTCTAACTTAGAAAGATTTTTTTTTTCATGGCTTTTATCACTGACCCGATGTATAATGCACTTACTTTCCTTTTTTTATTGTTCAAGGGCAGTTTGATGTGTAACCTTGACTCACTTAGAAATCATCTAATGCTTTTGTTCTTAGATAATATTTTTTTAAAGGTCACCTACCTCTGACACCCACAGGTTAGTACTTCCCAGAATCAAAATGGGACCTTTTCTTTATCAGGTACAGTCAGTGCCAAGTCAAAAGATGTTGAGCAAATAATTGACTTAACAAATCGTTCTTCAGGTTTTCATTGTGGGGTCAGGATCCATGTGAGGAATTAATTTTATCATTATTAGTGTATGGGGGGGCACTTTTCTGCCAGAGATGGGGATTTGGTAAGAGTAGATAAAATATGAGCAAAATAGAGAGTTACATTTTACCTTTACAAACTTTTGAAAGAATACATGGAAGGTACTATTTCCTAAAAATGTTGGCCAGAGGTAGAGCTTATTGAATAAAGTAAGTGAAGGAAAATATCAGACCTCAAATAAAGTGCAAATAAGCAAGATAAATCCAGGCCAGTTAGTGTGTGTGTGTGTGTGTGTGTGTGTGTGTGTCCGTGTGTGTGTGTGTGTGTGTCCGTGTGTGTGTGTGTGTCCGTGTGTGTGTGTGTGTGTGTGTGTGTGTGTGTGTAAATCCAGATTACATCAGCAAACAAAATACATGGACACCATAAACAAAATAACTGTATTATGGAAAAATTCTTTTCTAAGTGCAAAGCTTTAGAGACAGGTTTTGTATTTTTTTATTATCTTTATTTACTGGATATAGAGAGCCAGAAATCAAGAGGGAAGGGGGATATAGAGAGGGAGAGAGACAGACAGACAGACACCTGCAGCCCTGCTTCACCACTTGCAAAGCTTTTCCCCTGCAGGTGGGGACTGGGGGCTTGAACCCGGGTCCTTGCGCACTATAATGTGTGTGCTTAACCAGGTGGCACCACCACCTGGCCCGGTTTTTAATTTTTTTAATCAGTAATCTTAATGGGTAAACTATAATTGCATATAATATCCATACTTTTGGGCCAGGGGTGAAGAGACCCCTGCAGGGAACCATATTGCCCTGACTGAGTCCTCAAGTAAGCATGTGAAAGTGTGAGTGCTCCCTGTATGTTCCACAGGCCCACTGTCCATTTTGTAACCAGCCACCAACATCCAACAAAAACCAGAGTTGGTTGACTAAATGAATTCAGCCACTAGGCTTAAACTGTTAAAGCATTTCTTTTTGTTTGTTTGTTTGTTTTTAAAATTTATTTATTTATTCCTTTTTGTTGCTCTTGTTGTTTTATTGTTGTAGTTATTGTTGTTCTTGATGTCGTCGTTGTTGGATAGGACAGAGAGAAATGGAGAGAGGAGGGGAAGACATAGAGAGGGAGAGAAAGATAGACACCCGCAGACCTGCTTCACCACCTGTCAAGTGACTCCCCTGCAGGTGGGGAGCCGGAGGCTCAAACCGGGATCCTTACTCCCAGGATCCTTACACTGGTCCTAGTGCCTTGCGCCACCTAAGCTTAACCTGCTGTGCTACTGCCTGACTCCCTGTTAAAGCATTTCTAATGACAACTTTTTTTTTTTTGAAATATTGAATCACCTATAATCTTATACTAGGTAGATCAGAAGCAACCAGGCCTGACAGTATCTAAGATATAGTTATTTATAAATAGCATTAAAATGATATAAAACATGGTGAGGTCTTATATGGTATAGTAAATCCTAACCATGTGATTTTTTTAAGCAAACTAAATTCCCAAATAACTAGGTTACAATAATAATTATCTATTGCCTTTTTTAACTCCTTGTTTTCTTTAAAATCCATATTTCTCCCAGTCATGGAACCTAAGGGACTTTCTTCATGATTCTTCTCTTGATTTCCTCCCCTATGATACTGCCTTTGCTGACCTCAACTAAACCAATGTAACCAGTGTCTCCACATCATGTCTTACTTTGGACTTACTTTTTTGGCAGAAATGCCAAGCCTGAGATGTCAAGCCTCCAACTTCAATAATCTAGTGAGACCTTTCCTAATACTTGGGACTCTCTAGTTCCATTTCAAATGATGCATTTTCTAACAAAGTTACAGACTCTAGATTTAGAACAGGGCCTAAGGGACAGGGTGCTTGTGCACATGTATCCATAAATCAGGGGAAAACATGTACCCCAAAGTAAAAGTACTCAGTAATCTGCTATAAATAGATTTAGACAATGATCTAGTTTTGGGTTAACAATAAAGTTGATACATCATTGTAAATCAATGTTACATCAATAAAAACAGTTACAAACAAATACATTTTAGCCTTAAAATTGTGATCATTTGTACATGGCAGGAAAAAGAGGTAGAGAGAATTACAAGTTCATAACATGTAACCTAAGTCAGTCTTCTCCTAGTCATGATCCTGGACTTAACAAATTGGTAGGAATTTTCTGATTAGACACTTAAGACTTTGATTTTATTATTTTAATCTAGGGAGAGTAGGGAGAATGGGAGTTATGATTTCTCTTCCTAATTAGAAATAAAACGGGTGAGAAAGCATAATGGTTATGCAAAAACACTTTCATGCTTGAGGCACCAAAGGTCCCAGGTCTAATTCCCAGCACCATCTTAAACCATAGGTGAGCAGTGCTCTGTTATAAAAGAAAAAGACAAAGAAGGGAAAAGAAAGAAAGAAAACTCACAGTCATCATATTAGTGGAGGAAATTGCTGCTGCTTCTTAGTTCACCTCAGTTCAATATATGATGGAATATTTTAGAAAAAATATAAAACAAGAACAAACCAAGAAAATAGCCAATTCCCCTAGTGCTATACATTTATTTAACAGATACTACTGTATACCTGTCATATGTGAAGTATCTACAGAATTGCATTTTACAACTCTAGATAGAATTCAATGACAATAGGATAGTGTCATATTAGTTCAAGAATAGAGAGATAATATTTAAAAAAAGAGACAAGTACTTAGAATCACATAATGAGGTAATAAAGTCTGTTAGAAGGCAACCTTGGAAAAAACATTGCAAATATTTAGTTCTTAAGTTGCTCAAGATAGTATATTTCATGCAGAAAACCTATGTAGTAACTAACAAGAGACTGTGACCTGGAAATTGGGGCAAGGAATAAAATGTTGTCTTCTCCAGCCTGAGGCCCTGAATTGAACCCCCAACGGCACATGTGCCAGAGTGATACTCTGGTTCTCCCTTTGCCCCACCCTTTCTCACAAATAAATAAAAATACAAATAAATAAATAAATATTAAAATTAAATAAGAGGGGGCCTGGTGGTAGCGCACTGGCTTACGCGCACATAGTGTTAATCACAAGGACATTTGCAACGATCTAAGTTTGAGCCCCTGGCTTCCCACCTGGAGAGGGGTCACTTCAAAAGCAGTGAAGCAGGTCTGTAGATGTCTTTCTTTCCCCCTCTCTGTTTTCCCTTCCTCTCTCAATTTCTCTCTGTCCTATTCAACAACAGCAGCAAAGCAATAACAGCAACAATGGGGGGAAAAAAAGATGGCCACCAGGAGCAGTAGATTCGTGCAGGCACCAAGCCACAGTGATAACCCTGGAGGCAAAATAATAATAATAATGCAAAACAAAAATAAGAAACAATAGGAGTAAGATATAATGAACATAGAATTTCTTATCAATTCAGAAACGGTGAAGCAAGGGAATCTATCATTATAAAGGATTCTGTTATTACAGGCAAGTATCCTAAAGGCTAAGTTGAGAACTGGGCAGTGTCACACCCACTTGAGTGCATAGATTACCACGTGAAAGGACAGGGTTCAAGTCACCCCCCCCCCACGCACACACAGACAGCCCTTTGCCCCTGCCCCCACTTGCAGGGGACACTTTCACAGTCTCTCTGTCTCTTTTTCTCTCTCCCTCCCTCCCTCTCTCTTCTCCCTATCTCTGCTTCCCTTTCCCTCTCACTTTTTCTATTTCTATGAAAATAATGTATAATTAGTGCAGCCTGGAACATTCCTACTCATGACCATAGAATGTGAGCTCAGACCTATAGGGATGCAGAGGTTACATAGGTTCCTGTGCTGAATATGGGCCCCACATCAAATCGATGGGGTTTACAGTTAACAATATTTATATACTTTCCCCATATTTGGGAGCTACTTACTCTCTTTCCTGATCCAGCTTTCTAATCCTTTTTCCAACTATGACACCATCACCCTAGACAATAACTTGGGTCCACCTGCATATCAGATGTCAAGCTCAGGAAAAAACTAGTGAAGTCATGGGTCCCCTGGAATATACCTAAAATAGATCCACTTGCTTTTTCCAAAATGGAGACCCCAGATCTTCATCTGAAATATTCTTGCCTTTAGGTTCATGATTAATCAACAATTTGTTCTCCTTAATATCTTAACTTTTTCAGCCACCAGGTTCTGGATGCTACCATGATGTCAGCCTGATTTCCCTGGGCAGAGGACCCTACCAATATGTCCTGGAGCCCTCCCTCCCCAGATCCTTGCTCCACTAGAGAAAGAGACAGGCTTGGAATATGGATCAACCTTCCAGTGCCCTGCCAGTGCAGGGAAGCAATTACAGAGCCAGACCTTCCATCTTCTGCACCCCATAATGATCCTGGTTCTATACTCCCAGAGGGCTAAAGAAGAGAAAAGCTTTCAAGGGAGGGGATGGGCCATGAGACTTGATTACTTAGTTGCACATGTTTGAAGAATTCACTGAATTCATATGAAAAACGCTACAAAGCAATATTAAATCAGTCTTAGCAGATTTTTCCCCTTTTAAAAATACTGACCTAGATATAAGTTGGCTAACCTACATATTAATGTCAAAGATAAAATGATTTAACTCCTGGGTAGAAGAAAGACAACTTGGCAAAACTGGGGAGCATTAATGTTCTTAGCCAAGTACATTTCTCAGAAAGGATATTTACATCCAAAAAGTTGACTCAAATTGATAGAGTTCAGGAGTAGCAGACTTTCCCTACATAACAAATTTATACATCTTACTCTACTGTTGCAAGAGAAAAAAATGTTTCAAAAAATATTTCTTTAAGCTAACATTACAGAGTCATTTAAATTAGGAAGAAAAAAAACAGTCCTGAAGTAGCCACTATGCCATAGGTGAAAATAATATTTTATTTTACAATATTTTTATATTTACTTATTTTCCCTTTTGTTGCCTTGTTTTTATTGTTGTAGTAGTATTATTATTGTTGTTATTGATGTCGTTGTTGTTAGGACAGAGAGAAATGGAGAGAGGAGGGGAAGAGAGAGAGAGAGAGAAAAACACCTGCAGACCTGCTTCACCACCTGTGAAAGGACTCCCCTGCAAGTGGGGATCCAGGGGCTCGAACTGAGATCCTGAGGCCGGTCTTTTCATTTCATGCCATGTGAACTTAACCCACTGTGTAAAGCAAATCAATGATTTCTTGCTCTGTCTTAGCCAACAACAAAACAGTAACAATAATAACAACAAGGGCAACAAAATGGAGAAAATGGCCTCCAGGAGCAATGGATTTGTAGCGCAGACACTGAGCCCCAGCAATAATCCTGGAGGCAGGAAAAAAAAAAAAGAAAGAAATGTATCAGACAATATGTGAAAATTAGAAATTTTTACACAGAAAATTGAATTCTCTGCTTACCCTGGGAAAAAGAAAGTCAAAAACTGTGGCCACCCCAGAGTTCATTATCTGAATGATAGTTCAGCTGCGTGCAGGCTGCCCTGTATACAGTATGTACCCAGCCACCTACCACATAAAGATCCGCTTCATTCATTCCACTCATTTACTCACTGCCCTAACTCTTGAGAACTTTTTTTTATGGTGATAAAGATAATTTATTATCCTTTGGATCTCATTGTTGATATCCACATATTTGTACTATTATGATCTACATGTCAAATTAGGCTTTATGTTTACTGGGTTTAGTAATAGTTCTCAGAGACAGAGAGGAGAGACACTATAACTCTGCTTTACTTCATCTACAGCTTTCCTTTTGCATGGTGCTCAAGTGAGTAGCTGGGTGCTTGAACCCAGGTCCCCATACATGGTCAAGTGTATACTCTACCTAGAAAGGTATCTTCCAGTTCCAGCCTTTATATTTCTTAATTTAAAAATGCATTTTTGGGAGCACAGCATGTTAAGTGCACTTGGCACAAAGTGCAAGGACCGGCCTGAGGATCCCAGTTTGAGCATCCAGCTCCCCACCTGCAGGGGAGTCGCTTCACAAACGTTGAAGCAGGTCTGCAGTTGTCTTTCTCTCCCCACTCTGTCTTCCCCTCCTCTTTCCATTTCTCTCTGTCCTATCCAACAATAATGACATTAATAACAACAATAATAACTAAAAGAATAAAACAACAAGGGCAACAAAAGGAATAAATAAATAAATATTTTAAAATGTAATTATTGCTTATACACTGAAGTTATGTCTAGGAGAATACCTACCTTCTTTTATATTTAAGTTTAACAAACGTGTATGTATACCAGACATTGTTATAAGCTCTTTACAAAAAAATTAACTTGTTAAATCTCCAATAATAATTCTGTGACATTAGAACACTAATATTACTTCTAATTTAGGCCTCAGTAATCAGATGTACTAAGAAATTAAATACTTTGTAAAGGATCTATCACACAGCTAAATAGAAAAGTTCCAAAGTCACTCACTGTCTAGGTTTGCCTCCTATAATTCAAATCATGGCAATATTAACGCAGATTTCATGTTACCAAGATGCAGGTCTAACCCAAATAATAGTACAAATATTGATGGGAAGACAGCAGAATATTATGTGAAAGAATTTAATGTCTGAGGTCTCAAGGTTCCAGGTTCAAGCCCTGACACCACCGCAAACCAGGGTTTAGTAAAAACAAAAAAAGTGGGGTCTGGAAAGATTTTCATGCCTGAGGTCCTGAGATCCCAGGTTCAATCCCCAGCACTACCATAAACCAGAGCTGTGCAGTACTTGGCATCTCTCTCTCTGTCTCTTTATCTCTCTCTGTCTCTCTCTCTTTACCTCCCTCCCTCTCTCTTTCTCTCTTATAAATACATACAAAGAAGAGAGAGCACATATGTAGAAATGGACTGAACAAAAACAACCATAATTCTGGACCAACTACAAGATACTCTTCTTGAAAAGCTCACCTTCAGTTCACCTACTCTTCCAATAAATACTCTAGAATATCCATCTGTTATTTGTAGCTGGAGAACAAACCAGGCAACAGCAATCTCAGACAGAGGAATGAGTATGCGCATTAGAAATTCTTTGAGACTAGCAAGATGGCTGGCTCTTCACAAGTGGGAACCATCAGGAAGGTGAAAAAAATCTGTAAACTCAGTATTTCTAATGTAGTATTGTTTTGCTTTTTAATTTACTTGGTAAAATGATACTTGTTTTAATCCTTAGCATGCACTCTAGTAGAATTTTTGTAGATTAGTAACTTAAAAAATAACTTTAAAAATATTTTCATTTTAATGCTAGAGAGACAGTGACACACACACAAACATGTAGCACTGCTCAAATCTGTTTTTATGATGGTCTGGGGGGTTAAACCTGGGTCTTTGGAGCCTCAGGCATAAAGTCTATTTTCATAGCCAATATGCTATTCCCCCAGTCCTTAAGTGTTTCATTAAAAAAAAAAAAAAAAGAAGAATGCTTGTGTCACAGTTAATTTTTCTAGAACTGATAATCTCTGTATAGGTTTACTTGGTTTAATCTTCATTCATTAATAAATACTTCTTCAATGTCTCCTCCATTAAACCTGAGGAATCATTAATTAAGAAGAGAAAAGAACCCAGCTGCTTTTCTCAGGTGCATGACAGGTTGGTGATGAAGGAGGCTGGAGAATGTGGTCTCTATTTGGTAAGCCATCATGGAAGCCTCCTGATGTGGGCCTGGTGAGGCTCCGAAAGTGCATACAGGATCAACATATTGATGTGACTATGTTGTGGAAATATGATGTGTTCCAATTGGTTGCGTGGTAGGGGAGCGGGCTGTGACTGGAGGCTTAAACCCAGGTACTTGTGTATTGTAGCATGTATGCTCTACCAAGTGTACCACTGCCCGCCTCAAAATTTGAGTTCTCTTAACAAGAAAAGCATGGTGAATAAATAATGGGTAGGTGGAATGAATTTCTGCTGTGTTCTTTATACTTAGCACATTATTATGTTTCATACACATATACACGTTTGAAAACAAGAAATATATTTTGTTCTACTACTAACTATAGTAGGTCAGGTTGCTAGAAAGAGAATTTGAAAAAGGAACATGAGCCATTTGTAAGGTCCAGGTATATGGTCTTGGTATGCTTTTTTTTTTAATTTATAAAATAGAAACTGACAAGACCATAGGATAAGAGGGGTACAACACACAATTCCAGCCACTGGAACTCCATATCCCATTTCCTCCCCTTATAGCTTTCCTATTCTTTATCCCTCTGGGAGCATGGACCAAGGGACATTACAGAATTCAGAAGGTGGAAGGTCTGGCTTCTCTAATTGCCTGTTCCCACCCCCTCTACCCCACTGAACATGGGTGCCGCCAACAGGTCAATCCATATTCCCAGCCTGTCTCTCTCTTTTCCTAGTGGGACAGGGATCTGGAGAGATGGTGCTCCAGGACACATTGCTGGAGTCCTCTGCCCTGGGAAGTCTGGTTGGCATCATGGTAGCAACTGGAGCCTAGTAGATGAAAAAGAGTTAAGACAGAAAGCGAGCAAATTGTATATGCAGTTATATGGTCTTGGTATGTTTTACTTATTTATTGGTATATATTTTATAAGGCCTTGTTATAAGTTGCCAGTTGATTTCTAAAAGAATATGTATCAATGCAGGTTATAAATAGGAGACTGTGCTTGTGTTTATCATTATTATTATTTTAGCAGAGTACTTCTTTTTTTTAAAATTTTTTATTTAAGAAAGGATTAACGAACAAAACCATAAGGTAGGAGGGGTACAACTCCACACAATTCCCACCACCCAGTCTCCTTAACCCACCCCCTCCCATGATAGCTTTCCCATTCTCTAGCCCTCTGGGAGCATGGACCCAGGGTCATTGAGGGTTGCAGAAGGTAGAAGGTCTGGCTTCTGTAATTGCTTCCCCGCTGAACATGGGCATTGACTGGTCGGTCCATACTCCCAGTCTGCCTCTCTCTTTCCCTAGTAAGGTGTGTCTCTGGGGAAGCTGAGCTCCAGGACACATTGGTGGGGTCTTCAATCCAGGGAAGCCTGGCCAGCATCCTGGTGGCATCTGGAACCTGGTGATTGAAAAGAGAGTTAACATACGAAGCCAAACAAATTGATGAGCAATGATGGATCCCAAGCTTGGAATAGTGGAGAGGAAGTGTTAGGGAGGTACTCACTGCAAACTCTAGTGTACTTCTGCTTTCAGGTATATATTTTGCAGTAGTTTATGGATACGTGTGCACATAAGCTCTCTCTCACAGAAACTGGTGTATATCTAGGTTATGGGACTTTGTTAGAAGGTGAACCACCTGAAATGAAATTAGAGTGTACTATAAAAGGAAAGGTCTCACCCAAGTAATGAAGCTGAAGGGTTGTCATTCCACACGTGAAGTCTCTGGGCACAGTCTGAGGTGAAGCATGTTGAGGTGGCAATTGTTGCGTTGGTTAGGTTGTGATCGGCGGATGCAATATTATTTGGTATGGATTGGGAGACGCATACGGGAAAGTGGGCCCTATCCAAGGGCTCCAGGACTGGGGGAAGTAGGGGAGATGTGAGGTTCCTGCTGTCTTAGGGTTCAAAAAGACAATCGATAGTTAATGTTATCATCACATTATTTGGTAATTGGGTTAACTTTGAAAAGTCCTTTTTTTTTTTTTTTTTTTTTTTTTTTTACTGGCATATTTTATTTTATTTTATTTTATTTTTTATTTAAATTTTTAATTTAAGAAAGGATTAGTGAACAAAAGCATAAGGTAGGAGGGGTACAACTCCACACAATTCCCACCACCCAATCCCCATAACCCACCCTCTCCCATGATAGCCTTCCCATTCTCTAGCCCTCTGGGAGCATGGACCCAGGGTCGTTGAGGGTTGCAGAAGGTAGAGGGTCTGGCTTCTGTAATTGCTTCCCCGCTGAACATGGGCGTTGACTGGTCGGTCCATACTCCCAGTCTGCCTCTCTCTTTCCCTAGTAAGGTGTGTCTCTGGGGAAGCTGAGCTCCAGGACACATTGGTGGGGTCTTCAATCCAGGGAAGCCTAGCCAGCATCCTGGTGGCATCTGGAACCTGGTGATTGAAAAGAGAGTTAACATACAAAGCCAAACAATTTGTTGAGCAAACATGGATCCCAAGATTGGAATAGTGGAGAGGAAGTGTTGGGGAGGTACTCACTGCAAACTCTAGTGTAATCCTGCTTTCAGGTATATATTTTGCAGTAGTTTATGGATACGTGTGCGCATACGCTCTCTCTCACAGAAACTGGTGTATGTCTAGGTTATGGGACTTTGTTAGAAAGTGAACTACCTGAGATGAAATTAGAGTGTACTATAAAAGGAAAGGTCTCACCCGAGTAATGAAGCTGAAGGGTTGTCATTCCACACGTGAAGTCTCTGGATACACTCTGAGGTGAAGCATGTTGAGATGGCAATCGTTGCTTTGGTTAGGTTGTGATCGGAAAAGTCCTTTTGTTATGGTTTCCTGTACAGTATCCAGTATCTTGTATATAGCTGTGCTATTGGATACTTCTAATCTACTTGGTCTAGGCTTTTGAGAGAGTCCACATATCAAATACACAGCCTATATATTAAAAAGATTCAGTTAGTGTTTTGAGAAACTTTGAGACGTACAACTGATTTTCCCCCTCTCATATTAATTAACTACTGATTTATATGTCTACATTTGCTAGGAGTGTACATAAACACCATTCCCACCACCAAAAGACTGTGACCCATCCCTCCCACCCACTCCCACCCCCCACTGGCCCAGGAAGCTGCCCCTCACCACAGGGTTTTTACTTTGGTGCCCTACTTACAATTTGATCAGGTCCTGCTTTTAGTTTCCCTTTCAGATCTTCTTCCTCAACTTCTGTTGATGAGTGGGATCATCCCATACTCATCTTTATCTTTCTGACTTAGCTCACTTAACATAATTCCTTCTAGCTCTGTCCAAGATGGGTCAGAGAAGGTGGGTTCATTATTCTTGATAGCTGCATAGTATTCCATTGTGTATATATACCACAGCTTTCTCAGCCACTCATCTGTTGTTGGGCACCTGGGTTGCTTCCAGGTTTTAGCTATTATGAATTGTGCTACTATGAACATAGGAGTACATACCTCTTTTTGGTTGGGTGTTATGGAGTCCTTGGGGTATAACCCCAAGAGAGGAATTACTGGATCATATGGAAGGTCCATGTCTATGGACCATGGAAACCATGTCAGGTCCATGGAAACCCTTCTGAGGGTTTTCCAGACTGCTGTCCACAGAGGCTGTACCAATTTACATTCCCACCAGCAATGTAAAAGGGTTCCTCTGTCCCCACAACCTCTCCAGCATTTGTTGCTGCTGTCCTTTTTGATGTATGCCATTCTTACAGGAGTGAGGTGGTATCTTAGTGTTGTCTTAATTTGCATTTCTCT